>NC_086319.1:121055526-121370526 GCF_036172605.1 Pelobates fuscus
AAGAAAAAAAAACAGATACACAACATAATCATATAGATAAGATATAAAAAAAAACCACAATTCTCATGTTCCTCACAAATAATGTTATTATATTAAAACATACAACATGTGCTGTCATTAAAATGAACTTCAAAATGTATTGAGAAATAAATAGAGAAAAATGACATTTGTATTGTATATATCTTTATATAGAGAGAGTTTGTTAAATATACAGTAATGTAATGATATCTATTATATACTTTTTTACAGTCTATGAAAGCTTGTTAAATGTAATGTAATGTAATTACATCTTATATACTTTTTTGCAGTCTATGGTACTTCTTCTTCAAAGTCAAAGACAGTATATCTTTGAATATGATTCTTCTGACCGCCTTTATGCTGTCACCATGCCTAGTGTTGCCCGACATAGCATGTCCACTCATACATCCATTGGCTATATCAGGAACATTTATAATCCACCAGAAAGCAATGCCTCAATCATCTTTGATTATAGTGACGATGGTAGAATTTTAAAGACATCATTCCTTGGTACAGGTCGGCAGGTATTTTACAAATATGGCAAGCTTTCAAAGTTATCTGAGATAGTTTATGACAGTACTGCAGTCACCTTTGGATATGATGAAACGACTGGAGTATTAAAGATGGTGAATCTTCAAAGTGGTGGTTTTTCATGCACAATTCGCTATAGAAAAATAGGACCTCTTGTGGATAAACAGATTTACAGATTCTCAGAAGAAGGTATGGTGAATGCAAGATTTGATTACACTTATCACGATAACAGTTTTCGAGTTGCTAGCATCAAACCTATCATAAGTGAAACACCCCTACCTGTAGAAGTATATCGCTATGATGATATTTCTGGTAAAATCGAGCATTTTGGAAAATTTGGGGTAATTTATTATGATGTTAATCAGATCATTACTACAGCAGTAATGACACTTACTAAACATTTTGACACTCATGGACGCATTAAGGAAGTCCAGTATGAAATATTTAGATCTCTCATGTATTGGATGACTGTCCAATATGACAGTATGGGACGTGTAACAAAGAGAGAACTGAAGCTTGGCCCATATGCCAACACAACTAAGTACACATACGAATATGATGGAGATGGTCAACTTCAAAGTGTAGCCGTAAACGACAGACCAACATGGCGGTACAGTTATGATCTAAATGGAAATCTCCACTTATTGAATCCCGGAAATAGTGCACGGTTGATGCCTTTGCGTTATGATCTTAGAGATAGAATAACACGACTTGGGGATGTGCAATATAAAATTGATGATGATGGATTTTTGAACCAAAGAGGGTCTGATATGTTTGACTACAATTCTAAAGGCCTTCTTACAAGAGCTTACAACAAAGCCAATGGGTGGAATGTTCAATATCGATATGATGGATTAGGACGTAGAGCATCATGGAAAACTAATTTAGGCCATCACCTACAATTTTTCTATGCTGACCTTCACAACCCAACAAGAGTTACTCATGTTTATAATCACTCCAACTCTGAAATTATATCTTTGTATTATGATTTGCAAGGTCACCTTTTTGCAATGGAAAGCAGCAGCGGAGAAGAGTATTATATTGCTTCAGACAACACAGGAACACCATTGGCAGCATTTAGTATCAATGGATTGATGATTAAACAATTACAGTATACTGCCTATGGAGAGATATATTTTGATTCAAATCCAAATTTTCAGCTTGTGATTGGGTTTCACGGAGGTCTATATGATCCTTTAACGAAACTAGTGCATTTTACCCAGCGAGATTATGATGTTTTGGCCGGACGCTGGATATCTCCAGATTATACAATGTGGAAAAAGATTGGAAGAGATCCAGCCCCATTCAACTTATACATGTTTAAGAACAACAATCCACTGAGCACTGAAATGGACTTAAAAAATTATGTTACTGGTAAGAAAAGTAATATGTATATCTTTAGTCTTTAAACACGCATTCATTGACACTGCTTACATGTAAAATTCCTGCACAATATTGGTTTGCTTCTTGGGTGAAAATAAGATCTATCAAAAATGTAATTTTGAATACATTAACCTAAGGTATCCTACGAAATACTGCTTCAATACTCCACTTATTGCATATATTATACCACTGAGTCAAAAGGATTTTTTTTTTCTTTTTACATTTATAATTTCTAGTTACTATGACAAATGAATCCCACACGTATTACTGCTTTAAGATTGTTTTAAGATTTAATCATCAATTCATCATGAATTGTAGATAGTAAGCCACAATATTCCAATGGAAATATACTTATACTAAAGGTTATCTTAAAACTGAAAAAAATCATAAAGGAAGGATCTATTTAGCTCCGGTTTGTCAATGAAACTGCTTGAAAAACAAATGTATCTGTACTCAAGAAGGAATTGGCATTGTATTGACTTAAGTGAAGCTACCATCTTTTTCGTGGGAGTAGTTTTGTTGAAATAATATTAGCTGTTACACATACAACCCTCGTCCTTTCCATTGTCGTCACATAATTGTTCAGCCTTTTGATCCCAACATGGGAGAGGTGAAGCTATTATGTAACTTTATTGTCAGTACATTCCCATAAGAACGGTTATAGTTTAATTAAAATAAAAAGAGTTATGTGATTCAATTCAAAACTCTGATTTCAGGAAACACAGTTTGCTTAAAGGCACAGTACTATATATTTTTTTGTGTGTGTGTCTTAAATTGAAAACAGAAGCCTATTAAAAAATACATAGACTTTGTGAGTATTTTTATGTAAGAAAATAATGTTATGAATGAAATAGTGTATTGGATTTTTTGCAGCATCACTACTACTATGCACTGTAAATATGAAGGGTTTCTAAATAAATGGTATTATCCATGAGAATTATGTAACAAGAACATACTTTTGTTAATAGTTTAGGTGTCATGTACATTCTCTGACTGGAGTAAGACTGATTAGTGATGCTCTTCCTTACAACATAATAAGCCATATACTGACAATTTATCCTATCTACGTTGTGCTAATCTCCCATTATAAAATGTGAGATAAGACATTTCAGAAAAGAACAAGTACATTGGGTTTGTTCTGTGATTGCATCTTTCAAGCCAAAAATAGGTTCTTAAAAAAAAAAATGAATGTGATTATGGGAATTGAGATGAAATAGTTTTCAAGGAAGTTCTGACAATTGAGGTCAAATGCGTTTTCAAATACAATGCTAAAATTGGCCCCTTTTTTTTTCCCGTTTTTCAAGTTAAGCTTTATTGAACAATACTGTGTCGTATAAGTATCTGTGCTAACACATATTTAAAAAAAAAAAAAATGAAAAAAAAAAAATCTTCCAGAATTACAATTTAAGCATTTGATGTAATTTCTCTCCTCCCGTGATAACAATGGGAAGGGAGGTGCAATCACCAATTCAACTAACTTCAAACCTGCTAGACAGACAATCAAAGGCATTTATATCAGATGTCCCACTCCATATAATGTAGCTCATATGTAAAACTCTAAAAAAATCCTTTCATTTAAAACTTGTGATCCTAGTAAATCTAGAGGTAATAATAGTACAAGTTTTTTCTTTTTCTAAATCAAAGACTATCTTCCAAAATAGGAGAACATTTTAGGTAATTGTACATTGCAAGTCCTTCGATATCTCCTTTTCACAAACATCTTTCATTAAATATAAAAACCCTGTCATCTAGATTGTTTTAAGTGATTAGGGGACATTTGCTAAAGAGCCACAAACGCATAATACACCAAATAGCTTACAAAAAGAAATCAGAACAAACCAAATACAACTGTGCATTTTTATCTAGCACTTTTTCCTGCTTGTCAGCCCTTTAAATTGTTCAACAAAACAAAGATGTCTTTATAGCAAGACTGCAAAAATAAGACTTTTTTTCCTGAGGTACTTAGCTGGGCCAATGCACAAAATGTACCACCAATTCAAATGTCAGGGTCATAAACATTATTGTCTGCAGCGTCAACTCATCCTTCGTTTTTTTTTGGATCAATAAAATATATACCAAGGGAAATAATAATAGTTTTCTATAAAATATATCAGGTACCTATTTTAAAATAAAACAGTGCGTGCTATAAAGCTTTGAGCTCCCGTTAGGAGTAATCACTATTAAGACAAACGATTATAATAAGTTTGGAGAAAACGGTAGATTAATATTCTATAGTTTATGAATAAGCAAGCTTCAAACAATATCTGTTTAATTTTACACAATTGTGGTAATTGTACATCCTAATCGGGCACACTTTTAGTCGCTTAACAAAATTAGAAGTTCTATTGAAACTTTTAATTGTCATTGATTAATTAGCTTTCTGAACTCCAGAACTACGATGGGATGTAAGAAGCAGGTTTCACAGGGTCTCTGTTGAGTAGGCTAAAGTCAGGAATGGATTAGAGACTAAAGCAAAGAAACAGTCTGCGATATAAAATGCTTGCAAATGTCATCAGCAGTAATTATCTGCAATGCTAACAAAGAGTGTAACTGTGGTTATTGTTAATGTCTTTCTCCTAATTAGATGTCCAAAGTTGGCTGGTGATGTTTGGATTCCAACTAAGCAATATCATCCCTGGATTTCCACGGTCAAAAATGTATTTTGTACCAGCCCCATATGAGCTGACTGAGAGTCAAGAATGTGAAAACGGACAGGTAAACCGCACCCCAAACACACCCATTAACCCAAAACACATTGAAACTAATCCTTGATGACTGTAGACATCATCTCTGAAGATACTCAGCCAGTGTCAGATTGGCTCGGCAACATACCTCCCAACTTTTTGAATGGACAAAGAGTGACACTTTAATTGGGGGCAGGGGGTGGTATTCTAAGAAATCTAACATTTTAAAACAAGAACAATGTATTTTATTTTTACTGACTGAATTCTAAACACTTTTAACGAAGTTCAAAAACACTTTACTTGGAGTTTTATTGCTGTGAAGCTCTTCTAAAAGAGGGACATTAGGATAGAAAAGATGGACAGAGGGATTGTGGCCCAAAATAGGGACTGTCCCTTCAAAATTGGGCCTGTTGGGAGGTATGCATCAACATGTAATATTTCATAAACAACTACTTTGCCAAAATTTATCAGCTTTAAGCTAGCTGAGCATCACAAGAAATGCAGTTCACAATCTGTACTGGCAGGTTAATCACTGCCCTAAAGAAATATTTTGCTGTCTTACATTATGATGAGTATTTCAAAACGGTACCTTTATTATAAGGCTTTCCACACAATGTGCTTTGTGCCAGCTTGGATAGTTATGTTAATTGCAGTATCATTAGCTCTCTGTGTATATACCCTTGAGTAGTTTCTTGATTAACAGTGATATAGAGAATCTTAAAGGTATCTGACCATCTGTTCCATCTACAATATAACAACATACCCCTCTGGGATTTCATTACTAGAAATAAAAGTATAGCTTATGGCTACTGTATTGCATATGTGTTTTATATGTGCTGTAAAAGCAGCGCATTTTATGAGAAAAAAAGAAAAGTAGAATTTTATGTGGGATATTGCATTTCTTGCTTCAGTAAGTCTTTTATTGTGCAGAGATACGACACAGCACAAGGGTAATTTTATAATAATCAAAGATTCTAATCAAGATGGAATTAGATGGAAAAGATAAAAGTGAAGATCTTAATAGTAATAAGCTCTATTATGTTGCTATGACAAAGAGCTTGTACACTTAAAGGGAAACTATAATGCCAGGAAAAAAAAAAGACAGGGTTAAAAACTCCTTCTGTCACTTACCACAGTCCAGTGCCGATGTCCCACAGCACTGGCTCGGGTCCTCCTTCGCTCCTCCCTTACCATAGTCAGACAGCAGGGGAGACCTAATGCGAATGCATTAGGATTTCAATATAGGGAAGCATTATACAATACTTTCCTATGGGGTTTGGGTGACACTGGATGTCCTCATACATAGTGTGACAGCCAGTAAAGGTGGAGTTAACCCACCTAAAAACCTTCTTAAAACTGCAAGAATTAGTTTTGCAGGGTTAAGGGACCTGGTACCAGGGCCGGCGACACCGTTAGGCGAACTAAGCATTCGCCTAGTTCGCGGCCTGCTGGGGGTGCCCACTGGGTTGTTTCCTGGTGGGCTCCCCCTGTCTGGGGTCACAGCGCTGGGCGAGCGGCCCTTGAGCCACCCCCAGCGCTGGGCCGATGCTCAAGGCGCCTGAAGGTGGGGTGACGAGAGGAGCCCTGTCACAGCGGGACCCCAAAGCTGGGCAGTAGGTAAGGCAGAGCCGGTGACCTGAGAAGAGCGGGGCGGAGAAGGCAGGTGGCGAGGGAGGCTGTTCTTGCAGCCTCTCACTCCTCCCTCACACGCCACCTTTGATGCCGGGGGCCGGAATATGACATTATTCCGGCACCTGCATACTAAACAGCGCGCTGGAGGAGTGAGGAGCTGCCCCACACTGGACCCCAGGGAGGTGAGTGTTTGACTATGAGTGTGTGTGTGTCTGTCTGTCTGTCAGTGAGTGTCTGCCTGTGTGTGTCTGTCTGTCAATGACTGAGTGTATGTATGTCAGTGAGTGTCTGCCCGTGTGTGTGTCAGTGAGTGTCTGCCTGTTTGTGTGTCAGTGAGTGTGTGTGTGTTTGACTGTCAGTGTGTGAGTGTATGTATGTCAGTGAGTGTCTGTGTGTGTGTGTGTATGTCTGTCTGTCAGTGAGTGAATGTATGTCAGTGAGTGTCTGTGTGTGTGTGTGTCTGTCAGTGAGTGTATGTATGTCAGTGAGTGTCAGTGTGTGTGTGTGTCTGTCTGTCAGTGAGGCACTGAGTGTGTGTATGTCTGTCTGTCTGTCAGTGAGTGAGTGTAAGTCTGTGTGTCTATGTGTGTGTATGTGTATGTGTATGTGTCTGTCAGTGAGTGTGTTTGTCTGTCTGTCAGTGAGTTTCTGTGTGTGTGTCAGTGAGTGAGTGTGTGTGTGTCTGTCTTTCAGTCAGTATGTGTGTCAGCCAGTGTGTGTGTCAGTGTGTGTGACATGAAGGGCGGCAGAAATCCTTGCACCGGCCCTGCCTGGGACAGTGCACCCAGACCACTTTAATGAGCTGAAGTGGTCTGGGTGCCTATAGTGTCCCTTTAAGGATCAGAACAAAGGTCTAAACAGCAACATGTTCCTTGGACACAATGCGTGGAAAAACAAAACTAACTAAAACTAACATGAATCCTGAAAATTAGGAATACATTACTGTATATTGTTAGGAAATAAATAAGTTGTGAACACATTTTCAAATGTATGCCTCTGACTGTGATAGTTTGTGTGTGTCTGTCAGTGAGTGTCTGCCTGTGTGTGTGTGTCTGTCTGTCTGTCAGTGAGTGAGTGTATGTATGTCAGTGAGTGTCTGTGTGTGTGTGTATATGTCTGTCTGTCAGTGAATGAGTGTATGTATGTCAGTGAGTGTCAGTGTGTGTGTGTGTGTCTGTCTGTCTGTCTGTCTGTCTGTCAGTGAGGGAATGAGTGTGTGTATGTCTGTCTGTCTGTCTGTCAGTGAGTGAGTGTAAGTCTGGGTGTCTATGTGTGTGTATGTGCATGTGTCTGTCAGTGAGTGTGTTTGTCTGTCTGTCAGTGAGTTTCTGTGTGTGTGTCAGTGAGTGAGTGTGTGTGTGTGTGTGTGTGTGTGTGTGTCTGTCTTTCAGTCAGTATGTGTGTCAGCCAGTGTGTGTGTCAGTGTGTGTGACATGAAGGGCAGCAGAAATCCTTGTACCGGCCCTGCCTAGGACAGTGCACCCAGACCACTTCAATGAGCTGAAGTGGTCTGGGTGCCTATAGTGTCCCTTTAAGGATCAGAACAAAGGTCTAAACAGAAACATGTTCCTTGGACACAACGCGTGGAAAAAACAAAACTAACTAAAACTAACATGAATCCTGAAAATTAGGAATACAATAGTGTATATTGCTAGGAAATAAATAAGTTGTGAATGTATGCCTCTGACTGTGATAGAAGGGTCGACTGAAATACCCTACTAACCTTCACTCTGTTGACTGGTTATAATAAAACCATAAGTAAAAAGAAATACGAAAATATTAAAATAGACATGCTTAATAATACTGACTCAAAGTAAATAGAATTGTAATAAAACTGGCATGAGTATTCACTAAAGTGAGAATTCAAAATGAATTAAAAGTGCATTTTAAAATTTATGGTCAAAATAGTAGCTATTGACATATTCTAAATCAGCAATGCTTTTAGTTTGGCCACTCCGGCCTTATAGTTAAAATTCACTTTGAATTCTCATTTTAGTGAATATCCCTTTAAATGTTCAACATAGATGGGATCTGTTCTTGTTTCATGTTAGACACACACTGTGTCTATCACACCACTGTGATGTCAACAGCAAGGCATTTCATTTTTAAAAAATGTCTTGACCATTTACTTTTGACATTTAATTTGTTCAGAAATCTCTTATTTACACATAACATTCTGTCACTAAAAGATTATATTAAACAAAATCTGAATATGTTACAATTATCAATAAAAACTATTTGAAAAGAAAATGTTACAATTAGTTTTTATTCCGTTAGAGAACATTGAAATTAACAGCTCACTGAATAAAAGTTTGCACTTACATCAAAGTTAACACACGTAAGACTTTTGTTTTGTAGATGAGTTGAATAACTTTTCTAATTTCAAGTGAATTACTTTTGGTACGAAATTAAGGCCAAAATGTAATTAAGCCACTACTGCATGACCTTCAAAATTCTGTACAGTCTAGTTAGCATGGTTCACTGAACTATTTTTAACTCTATACAACTAATTCATTTTTCTGTCTTACAGCTAATTACTGGTGTTCAACAGACCACTGAAAGACATAATCAAGCATTTATGGCACTAGAGGGTCAGACTATTGTAAAACGACTGCATGCAAATATTAGAGAGAAACCAGGGCATTGGTTTGCAACAACAGTTCCTATCATTGGAAAAGGAATAATGTTTGCCATCAAGGAAGGTAAAGTGACTACAGGAATATCAAGCATCGCTAGCGAAGACAGTCGAAAAATCGCTTTGGTGCTCAATGGTGCCCATTACCTGGAAAAAATGTATTACAACATAGAAGGAAAGGACACACATTATTTTGTCAAAATTGGCTCATCGGACAGTGATCTGGTCACCTTAGGGATGACAAACGGTCGTAAAATGCTAGACAGCGGAGTGAATGTCACAGTTTCACAGCCTACGTTGCTTATAAATGGAAGGACTCGCAGGTTTACAAACATTGAATTTCAGCATTTGGCACTGCTTCTAAATATACGGTATGGAATGACCACAGACACACTGGATGAAGAAAGGGCACGTGTTCTTGACCAGGCCCGTCAACGAGCTTTGAGTTCAGCTTGGGCTAAAGAGCAACAAAAAGCAAGGGATGGAAAAGAAGGTAGTCGTTTATGGACTGAAGGGGAAAAACAACAGCTTTTGAATACAGGAAGGGTTCAAGGATATGAGGGATATTATGTGCTACCTGTGGAGCAGTACCCAGAGCTAGCAGACAGTAGCAGTAACATCCAGTTCTTGAGACAGAATGAAATGGGAAAGAGGTAACAAATTAATCTGCTGTCATCCTTTGCAGGATGAGTCAGTAGCTGAAACTGTTATCTCCTCTCCTAAGGAGATGAAGACCTAAATGGGGCACTAGGCTGAATTGTTTTCTGAGACAGTTAAGTAGCAAGAAAGCTCACATTTTTTGAGTTAAACGCTACTGAAAACTACACATTCAAGTGGACTTAAGCCTGATTAAAAAAACAAAAAACAAAAACAAGCAAACAAACAAAACACAACTAAACACAAAAGTACCCCTGTGATATTACCCACTTCTTCTGGGTATCCATTTAAAAACAACCACAACAACAAAAATGACATGGCCTCTGAGCATCTCTCAGCTTTGATATGTGATTTACTTTTACTTTTAAGAAATTCAAGTTGGCCACCTTTTCAAGACCATTTACTGAAAACTTCTTGGACTGCTTCTTTGATAAATACCCCAAAATTTTGATTTAAGAAGAATGCGTACTGCATTTAAACATTGACTTTGGAGTGATTTGTAAAAATGATTCTAGATTTAAGAGGACTGGATAGACTCTAACAAGAAACACAAACTGTACTTGCACTCTAGTCCCATAATGCTCTGACTTAATTTATTCATGAAGTGGGTAGAGTGTAATGTTTGATTCAAAATGGAGGCTTTCACAACAGTTAAAATTCATCCTCTTGTTTGTATTTGAAATTCCATTGTGGACAATATTACACAGTTACAGGGTGTAGTCTGTTTAGAATCCGTAGTTTGTTGGTATCAGTTGCAGTAGAGATGTGGGCATTGTGTCACTCGCAAATGGGCACCACTTCAGATCACCCTGTTCATATAAAGGCCAGAAGGCACAATCACTGTTTCAGATAAAAAAAAAAAAAAGAAAAACTAGAAATGTGTTTGTTTGGTCTTAACAATAAACTGAGACAATCACCTTACAGTCACCACAAAAAAAATAATTGATTATGAACTTTGGTATAAAACTTTTTTTTTTTGTAATATACATGTATGAATTGTTCATTGAGTTTTTATATTATTTTAATTTGCTGCTAAGTACAGATTAGAGACAGGCAAAGATAATTTATGGCAAAGTGTTTAAATTGTTTATACATAAATAAAGTCTCTAAAACTCCTGTGAATTTTTGCCTTGTGTGCGTATATATATATATTTTAATAAACGTAAAGGAATATACTGGCACATGGATAAATGAATTTTATATATAAAATTACCTTTCTATGGTGCAAACAGATCAGTTGATAAAGTAATAATACTTACATCAAGAGAGAATTCCCCAGCAACTGACCTCCCACTGTGCTGAGCCACAAATTGGCGCCCGTTGTAAAGATGTTGTAACTTTCATCTAAATGTAAAAAAAAAGCCACTCTGCAGTTTTCTGCAGGCGATACCCCTTAATTAATGTGTATCAAAGTGTATCGGAGTGATTGTTTTTTTATTTGTTTGTTTTATATGGTACAGTAGTGGGGGATATATACTGGTTGTTTATATTACTAGAAGAGTGTTTAAAATGCCCATTACGTAATAATAAATTGCACTGCTTACATTATTTTTTTCATTTATTTATATTCAGTATGTTCCACTTTTGTCATAGAAAGATGTTTATGCTTTGTATACTGCTATTTTTGGTTGATATCCTCTAAACAGGTAAATGTGCAAAACTGAAATAGTTGGAATTAAAGCAATATCCTCTATACCTTTTTTTTCATCCTAGTGTATGATTTCAGGAAAAGTAGAAAATTTTTGATATAACAAACTACCACTGTAATAATTTTTAATGTTTTGTCGTTTAAAAGATATACACTTAGATAAATTGGACCATTACAAAAGTAAACTTGTAAACGGCATTAGATACCACACAGGGGTCAAGTCCTGGGTAAAAAAGTGCAGGAACTCACCCAAGATCCACTCCCCGCCCCCCCCCCCCCCCTCACCCCCCAAAAAATTATACGTTTGTATGCAGGGGCTGAGTAAGGGCACGGGGCTGAAGAGGGGGACAGGAGCTGAGGAAGAGGGACAGGAGCTGAGGAAGGGGGACAGGGGCTGGGGAAGAGGGGCAGGGGCTGGGGAAGAGGGGCAGGGGCTGGGGAAGAGGGGCAGGGGCTGAGGAAGAGGGGCAGGGGCTGAGGAAGAGGGGCAGGGGCTGAGGAAGAGGGGCAGGGGCTGAGGAAGAGGGGCAGGGGCTGAGGAAGAGGGACAGGGGCTGAGGAAGAGGAAGAGGGGCAGGGGCTGAGGAAGAGGGGCAGGGGCTGAGGAAGAGGGGCAGGGGCTGAGGAAGAGGGGCAGGGGCTGAGGAAGAGGGGCAGGGGCTGAGGAAGAGGGGCAGGGGCTGAGGAAGAGGGGCAGGGGCTGAGGAAGAGGGGCAGGGGCTGAGGAAGAGGGGCAGGTGCTGAGGAAGAGGGGCAGGGGCTGAGGAAGAGGGGCAGGGGCTGAGGAAGGGGACAGGGACTGAGGAGGGGGACAGGGGCTGATGCTCGTATGCAGGGACTGAGTAAGAGCACGGGGCTGAGTAAGGTGGACAGGGGCTGAGTAAGGTGGACAGGGGCTGAGTAAGGTGGACAGGGGCTGAGTAAGGTGGACAGGGGCTGAGGAGGGGGACAGGGGCTAAGTAAGGTGACAGTGCTGTGGAAAAAGGGACAGGAGCTTAGGAGGAGGGGGGGACATGGGTTGACGAATGGCTGAGTAAGGTGGCAGGGCTGAGGAAGAGGGACAGGAGCTTAGGAGGAGGGGGAGGGGGGGGCATGGGCTGAGGAAGGGGCCATGGGCTGAGGAAGGGGCCATGGGCTGAGGAAAGGGACAGGGGCTGGAGGAGGGGGACAGGGACTGAGGAGGGGGGGCTGGGCCTTAAATGGGGGGACAGGGACTGAGGAGGGAGACAGGACCTTAAATAGGGGGACAGGGACTGAGGAGGGGGACAGGGACTGAGTAAGGGGATAGGGCTTGAGGAGGGGGACAGGGACTGGGGAAAGGGACTAAGGAGGGAGACAGGGACTGGGGAGGGGGGACAGGGACTGAGGAGGGGGGACAGGGACTGAGGAGGGGGGACAGGGACTGAGGTGAGAGACAGGGACTGAGGTGGGAGACAGGGACTGAGGAGGGAGGACAGGGACTGAGGAGGGAGGACAGGGACTGAGGAGGGAGGACAGGGACTGAGGAGGGAGGACAGGGACTGAGGAGGGAGGACAGGGACTGAGGAGGGAGGACAGGGACTGAGGAGGGAGGACAGGGACTGAGGAGGGGGGACAGGGACTGAGGAGGGGGGACAGGGACTGAGGAGGGGGGACAGGGACTGAGGAGGGGGGACAGGGCCTTAACCCCTTAAGGACCAAACTTCTGGAATAAAAGGGAATCATGACATGTCACACATGTCATGTGTCCTTAAGGGGTTAAATAGGGGGACAGGGACTGAGTAAGGGGATAGGGCTTGAGGAGGGGGACAGGGACTGGGGAAAGGGACTAAGGAGGGAGACAGGGACTGAGGAGGGGGGGCAGGGACTGAGGAGGGGGGACAGGGCCTGAGGAGGGGGGACAGGGCCTGAGGAGGGGGGACAGGGCCTGAGGAGGGGGGACAGGGCCTGAGGAGGGGGGACAGGGCCTGAGGAGGGGGGACAGGGCCTGAGGAGGGGAGACAGGGCCTGAGGAGGGGGGACAGGGCCTGAGGAGGGGGGACAGGACCTGAGGAGGGGGGACAGGGCCTGAGGAGGGGGGACAGGGCCTGAGGAGGGGGGACAGGGACTGAGATGGGGGGACAGGGACTGAGATGGGGGGACAGGGACTGAGATGGGGGGACAGGGACTGAGATGGGGGGACAGGGACTGAGATGGGGGGACAGGGACTGAGATGGGGGGACAGGGACTGAGGAGGGAGACAGGGCCTGAGGAGGGAGACAGGGCCTGAGGAGGGGAGACAGGGCCTGAGGAGGGGAGACAGGGCCTGAGGAGGGGAGACAGGGCCTGAGGAGGGGAGACAGGGCCTGAGGAGGGGAGACAGGGCCTGAGGAGGGAGACAGGGCCTGAGGAGGGAGACAGGGCCTGAGGAGGGGGACAGGGCCTGAGGAGGGGGGACAGGGCCTGAGGAGGGAGACAGGGCCTGAGGAGGGAGACAGGGCCTGAGGAGGGAGACAGGGCCTGAGGAGGGAGACAGGGCCTGAGGAGGGAGACAGGGCCTGAGGAGGGGGACAGGGCCTGAGGAGGGGGACAGGGCCTGAGGAGGGGGGACAGGGCCTGAGGAGGGGGGACAGGGACTGGGGAAAGGGACAAAAAAAAAAAACTAAAAGTGCCTTCCCCCCTCCCTGAGGCTTACCTTGGGCCAGGAGGGGTGGGACAGGATCTGGAACCTGCAGCCTGCAGTTAGTGGAGTAAGCCGGCCTCTCCTGATGATGTCAGGAGGAGGGGGCGTGGCTTCCTCTGCTCCCCAGCGGTCCTGTGAGAAGAGCAGAGAAAGTCACGCCCCCTCCTACTGACATCATCAGGAGAGGCTGGACGACTCCACTGACTGCAGGGGGAGAGGTGAGTTAAAAATCCGAGTCCCCAGTCAGAGGCAGGGGATTCGGATTTGTCCTCCCCCCTGCTCTGGCAGCCGCTTGTGCCAGCCCTGGGTCCTGCAGGACTAGTAATGGGAACGGCGTTCCTGCTGTGGGAAAAGTGCAGGAACGCCGTTCCCACGCGTTCCTGCAGGACTCGAGCCCTGATACCACACTACAATTACTGCACAAAAATAAAGGGAGGAGTATTTGCAATGCAAAATCAGAAATACTTTAAAAGTATATATGATCCGTTAAAATTCAACAGGACAATAAGAGTGGTAAAATATATTGAGATACACTAAACTCTTACTTTAGTCTTTTTGTAAAATAATGCTTTAGGAAATTTAGCTGTTGAAATTTATACCTAGAAGATGTGGGGCCACCGTTAATTTTTGCATATTTATTAGTGATGCTGACCATGATTTAATGCATAGCTGTATTTTGATTGGCTGAAATTTAGAAGTGACAATGAAGGTATGCAGGTTTTGATCAATGGATACAACATGCAAAAACTTTAAACCGTGATGGCCATGGGCTGGGGCCAACGGGGAGTTAAGAGGATCTACCAACCCATACAGGGCCATCATTACCGAAGTGCTTAAAAAATAAAATACATATACTTAATAATAAATATTTTCCTTAATCTTTTCCCTCCCCTCCCCCGCCCCTGAAAAACACACACAGAATATAAGCTTATACCTCGTAACACATTCACACTCCTCACATTTACACGTTGCAGCCTTCACACACGCATTGCATCTCTCACATATTTATATACACTGCATCCCTCACAAACGATTTACTCCTGACATATACATTGCATGCCTCACACACACAGTTCACAACTCTCACACACACTGCACCTCTCTCTCTCACACACACACACACACACACACACACTGCACCCCTTACGCACTCTACACCACTCACACATACACACATTGCACCTCTCACATACTGCAACCCTCACACACACATTGCACCTCTCACACTACACCACTCACACACACTGCAACCCCTTACACACAGTGCACCCTTACACACACTGTAACCCCCCACACATTACATTCCAGACACACACACTACATCTCGTATAAACACACTAGATCCCCTGCACAACTCTGAATTCCTCTACACACACAAACACACACTAGATACCCTACATACGCAATAGATTATCTATAGACTACATCATTTATAAATATATACACACTATACTCCCTATACACACACATTATCACACTCTCTACAGTAGCCCCTGCCACACATATTACTCCTCAAACACAACACGATTAAGACTGGCCTATTTACACAAAACACCAAACCACAATCAGCTCACACTACACACATGCAATCCCACAAACAGGCTCCAAACATGCACAATATGCTTTCCTGGCCCTTTTGTTCTCTGGTATCCGACTAATGGAGGCACCTGAGACAAGTCACAAGCAAGCACAGCGCAAACATGTTAATAGATTTGCTTGCGCTGCGCAGAACAAGTACAGAGCCTTATTCTCATGAGAGAGGTCATTGGGTCATTGGTCATTGGGCCACCCCCTTCCTGGGCCACTGTGATTTAAAATGCCCAGGCCAAACCTTTTTCTTAGTCAGGCCCTGTATGAAACTGTATTTATATAAGTGTGTCTATAGATGTATGTCTTGGATTGTATGTGTGTATGACTGTATGTGTGTATGTGTCTGTGTTGGCATGAATAATCACATTGCTAGATGAATTGCTAGTTGTATAGATATTAGTAAGGGGGATAAAACATGTAGAAATTGGGAGCATAACCTTGAGTGGCCCATAATTACAAGAAGGGGACTTTGTGAGCCAGTATATAGATTTTACTCTTCCCCACCACTGGAGATCAAGGACTTCAAGGTAACTTCAACATTCCCTCCTCTCCTGTGTTTAATCTGCTGACAGAGGTAAGCTGCAGGGTAGAAGAGAAAAGTTCAATTGTGGCGTGAATGTGTGATCTGTATATGTATGTAACCAGGCAGTGACAGGCCATCGGGCAAACTGGGCAAATGCCCAGTGGGCCGCCAAGACCAACCTCTCCTGCCAGTCCATGCAGGTCCAGCACTACCCAAGTACTGCTGCTGTGTGTCATGGTGGGCCGGTGGGGAAATCAAAGAATTAAAGGGTGAACTATAGTGGAGGAGCTGCAGGCTAGAGTTTATTCACCAATAGACTACTAGGACTTTTAATGCTCCCCTCCCCTTTCCAAGCCACAGCTAAAAAGTGAGGAGGGATATACAAATGCCTAGTAAGCCGCAATGGCCACAGGTCAAGGCCAACATAGCCAAGAGATCCTCTGATCTCCACTGCCAGCCCATGCAAAAAAAAAAAGATCCTCGTTTTACTCTTTTTTTTTTTTTAACAAACTTGTTGTTCTATACTTACAAACAATGAGTAGTTGTGAGACAGGAGGGTAGTTTGCATGAGAGTGTTTTTAAGGTTTTCTTTTTCTTTTTTTAAATGCAAAGTTGTTTTTTATAATAACCTAAATATAACAAAAACACTAGCAAGGCAGTTTAATCCTCAATGCTAACAACCCATTAACTGAAAACTGATTTACATACACTACACAATAATTAATATACTCAGCTAAAAATTATGGTGGGCTGAGAGACTGAGGGAAATACACAGAGACATACCACATACCTGCCAATATGGGACAGAGGTGAGCATAGAAGAGAGCAGACGTGCTGGGGATGGGGTCTGACTTTCAAAGGGGGTGGACCAAAGGGCAGGTGTGGGTTAACTCATCAAGGGGGCGGGTCCAACTTCAAAAGTGTGGGCCCATTGCCAGGTTAACGAACACTCTGCCCCCTGAAGCAACCTTAGCTCAGCTAAGATACTGGAGATATTGCTAAAAAGAACCATTTGTATAGAGTATGTTTAATAATGCTATAGAAGAATAATTCATAAAGGGGAATACCATTAATATTGATTGAGCTAAAGTATAACTTCAAATGGATATATTAACAAGTGTTGGTTCCATTGAGACGCTACTAAAGAAAATTAAAATTAAAACACTGGGTCACATTACATGCTAGAACAAACTTGTGTTATAAATTGGTAGGATATATCAAATCTATCACATACATGTCGCTAGCATTAATCTTCTTGAGGTGAATACCATTCTGATTAATAACAGCTCATTTGATGTTTTCCACCTGTGAAATGAGGAGGTCATGTTTCAGATCACATTGTGAATATGTGACAAAACCACAACTGGCCTGATGCTGGGGCTTGGGGACAGATTTATGGAGTACTTATGAGAATGTAGTGCCATTACTAAACCAAACTCAGTTTTTTTGCAATTATAGCAAAAGAGAATCTAATTTGTCATCAGCTCATGCACACAGTAACAGCATGGTTTACAGGCACGCTAAGCTGTAATGGGGTTATAGACAAATGCATGCAATATTGGTGTGTATGTAATACAATTGAGTTTTAGACTGTATTGCTATAGATACAAAATCAAACAGGTCATATATATCATTCCCAATAAAGTTGTATAAGCAGGTATTTTAGATAGAATTGTATGTATTTAGCTTTCATTAATCATGTCTTGTAGCCATTTTAGTGATAAATACGCTTTATTCAGTATTCCTGTGGTTTTTAACTCTCCCCACTCCTGTCCCAGTGCCTTGGCTGTCAAATAAATAAAATAAAATTTTAAAAAAAGCTTCCATCTCTAATAATCAATAAACAGGGGGCTTCCAAAGCCATGAATTAAATTTGAAAATGTACAAACAATATCAAACATAATATTCAGCTCAAGGAAATTACCAATTTCTGGACATTTAAATAGGCATGTTAAATTAAAAACATGGATATTCATTAATCCCCTTAAGGACACATGACATGTGTGACATGTCATGATTCCCTTTTATTCCAGAAGTTTGGTCCTTAAGGGGTTAAATGAGAGTTGAGTAGATTTCAAAGTGAATTGAAGACTAAAAGTGGTAAACGACGAAAAAATTCAAACACTGTTTTTAACGTTTAAGTGTCAAATGAGCAATGCTTTATAATGTGGTAAACGTGAAAAGTGCCTGGTAGTCCTCTAAGTAGTTCAAAATAGCGTGTAAATGTTGTAAGTGCCAGATATGTGCCAAAAAGTGGTTTTTTTTTTTGCAATTTCCCAACATTTTTACTTTTGGCACTTACTACGTTTACCACTTTTAGTCCTCAATTCAAGGCCAAAATAGCCAAACTAGAAAAATTTGAGTCAGTGAAGCCTCCAGTTCAGCTATTTTGGACTTAAATGTGAAATTCAATTTGAATTCCAGACAATTCACACTTTACCGAATACCAGCGAAAGACTGCAAAACATCTATCAAAGAGACGTAAAAAAAACAAACAAAAAATAAATCCAAACCAGAAAAGGTAGTACTCGTGTTCCAACACTTCCACTACTGAATAAGAGTGGTCTTGTTATGGATTTTTGCTAAGTACACTTTCAGGGTTTATCACTAAGTGAAAATTCAAAGTGGAATTCAAAATGAACATACCATAAGTAGAGCTTTATGGCAGTCTGATTTATCAGTGGATACATTTCTCCAACATAAGGGTCGAATACTACTGAAAAAATCTGAATAAAGCGATGGTTAAAGTCGATGGGCAGAATTCATTACCGACAGAGACCAAAGAAACAGAGAACAGCAGTTTTTTTGTGAGTACCTTTTCATGATTATCTTTAAATTTATCAAATAGTTTACACTGAAAATGTGACATTTTTTACTACAGTATAGGGAATGTGGATACGGTTTGGTAAGTTAAAAAAAAATAGATAGGGTGGTTAAAGCTTACTGCCAAAGGGTAAAGAAACAATATTTCCTCTTCAAATCTATTAAAGGGTTGTTACAACCACCATGAGCACTCCTGCTTTTAGAAGTGGTCATGGTTATTGGAGTCTATATGAGCAGCTTTTATAGTTGAAATGCTACACATTACACAAAGTGTAATCTGCACTTTGGTTCAACTTCCTCCCTTTCCAGTTCAGAGCATGCGCATGTGCTCTGAGCCCGTAGAGCAGTCCAATCAAATGCTTCTCAATGATAAGCATTTGATTGGACCACAAGCAGGCAGTGGTGATGTCAATTGAGCAGTAGAAACCATCACAGGGAGTTTCACCGGATGCTCGATTACAGGTAGAATTGTTCTTTATTTCCAGGTTTATAAAGGGTTGGGGGCCCTAGTGATTGAAGCCCAGTAGGACCTTATAAACTTAATAAAACAACTGTAAACAAAGAGCAACCGTTTAATGACACTTTACCTCTGTATTGGAATAATTTTGGGTGAAAAGTGTAACAACCCTGGAAAATCCACTTTCTCAAAAAAAAAGAAAGGGTTATTCGACTTATCAAATTGACTAAATTGTGCGGTGTATCTCAACAATTTTCAAGCCCACTTTTTTACCATTTATCAGTTATTTGCAGGTATACATGTTAGATTTTGTTGCAGTTAGGCGATGGGGATTACGGGGTAGCCAGTGCCCCCATCTTATATTTCCATTTATACAACATTCCACTGCAGGGGATGGAGTTTTAATATTTGAGCAGTTTCTCAAACATTTAGTGAATATTCCACCACCCATAGAATGTCAGACAGGTATTTTTTTTGTGTGTGTGCATTTTTGTTTTCACATTGCTTATTTTCACTCTGTTGCAGTAAGTAGTTGGCATTAACTTCTGCTTACAGAATGCTAATACAACACATTTCATCAAAATTTTCATAAAAATATTTTTTTTTTATTTCAATGTAAATTCAATAAATTTGTATTTGACCATCCCTACCTGCATGTTGGTTAGCATAGTTTGTAGATATTATTCAGAATCTTATTTTTTCTCTAAAAACTTATAATTAATCTCATGCGCATAAACGGATAGAACGAGAAAATTCTTAGTAAAAATTGTAACCCGGAATGTCAAACTTAATAAACATACAAAATATGGATGTAGTGTAGATGACACAGTGTTAACCTAATTACATTAAAAGCCAAAATAATTAAAAATCTTAATTTCTTACATTCAGGAATTCAAAGGTCAAGAGCACAAGTACTATCTACAAGCTGGGCATGAGCAAAAATACTGAAGTGGCCGTTAGCTCAAAAAGTACCAAAACAGAATCCGTTCTCATAAAGCAAGATATTCCCCTGACCATGGGAATATTTCAGCTAAGTCATAAATCAAATTAATAATATGATTAATGTGGGTTATTTTTCCAGAAAAAAAACACCTGTGGAAAAAAAAAAAGAGAGAAGAGCTTTTGTACAGTGTGTTTATTACTCTATGACAGGGGTAGGTAACCTTCGGCACTCAAAACATCTGGAGTGCCGAAGGTTGCCTACCCCTGCTCTGTGAAGCGTTATATATGTATCCAGATGGCATTAGCAGGAGACTGCCTGTCCAGTAGCTTCTCATTTACAGTGCAGAGGGAATACAAAAGGACATTTTCTAATCAAAAAAATGGCATCAAGTAAACAGAACATTTTTGGCAGTGTCATGGGTTTTGCAGGTGGAAGCACAAATCTTGACTCAATGACATTTTCTACAACAAATTGGAGGATAAAGTCTTCAGGAAATTGAGACCTGGTGGCACATTTTCTACGCCTCTTGTACCTTTATAAAAATGTTAGGGGTGGGTGTATAGATGGAGAATGCTCAGTATGCACATGCAATGGTGGTTTTTATACATAGAGTATACTTCGGTGCTATCTAAGAACAATACATATATGCAAATGTAGTATGTCAGTATCATATGGAAATGGAAATCCACACTGTATAATTATGGATTTTTTATTTTTTTATTTTTTTTAAATCTTTATTTTTCAACATGCATGAGGTTACATTGCATCCTGCATTGCCACAACAGCAAATGCGAGGACTTGCGATACATTCAATGATACATGTAAGATGACTTTGAGGGCTATTAGAGCTAATACTTGCATCATTTAGTAAAACAGCATGAAATTTTATATTATAGTAAACGATTAAGCTAACAACAAGTTTGTACAGCATGAGTTAGTCGAGATATTGTTATTGATTAAACCAGTGGCTCGTTTTTAAGTTAGATATCTTGCAGGCTATACAGGCTAGGAGTAACTAAAACAACCAGTGTAAGGGAGTTGCTAAGCTTGGTCCCATATCTGGTTTTGTGGGCAGTGATTTAAACAAGGCAGGGGTATACACATCTTACAGTTGAGAAAAGGATATATATCGTTAGATATGCACAATGCTAAGATTAACAGCGCTGAGTTATGCGATAGATGCTGTGTGTTGGCTGTGTTGTGTTGTGTTAAGTCCTGCTTAACCTGTGCCAGTCCTGGGTGTGATGATGCCTTGAGGTGTAGCTGGTGTCCAGGGAGCCCGCAGCTGTGGCATGGAAAGGTGAGAAGGGTGCTCAGGTTGCTCTTTGGATGGTGATGCCAAGTATTGTTGTTGCGGTCTGAGGTTTCCGGGTATCCGCCCTGGATTTGGCCCCTTTCTCTGGGTACACGGTGGCTGTCTGTAAGGCCTCTGGGTAACTGCTGATGGGGCAGAGTGGAGCTTTAGGGCAGGGGGACGTCTTGGTCGTTTGGCTTTTTGGAGGTGGGAGGTTGGGCTGCGGGAGTATAGTGGTACCTGGCGTTTCAATGTCCACAGTGTCCCCTGGTATGTCTGGTGGCAGGGTAGGCGCGCCTTCTTGTTGGGCTCTGGCTTCACGCCGGGTCTGGGGGCTGTTTCTTCCGCCGGCTTCACTTGTGCTGTAGGTGGGTTGCTGTGGGGAGGTCTGCACTCCAGGCGTCTCCAAAATTCTTGGCATATGCGGTCAAAGTTGGCGTTGAATCACTCCCTCCAGGCTTCTGGGTTCTCCTGGGACCTCGGAGGTAGTGGCTCGGCGGCCATCTAAGATGTAGCGTGCGGCCCACACTTAGGCTGAGTACTCCCCCGTTGCTGGTGCGAGAGTCTCTCCAGCTGAGACCGGGATGACCCCCACCGGTCCATAGGGGGGGATGCAGGGCGTCTGGATGGTAGCCGCTTGGTGCGGTCCCTACGGCGGGAGAGCGGCCGTCTCTCTCAGCCATTAGGCCACCGTCCGCGCTAGGCCTCAATGCGGGTTGCTTCATGCCTCGGCGGAAAAATTCGGAGTTGGTCTCCTCTGATTCCCACCCATTTGTGCCGTGAGCCATCATTGAATTGGGCTACTGGAACCCCCGGTTACAGGTTAAATTTGTCGCTTTTAGGCTCGTCTCGGCCTGTGCGTCTGGCTAGCTCGGCTGTCAGGCCCTGCCCCCCTATAATTATGGATTTTGTTTGAAGGTACAGTGTAAAGTGTAACTCATTTTGTTAGTGTCTGTGTTCAGTGAACATCTGGTGAGTAATGTAACCTTGGTTTTTGTGGTTCATGTATATGTCCATATGACGGATGCCATTCTCCATGGATTGTACCCTTTAACCCCTTAAGGACCAAACTTCTGGAATAAAAGGGAATCATGACATGTCACACATGTCATGTGTCCTTAAGGGGTTAAACTTTTTTTGTTTTTTTTAATTGTACTGCCTTGAACCATTCGGTAAATGAACTAACCGAACACTTAAAACCTACCCAGTTCATATACCGAACAAACTGTCGAACAGACCAACCATCCAGAACCATTGTGTGCCGCTAGTTAACCCTCTTGACCTTTCTAACACCTACTCTAACCGCAAGCTCTGAACATTCTAAGTGATTGGCTAGGAGGCGAGCACAAGGAGGTGGCCATCTTGTTTTGGCGAGTATAATACCTTCTGCCTTTGCCTCTTCAGCTCCACTCCCAAGCCAGTATCCACACCTCTGCCTAGACTATGATTAAATAATTGCCATTATAAAAGCACTTGCAGTTCTCAGGCCTAGATCTTCTTTTGACCAAACAAACAGCCACACAGCTTTATTTTAAATCATCATATGCCCATCTGTGCATAACATTAAACACACTGTGAAGAAGCCCAACAGGGTGAAACGCGTTAAGTATGGTTACTAAGTACTGTTACTGCTACAGTTATTGCCAATATTGCTTTTACCATATATATATTAAAGTATCTATAGTTTTAAAGAGAGATTCTCTTTTTCATATATATATATTTTATATATATATATATATTTTATATATATATATATATATATATATATATAATAAGAAAAATATATATATTTTCTCCTGTCATCTACGTTCCTGGTGTATCCTGCATATCCTGGGTGGGGATAATACCACCAACGCTCTCCATACCAGAGCAAGTCATGCTCTGGATATTGTAAGTAGAATACCACTTTTTTATTCTTTTTATTAATGCTTGTGCATACTACACCATAAAGTTTTTTATTGTGTCTCCCCATATATACTGGAGGATAAGAACTGCAGATCCATATACATCCACAAACGGGGATTGTACCGTCCAGACGATTATCAGCAGAGCTCTCAGTAGCTCAATTAATTCTGAGTGCGCACTTTACACACTTTACCTAACATTAAATATTGCTGCTACATATTGCACTATTTGTGTATATCTTTTATGTTTTTTTCAAGATACTTTGAAGTTACAGATGTCATCAGATATATAAGTATATATACCTCTGTTTTTTGCACTATCAGCACTGTAAATTCACTTTATAGGGCGCGTTTAATCACTCTGTCTACTTATATTAAACACACTGTGACAACTCAGTATAATACAAATAACCAAATCAGAAAACATACATGAACTCATAATAACATATTTATAAATGGGTGGGGAATAGGGCCATCTTTAACGTGGGGCAAACGGGGCAGCTGCACCGGGCCCCATTACTCCTGGGGGGCCCAAAGCAGCAGCCCCGTGGCCCCGCCGCCTGCATTAAAAAAATAAAAACTTCCCTAATGGGCCCATGGGGCTGGAATTGCGGCTGCACCAGGGCCCACCACTTAGGGCCACCTGGTGAGCATGTTTCAGCAGGGGCCCGGTGGGCGCTGTGGCCCTTTAACAGCGCGACTGGGTCCCCATGCTTAACGACCATATGGGAGGAAGTGACAACCGCAAATCACTTCCCCCCACCTCAAAGACAATGAGCCGCGTGGGAAGCTGAGCCAGATGCAGTGAGGTGGGATACTGAGCAAGGAGTGCCAGGCCCCAACTACCAACCACCACAACCAGCACACTGGACCTCAGGAAAGGTAGCCTCTTGCAATGGTAGGAAATTGAAGAGTGTCTGTCTGTTTGTGTGCCAGTATGTATATCTGTGTGTCTGTCAGTATCTTTATCTGTGTGTCAGTATGTCTGTCTGTGTGTGTGTCAGTATGTCTGTCTGTATGTATACATCTCAGCATTCAAATGCCAACACTAAACACAAATACCCACCTGCATTCAAACTTCAACACTACATACAAACACACCTCTTTGTTAAACACCAAAATTATATATAAACACACCTGTGCATTCAAACACCAACACTACACATAAATGCATGCTTGCATTCAAATGCCATTTCCACATACAAACACACCCCTACATTCACACAAACATACTGCATACAAAAACATGCTTACATTTAAACACTGCTCAGTGCTAAATACAACCATGCATGCATGGGAAAAAGTAGAGCCCCAGCTGTCAAGGCATTGTTGGAGTTGCACGACGGAGATCTACCTTTGCCCCCCCTTGCCCAAAATAATTCATGCACTAGAGCACTCTCTACTTTACGTCCACCTCTGCATTGGGGTCGGGGGCTTGATTGCATGCCAGGGAGGGGGGACGACGACAGGGTCCAGGGGGCTAAAGAAAATGTTTGCCCAGGTTCCAATCAATATTAAAGACGGCACTGGTGGGGAAGACAATAATTAACACGAAATACATCTCCTGTCTGCAAAATTCATAATATGCAAATCTATCTTAAATTTTCATAATTAATTCATAATATGCAAATTTAAAAGCCTTACTATTCAGGTAGTGCATATAGCTGGTGCTACCAACAGGTGGCACTTCACATAAATTCTGCAATATCTTTGCACCCAACAGATGGCCCTATACAGTTCCACAGCCAAATCTGCCTAGTTGGTAAAAAGCGTCAGCAGGACAGAAAAGCACACAAAACATTTAACAATAAACAATTACACACACCTTGCACATATAATGGGCACAGGTGACTTAAACACAATAGACATCAAGTAAATCATAAGTGGTGTCAAACATACACAAACAGACAGTCCCATAGCTCCCAACAGCAAACCCAGTCACATATAGTCCCAGTCCAAGGTGCAACAACTCTGGGAAAAATAGAGGCCAGCAGTCAGTAAAATAGCTGCTAGAGACAAGGACAGAGCTTCTATTGTCTCAGTGATGGCAACTACCATCACAAGCATGTATGTTGATACTCTACCATACTTAAGAACATGGGTTGGCTGGCAAGGAACTACCCCCCGTGTCTTCTAGCATACAGGATTCATAAGCTGCAGCCTCACCACAGTGTTCTTTTGCTAAGTAAAAGCTTCTACAAAGGAATGGTGAGATGCCTTTTAGCAGTTTAGTGCAAGAGTGAGGTACCAAGCAGAAATTGTGTATGATATTCCTTGCCTTCTACTTTGTTGAAAGTTAAGGTTTAAATAGGGAGTTAAGATTAGAGGTAGCAAGGGAATTTGGAGGTTACAGCCAGAAAGAATTGCAGGACAACTTCAGTCCCCCCACCTTCATGTCCCTCCCCCTCCATGTATCTCCCTCTTCTCCTCCATGTCCCCCTACTCTTTACATCCATGTCTTTCCCCCATCCACTCCATGTCCCCATACCCCTTCCATCATGCCCAACCCTCCCCTCCATGTTTCTCCCTCCTACCCTCCATGTCTCCTTACCAGTTCTATCCATATCCCCTCCTCTCCATGTCGCCCCCACTTCGATGTCTCCATGTCGATGTCTCTCTCTCCCTCCTTCTCCAAGTGGCAGGCAGCATGTTCCCTCAAAGCCTCTCGCTGTCCGGCATGCTGGGCCTTCTTCACTCTGAGCGCCGGGTAGTCACGTAACACCCGGCGCTCCTACGCTAAATGTGGGGGGAGGCACTCCTCAGCTAGCTTAGTCTGCGTGTGGTTCCCTTATGGAGCCTCATGCTGCCTGCAGACCAAGGGAAGCGCAGAAATCACTTGTCAATCTGACAAGTGATTTTTGCACTCCAGGCAGAGGTCAGTTTTGCCGACGGTTCTGCGAATTTGTTAAATGTTAGTAACAAGTTTGCGGAAACCGGTGCTTTTGGCTGAATCCCACCACTGTCCTTAAGGCATAAAATTGTGGCCACTGCATACGGCTTATCTTGTGCAATGGTTCATGCCATCCATGCTGATTGAAACCATTAAATCAAGCCTGGCTTACATTTATGCAAATTTTCTTCACCAATACCCGGGGTAGACAACCTTTGTCATGCCAAATGTTGTGGACTACATCTCCCCTGATGCTTTGCCAGCATTATTGCTGTAAGTGCATTGTGGGAGATTTAGTCCACAACAACTGGAGTGTCAAAGGTTGCTTACCGTTGACCTATACTATTCAGATTATTAAAAGTATTTGAAATTCTGGATGAGATGTACTTAAAAGTTGCGGAGTTACAAACATAGAGAGATAGATATCCCATTGTACAGTGCTATGGAATTTGCTGGTGCTATATAAATAATAAAATAATAATAATAATAAGTAGATGGACAGACTAACACATTCTGGATAAGGTGTATTCACTGACTCTGACACTGGTATTATTTCAGCCCACTGTTTGCTAACTCATATTTGATATGTCACCAAGAGCCTATTAAAAACCAGTAATTGGGTTGAATGAGGTATGTTTGTTTTTGACATTTTATAACAAAAATTTCATAATTGCACATTCACTAACTCTACTACGGATTACTGCACCCACTGCATCTTCTACGTGTCTATGTGCATGTTCGTGTGTGTGCCAAATTAGACGTGTTACATTACTCATCTCTCTGCCATCTTCTTAGCCGCTGCAGGCGAGTCGATCTACTCTGAAATTTCATGAATAGCTGTGAGTTGTATGAGAGAGCTGTTGAGAAAAGTGTGAACATATTCTCTTTCCCAGCAAAAGCACAGAAAATAGAAGTTACACATTTCTACCTACAATGCAAATGCAAAGATAAGTGTCTTAATTAGGTTTTCCTCCCTCCCCTCCCCTCCCCTTGTGCATTATGCTCCGAAGCTACTTGCAAAGCATTTTCATGCTTCATACATTCTTTGTTTTTTCTGGGACATGCTGGCTACTCGATAATGAAGAAATTATCATAAGAACTTCATATTTTTTAATAGCTGGTGTACAGTGAATGAATTACACTAACAGAATCTTATGAATGGAAGCAAATCAGCACAAATGGACGTAGAAAGGCTACCTACATTCATGCATTAATGGTCGCTCGGAAATTAAACTGAAATATGTTTAAGGTAATAATTGAGATGGAATCACCATCTGGCCTAAATTAGCCAAAACATTTTAATGGATCAGGCCATGCCTCGGGACTCCAATCCACAACATTTAACGCAATTACGTAATATTTAATTCATTTCTCAGTAGGAATTTAAAGGCTGATTAGAGTTCTTTTTCTTTCTTCTTGGGAGATCTTAATTACAGTCGCAGCCTTGACCGCACATGCTGTGTTAATGCCAATATAACCTAAGTCAGTAATGTTTTTAAAACATCTCTCACAGTTCCGAAGTCTATGAATCAAACTTACCATTTTAGGATTAATGTGACATTGAAAGATTCAATTTAAATATGCCCTTCTTCATACTTCAAGGTGTGATTTTTTTTTTTCCTTAATTGTTTCAGGAGAAGATTGATTGAAGTCATTATTAAGAGAGATAGTAGACAATATATCATTTTAGCAGACTTTTTTCCTTTTTTTAAGAATTTGCATTTTTCCATTTCTAATCTTCAACAAAAGCAAAACAGAAAAATATTGTATTTTAAATAGTTAAGGCTTCAAGGTAATATTCAACAGACATGCAAACAATTGGTTCATATTTCCAATAGTGCTTTCATTAACATAATGTTTTGCTAATTAGAACTCAGAGGGAATGAATGGGTTCTGCATTTTGCCTTGTAAAGTGAAATGCAGTGTTTACATTACAGCCTAGGGAAACCTCCACTGGCCACTCCTGAGATAGCTACTAGAGGTGCTTCCACCCTAACATTCAGTGTCTCTCTGCTGGGGGGAGAGACACACAGAGGAGCTAAGAAGAAGAAAAGAGGCACACATCCTCGACATGAGTGTAGATAAGACACAGGTTTGAAATAGACACCATTCTCGCAGAGGATGGTTTTTTTGGGGGGGGAGGGGGATTTCTCCCCCCCTCACTCTGTGATCTTCACGCAAGATTTTTATGACCCTCTGCAAGAATGGTGTCTATTTTCTATCAAACCTATGTCTTATCAGCATTCATGTCACTTTAAACCCTGCATCACAACTCAACTTGTTCTATGTGTCGTCTTGCTCAGAAATGCTTTAGACTTGAGAAAGGGAGGTTCTCCCGAAAGCTTGTCATTAAAAAATTCTGTTAGTCCAATAAAGAGTAAGTCAGGGGTAGGCAACCTACGGCACGTGTGCCATGCACGGCACTCAAGGTGTCTTTGCACGGCACTACTAGAGCCAAACAGGCTCTGGCCTATCAGGAGTCCCAGGTAAACTTTAGATATCTGCCAATACAAAAAGGTGGTGAAGGGCAATCCTCAATTTAAGCATTGCAGCACATAGAGGAAGAGATCTCAGACATTGCAGCTCCTGTCCTTGACATGTACCTGGCCAGCCTGGTCCCCACTGGAACCCAGGGAAGCCACCCACACTGCTAGAAATACACAGAAATGCAGAATAACCATCCCTCATACAAATAATACGAACAGCCCACACACAAACACAACACACAATCTGCACAAACTCAACACCACTGACAATCCACATACATGCACACAACCCCACATGCAGCCACTCCATGCAATACCCCAAACAGCCCCACACATACACACTACAAAACACTCTATGTGACATATCCATCCACACACACAATTCTACAAGCAGCCCCCATGCACAGCCCACATTCATAGGTATCATATATGGTACCACAAACTACTCATGAGCATATACAATATACAAAGCAACTACAGTATAAATAACACAAGCAGAATACGGCAACATACATACCTCAGTTTAAAAAAAAAAAAAAAGACCAGCCCATTACGGGACATCACAATCCTATTTCGGCACAGTGCTGCTAAAAGGTTGCCTACCCCTGGAGTAAGTGAACAGTCAGTTCTTGAATTTCATATTCTGGAAGCATGAAAAATGAGCAAGCATAAAAAAATCTCATCGACTTTGACAAGGGACAAATAGTGATAACTAGATGACTGGGTCAGAGTATCTCTAAAATAGCAAGTCTTGTGGGGTGTCCCTAGTAGGCAGTGGTTAGTAACTACTGAAATTGGTGCAAAGAAGGACAATTGGTGAGTTGCATCAGGTCCATGAGTGCCCAAGGCTCATTAATGCAGATTAGAAGCAAAGGCTAGCCCATATGCTTTGAAGAGTTACTGCAACTCAAATTGCATAAAAACGTAATACTGACCATGGTAGAGAGGTGTTAGAACACAGAATGCATCACAGTTTTCTGCAGGGCTAGAGCAACCACAAGGGATCCCTGGTAACTGCCTTAAGGCGCACAGACCTGGGGGGCGCAATATTTGGGTCACCGGAAGGAGGAGAGTGCGGAGCACAGTGCTCCACCTCCAGCTGGTAACTCCTTGTAGCAAGGTCGCACGGAAGGGTTGGATGGGAAGAAACACACAGCAGAGCTGGGAAAGAAAGAGACAAACAGAGGTGTGTGGGGGGGGGGGGGTTGACAAAATAGGATATGGGAGGGAAAGAGAAAAACACAGAGAGGCTAGGGAAGGAAAACATAAGACACACAGAGGGGCTGGGGAAGAGGAAAAAGAGACACAGAGGGACTAAGAAGAGGAAAAGAGACACACAAAGGATTTGGAGAGAAAGGGATAGACAGGAGCTGGGGATAGAATAAAGAGGCATCCAAAAGTGTTGCAGAAGGAGAAACAACAAACAAAAGGGTCCGGGGAGGGATAAAGAGACACACTGTGGGAGGGAGAAAGATGCATAAAGAGGAGCTAGGGACATGGGGAAGAGACACAGAAGGGGCTGAGGGAGAAAAAGACACACTGGAGCTGGGGAGAAAGAAAATTACACCCAGAGGGTCTGGAAAAGGATGGAGAAGGGTAGAAAGATACACAAAGAAAGTTGGAGAAGGAAACAATACACAAAAAAAGGGACTAGGGAAGGGACAAAGAGACTCATAGAGGGGCTGGGGAAGATGAAGAAGAGATGCACGGAGGGGCTGTGAAGAACAGGCACAAAGGGGCTGAGGGGAAGAGACACACCAATGGGCTGAGCAGAAAGAAACACAAAAAGGGGCTGGGTGAAGTTGCACAGAGAGGGTCTGGGATGGAGAAAAAAAACACACAAATGGGCTAGGGGAGTAAAGGACACACAAATGAGTTGTAGAATGTAAGATACACACAAAAAAATTAATTGGGGGTGGGGAGAAAGACACACAAAGGGGCTAGGAGGGAGAAAGAGATACACAAAGGAGCTGGGGCAGAAAGAGACACACAAAGTGACGGGGGGGAGAAAGAGACACAAAAAAGGGTCTAAGAGACCCTGTAAGAGACACACAAAGACCTTTGGGGATTACAGACACACAAAGAGTTTAGGAGGGAGAAGAGACCCTGTAAGAGACACACAAAGACCTTTGGGGATTACAGACACACAGAGAGTTTAGGAGGGAGAAAAAGACACATGTAGGGGTTGGGGGCACAAAGTTGGGGAAAGCAAGAGACACACAAAAGGGGGTTGTAAGGGACACACAATGGAAGTGTAAGGCACAAAATGTGGCAAGATACACTAAAGGGGGGTGCAAGACAGAAAATAGGAATATGATACACTAAAGGGGGTAAAGATATTCAAAAGAGGGGATACAATATCCAGAATGGCCGTGAAGTTCAAATGCTGGGAGGGATGCTCGGTCAAGTAACTGTATTGCAATACTACACTTTACTGAGACAAGTTAGTTCAAAAGACATGTATGTGTAATTAAAGCAATGCTGTAATTGAAGTCTGTTGCTGTTGTCTGTTGCTGAGCTAATAACATCAAGATCCACATTTCATTTATTTCTCAATAGGGCCTGATCTGGGATTGGATTGGGCAGTGTTATCTGGCTGCCACATTGCCTACTCATTTTGTACTGTTCATTTTGTTGTGTAATGAAATAGTCATGTATATGAACTTTAGTGTTGAGTGTTATTGTTACCACAATTTAAGATCTGTGTGCTATATGCATTTTCTGCAAAGTTGTGTTTTAAAGCAGCTTCATTTGAAACTTGCAAAACCACCTACCCAACAAGACTAGATCATTTACACCTTAATTTCTATATAGATATGCTGTTTATTGTTTTGCGTTTCACTGCATCATGATAAATTATGTCATGCCTGGTTAATTTAAATGTCTTTTTCATTTAAGATATACAAGTGAGAGAAAAGTGTGGTGCCCTTAAGGTGAAACACAGTTGTGTTCTAATTTAAACCTCCAAGAGTTACAGTTGTATGTAAACATTTGGGCACCCCTGACAAGTACAGTTATCTTTAGTGATACAAATGAAAGTCTACAAATGTTGGCATGTTTTAATGCACAGTACCTATTTCTTTCCTGTTAAGTGCATATGTCTTTCACCCTTACAGTCAGTTTTTCATAACACATTTGGCCTCCAGATGCATCTTGGTGCCACCTAACAATTTGTTTAGGTCTAGCCTCAGGATTCTTGCCATTGCTGTTTACACTACACTTCTAGTTCAGAAATATTCTTAAACTGTGTCTCATACACAATTTTGAGATCAACTATTAATAATTTTCAAGTCTCGGAACTTTGACGCTCAATCCAAAAATTCTAATAATTTGTTTCTTGAAGTTCACAGTTGATTATGAGGTGTGTTTTAGATTTTGGCCTTCTTGAAATATCTATCATGTTCAGCTGTAGTTTCTTCACTTATCTTTGAACATTAGCTACCAGAATTTGTTAAACTTTTAAAGAAACAATTATTCCCTCTACCTTTACAATATATCTTGTGCCCCTAGCAGCCAAACAGCGCCAAAGCATATTAGCAATACCCCCATATTCAACAGTTGGCAAGGTGTTCTTTTCTTCAAACTCTTCTCATTTTTCTCCAAAGGTTCCTTTGATAATGATAGCCAAAGGGTCCACTTTTTACCCCAGCACTTGGTTTCAAAATCCCTCTGTCTTATTTAGGAGTTGTGTTGTAAACTTCAGATACTGAGTTTTGGAGGTAAATCGAAGGTACATTTTACATACTTTTAACTATTTCATGCAAATTATGTTTGTGCAAGCATTCCTGTAAAGTGGACCATTATACAGATATTCCTGTTCAAAATCTTTCTGCAGGCCATTTGCATTAAAGAGGTTTTGTTTACATTCCTGACCAGACTACAAGCATTTATATTAGAAATTTCTCTTGGTCTTTCAGATCCTGCCTGGATACCAGTTTAATCAGCAAAACAACTTAAATAGTTACTCCAAGCACCAAGACTACTTTAGTGATTTGAAGTGCTCATGGTTCCTGAAATATGAAATTCTTAAAAACACTGTACATACAGATATTAACCCCTTAGCTGCCAGAGGTGAAACTCCACCTGATGCAACTAATCAAGGGCTTCGTTAGTTGAACCAGGTGTGCTTGAGCTGGAACACTTGAAATACCAAAACTGGCAAGGGGTTTGTTCAGTGTCAGGTTTAACTGCATGTTAGGTGAAACTCCACCTAGGCAGGAACATTGGCCAGCCCTGAACAAAGTTAACCAGACAGCTAATGGCGGCATGCTCACTCCATGCCATCCCAGCCCTTCTTTCGGTTTGTCCTCCCTGACCTTCCCCTCCACCAGTGAGGAACTAGCTCAGGAGAGAGCTTGGACTCAGCAATAAATCAAGGTAAATTTTAGAGTTTCTCTTTTTTTATTATAAGTTGGGGTGGTTGAACCACCTCAGAAAGGGATACTTTAAACAAAACTAGTGTTTTAGGAAAACATTGTTTTTGGTTAGAGTAACCCTTTAAGCTTAATGTAGCAGTTTTGGTGCATATACCTTGCCTCAAAACAATTGTAGATAAATTAAGTGGTTTTGATGTACAGATCATACCATTTATGAGGTAAATCACGTTTGTTTCTATTTATGCAGCCCTAGCCACACCTTCCCTGGCTGTCATTTACCAACATAAAAAAATATATATTTTTCAATCAGGATCATTTTCTTTGTTAATTTAATAATTTTACTTACACAAGGCTCCTACAGGCTCTAGCATGCAATTAACAAAGCAGGAAATAAATTCTAAATTAAACATTCCAAATGAGATGTTTTTACAGGAAGTGAGTAGGAAGGCTTTGTAAGTCACAGGCAGAGAAGGTGGGGCATAAACAAAGGGATTGAACTCCTAAATTACAGAGAATTGAGCAGTGAAAACTGCAGGGGCATGATTTATACATCAAAAACACTTTTTAAAGCTAACATAACTTTGGTGCACAAAATGTCCCTTTAATTTCCATACCTGTGTGATTTTTGAACAGTGGAAACAACAAACAAAGAATTTAGATATATTTTGACAAACTTTGCCTACTTGAGTTAACTATATTTATTACTTTACTATCCGTCAGCTGCTTAGAGGAACCCGTGGTAGTTGAATGTAAGCAGAGTCACAGAATTAAAGTCTGAAACTGTCACCATTAGACTAACGAGTCAGGCCTAACAAGTCATTTTATACAAGGTTTTAAACAACAAAGACTAAGCAACTAAAGAGTGGATAGTTAAATACAAGAAATAACCGTTGGGTAGATTAAATAAGCTTTACAAATGATTCAATACTGTCAAAACTTTCCTTAGACATTGATGGCAACATCTGTAGATAAATAATTTGGAACGTTTTTCTAACAGTAATTAATAATTTGGAAAGCTTATTAAATCAAGGCATGTATATTACAATTTAAGAATTGTGTTGAATTTACATATGTTTGAACCATACTCCCATCCAATGGATATTCAAAGTCTCTCCTTGAGATGATTAATGACTAAAACCAACATTCCACCTCCTCACATCCAGTGCACTTTATTTATACACAGTTAATGATCTCCATTTTTCTTTACAGAGCGTTAATGATTTCCACCAGCCTCAAAAATGTCCTTAGTGATTCCCATGTAACTTCTCAACTGTCATATCTTTGAGATGCAGCTGCCTGGTGTAAAAATAATAAAAAATAAAAAAAACACTAGTTCACTGCTGCAAGTCTTTGGCCTTCCAGGGCTCAAGAGCCCTGTGTCCAGTTCTTCAACCTTAAACACTCCATCCTAATAATGCATCTAGTTTGTTCTCATAAGTCTAGACGCAGGTGTTTTTAGTCCCTTTGGTCTAACTTAATAGCAGCTTTATGACATCACAAAGTCTATAGTTAGAGTTATAATCAAAATTATTCAACCCCATTGAAAATCAGGCTTACTGTCAAAATGTACAGACTTTCAGCCGTTTGCAATGCACAAATCAAACAAAAGCAATTGAAATAGCTCAACACAATAGCTCAAGTGGTTTCCCTTATATTCAACTGAAAATGCAACTTATTATGACTTGTCCAGCTTCAAAATGATTCAACCCCTGAACAGAATCCCTCTCCACAGAACAAATATGCCAACATGTGTTGTCCCAAGCACACCTGATGCAACTAATCAAGGGCTTCATTAGTTGTACCAGGTGTGCTTGAGCTGGAACACTTGAAATACCAAAACTGGCAAGGGGTTTGTTGAGTGTCAGGTTTGACTGCATGTTAAAAAAAATATGGCTAAGTCAAATGAATGGTGCACAAAGTTAAGAGAATAGATCATCGCCCTTCACAAACAAGGAACATGATAAAAAGATAGTGAAGGCACTGGATGTTCCCAGAGACACCATTAGAAGCATAGTTTGCAAGTTCAAAGTTAAAAGAACAGTGGTTACACTACCTGGATGGTGCAGAAAAAGGAAGCTATCAATGGCTGCAACCAGATTTCTGAGAAGACAGGTTGTGAAAAACCCTCAAGTGACAGCAAATGACTTGGTGGCAACAGTCACTGAGGTGATATTGATTCCATGCAGGATTCTCCAAGAAATACACCACTACCGACCCAAAAGCACAAGAAATGGCCAGCTCCAATATGCTCAAAATCATATAAATAAGCCAAAGAAGGTTGGGATTCTGTTTTGTGGAGCAATTAAACAAAACTGGATCAGCGGTATGTCTGGAGGAAGAAGAACGAAGCATACACTGAAAAGAACACACTACCTACAGTCAAATTTCACCAAAGCTTGGTTGCAGAAGTCCTAGGAAATTCACCAGTGACCACCACAGTCATCTGACTTGAACCCCATAAAAAAATCTCTGGTGGAATTTGAAGAAAGCTGTTGCAGCACGCAAACCCAAGAAAATTACTGAACTGGAGGCCTCATGAGCAATGGGCTTCCTCAGATTCCTCAGGAAGGCTACCAGAAGCTGGTGTCTGGCTATGCATCTCATTTGCAGCATTTTATAACAGCAAAAGAGTGCTTTACTAAATACTAAAGATGCTTTCCATGAAGGGGTTCAATAATTTTGAGGCTGGAGAAGTCATTATAAGTTGCATTTTTAGTTGAATTTGGGGAAACCGCTTGCAGCATTCGTTTTGTTGAACTATCAATTTCTTTTGTTTGATTTGTTCATTGTAAACAGCTGAAAGTCTGTAAATGTTGACAATAAACCTGATTGGGGTTGAATATTTTTTTTTTTTTTGTAATTCTTCATTTTTCTGTGCATGGATGAACAAATCAGGCTCGGAGAGCCACAATAGCAAAGACAAGCCTCAACAATCACGAGAAACATTTCTTATCATGGCATAGAATAGTTCTGCATGATTTTTTTTTTTTTTTTACAAACAAAGAAAACAACGATATTAGGTATGTCAGTGGAGAGAAATCAAAAGTACTGGTAACATATCTCAGACCAACTGACTGCATAAGGAGTCATAATAAAAGAACAAAGGCTTATGTGACAGGAGATATATTATTAAGTGATATTGTTAGCTTCGCTTAAGGTATTACATGAACTGGACATGTTAGAAATGCTGCACTTTTTAGAAAGGAAATATTAAAGAAAACAAGCTAATAAACAAAGATAGGATTCTACAGCCTTGGGTCCCACAATAGTATGAAAGTGAGTGGAGCCTCGAGATCTGCTGTCCTCCCGGTAATCAGGCATCGCATAAGGGGATAAGAGTGGAGGCCTCCTGGACACCATTCAGCCTATGCCTGTCAGAGGTAGGGTATAGTCCCACAGCATGGCATTGTGTACACCGACTCCGTGCTGCAGGTGTTGGTGTCATGCTTTCCACAATTCATCCAGCCTCTGCCCATTAAGAGATCCCAGATTGTGAGTTGCAGTTATCCTGCCACCGTGTAGATCCATGTGCTGCTTTTCTTGGGTGGCGCTGGTGCGGTCTGTGCAATCTAGGGCAGGCTGCTGTAGGTCCCAAGATCCACAGTGTACCTTTGCAGATGATTTAGGTAGTGGAGCTTGTTGGGTAGTCAGGATGTACCTGTGCCACACCTTCAGTGGCATGCTCCGTGCTCTCCGCCCCATTTTAGGGCTGTCAGAGCTGCTAGAATCTTGTGCTTTTAAAGTGAGCGCCGTTGAGGTGAGTAGCCTGTCTTCTGTGTTGGGGCAGGTGGTTGCAAGTTGCTCTCCAGCTTCTGCCAAAAGTCAGCAAATACTGTGTCCAGTTTAGCCAGGATTTCAAGATGACCTGCACTGGAACCCATGGTGCTTGTAGCATCCGCCATTTTGTGTACGTTATCTCTCTGTTTCTCAGTTTTTGTAGCTGCAGCTTGAGCTTCTGCCACATCAGGGCTACCTCCCAAGGGAGGACAGGGACCACCCCCACCAGTCCCAAGGGAGGGAAAGGGGGGTAGCAGGGCATGTGTGCATCCTCCACTGCTTCTGGGTACCTGCAGGACAGGAGATCTGGTAAGGGGTAATCAGGCTCCAATCGGGTCATTGATCACCAGGCATTATGCCCTCTGTTGTGGGGGTTAGTTTGGTTGCGTTAGCTGGCCCGGATCGGGCAATGTTTTCTTATTTAACTTATGTCCCTTCCATTTTTTATAATTTCCCTTAATTTCTGTACACTGCAACTTTAATTGTTAACATGCCTTTCTTGCCTGTTTGTGAAAGTGCCTCACTGCTCGATAATTGGGTCTTGTTCGATATGCTTGGTTCTCTTCCTCAGTTCCTCCTCAGTCAGGATTATCCTCTCTCCTCCTCATCACTCAAGGAACAATCCTCACAAACATCTCCATCCTGCAACCATTCCTGAACCTCTCCTAGCCTCACTTTTTGTGCAAATAATACACCTCTCACCTCGGCTTCCTCAGACCAACACCTCTATACCACAACCCGTGCTGACCATTCTATGGTTATAAAAATGTACTGTTAGAAGGATAAAGATTAAGGAAAAAATTCATAAATCATGTTTTGTAAGTCGTTCAAGATTTGAAATTGGCTCCCTCTCTCTACAGCCCATACTGTACTACTCTGTCGGTAAATAAGCAACATTCTTATCTTGTTTTTTCATAAGTTCTATGTGCATTTCATATAGACAAACTTATTATTTTATTTCTTATACCCTTTTATTTGATGAAATTGCCATAATCCCTTTTTTGTTCTTTTTGTATGTTTACTAAACAGTGAATTTAATCATGGAAAAAATAAAATAAAAAAACAATATACATGTATATATATTTTTTTTATTAATTCAAAAGTCATGACAAAATTATGTTGCAAGTTTATGCAATACTTTAGGGAAAACTTTTTCTGGCTCCTGTGTGACAATACCCCAGTAAACAAAATAAGTTCCGTGGAAAAATAGTTTGTTAGGACTGATGTGGATAGATTTAGCAGGGCTGCAAAGAATCTAAACCTCCTACCCTACCAGATTACTAGAATGCCCTCTGGTTGGCAAGCTAAACAGTCTGCATCTGTAGTGCCAAACCTTGTCATCTATTCAAAATATTGAAAGCTACAGCAAAGGTCCCTGCTCCATCTTATGAGATGCATTGTAATACACCAAATACACCGAATATACCTAAACACAGACCATTAGTGCAAAACCTAATGGAAAGTCTTCCTTAAGTATGGGAGCTGTTATTACAGCAAAGCTTGTGACCAACTTTATAATAACGATCACTGTTTTGGAATGAGGATAAAAAAGATAAAATTACCCACAGACCTTTGTTCATATAGTTTACTTGCATCTCAAAATCTACATTCAAATGTCGTACTTCCAAATGGTTCAATATGCTTAGAAATACTCTCCAAATGATTTATCTACAAAAGTCTCAATTGAATTTTTGTAGATAAATAATGTAGAAAGTGTTTCTTTCTAACCATATTGAATCATTTAGAAAGCTTATCAAATCGAAGTCTTATTAAAAAGCTAGTAACAGACTAAGTCAAAGCTCCTTAAAGGAAGTCACCAAAACACCTTTAGATCAATGACGCAGTTTTTGTGCATAGATCATGCCTCTGAAATGTCACTGCTCAATACACTAGCATTTATGAGTTAAATCACTTTTGTTTCTGTTTACGGAAACCCTAGTCACACCTCCCTTGGCTGTGGTTGACACAGCCTGCATGAAAACAAAATGGTTTAATTTTCAATCACATGTAGATTACTTTAAAAAAAAAAAAAATGTATCTCCTGTTCTGTATACATGCAGGAGACTCTTAAAGGGTTTTGCAAACTATTAACAGAACAGGAGATAAGAAATTCTAAATTAAACAAAATTTTCAATAAAGAAAGTGTAAACATTAGATGATTCTTTACAGGAAGTGTTTAGGAAGGCTGTGTAAGGCATGTGCAGGGAGATGTGACTATGGCTGCATAGATAAAGTGATTTTTCTCCTAAATTGAAGACAATTGAGCAGTGAATCTACACGGGACACTATTTATACACCAAAACTACTTAATTAAGCTAAAGTTGTTTTGGTGACTATAGTGTCCCTCTAATATAAGTAAAAGCTATACATAGCTTACACATTAACATTAAATACAATGGCATCTATACACTTAATAACATTTAGTTGGATCAATGTAGATTAAATCTCTATTATTTATAAAATGCCACCAGGTCATTGTTACATGACAGATCTGCTTTATTCATCCACGACTTGTTTTGTGTATATTGTTTATATTTGATATTCAGCACAAAATGTAATGATGTAAATGTGAATAATTAGCATTTTAAATGTTATTGTTCATCAATTATAGTCCTATCGGGTACATGAAACATGTTTAGACATATTTTATATCTCTTATCTTGCCAAATTTCAACTCTAAAATATCTGTACCTAAGTAAAAATACAATTTCCATCACATACCATAAGTAAAAAATAAAACATTGGTATTTGTACAGAAATTTCAATTTGAGCTTTTTTGAGCTCTATAAAAACATAAATAATATTGTTTGTATATGGCCATAATGCCAACAGTAAATATAGTTATATTGTTTAACTGTATAACATAGGGTATTACAGGATGATATTGCTCTCTCCTTTCCCTTTAATGCAGCCATAAAGTTTGACCTACAAAGGTGCTGTAGAGCATTAGAGAAAGAAGTGAGATGTAATTTGCAGTTCTTCTGCAATCAGGCAAAGGGACACAATGGAAACCTGAAAGTGGAAAATGTGGAACTCCGGCACCACAGCTTATTTAATATACTTATTGTATGGAGGCAGAGAGTAAGGTGCTAGAATGAATAGAAATACAATATGAGCATTTAAAGAAAAAAATAAGTTTTAGTTAAAATGGCTAATTATTTAAACAAGTTTAGCTCCTGCATACTGATGTAACTCTCTCCTAAACCAAAAGGTATATATTAAAAGTGTATTGTTCAAACAGAGCAATGTGAAAACGCTATTGTATCTCATGTAGCAACATGCCTATTTTCCAAGAAAACCAAAATCCTATTCAATGTATCGCTTTAGCGCTGATAAAGCCCATCTAAGCTCTCCTCTTCTATATAATCTTCACGGAACATAGAAAATAAGGATAAGGGACTAAACCGGAGCTCTTAGCATTGCTAGACTCTAGTGTCTAGATTAGCAGGTTTCAAATGCAAATCTTATGTGACAATTCACAAGTTTGGTGTCAATAATATCAATTTTTCTTTTACGTAAGGGAGCTGCAGAAAGGAAATGCAATCTAATTTCTGATTTACAGTCCAGTTAAATTATCTATAGATTAAACAAGAATAAACCAGGCAGAACCAAATGTTACCGTCTTAGCACATGCCTTAGTCTTAAGAGACATCTATTAACATACTGATTAGAGTTGCACCATATTAAAGGTATGTATTACAATGGATTAATAGTGGCAGCCATGCAATGAACCTTTCTGGTATGAGAAACGAATGCCCTCTATTTTTGTGGTTGGTGGTTAATTCGTTCTTGGCCTAGAATTGTTCATTGATCATCAGTGTAGGTAACAAAATAATTTTATTAGAAAAAAAAATGGATAGCTAGATAGTGGAGGAGAGCAGGTTTCAACTGGCATTGTACTTTTCTGACCTACGAAGTTAAGGAGATCTGTGTGTTTTTCACATATTATGCAGAATAATTAGGGACATTTAATGCCATCTTGAAAACAAAAATAAATTCAAGGTAAGCTTTGTCATCGCATAGAAACATACCACTAGGGCTGAAATAGGATCTGCATAAGACACTGATTCAGTGTTTCATGTGCTTGTAGGTCAAAACTAGGCGGAAAGACATTGATCTAGGGCTATAGCAAAAAAAATAAAAAATCTGTTGATATCAGAATAGAAATGGCAGATCCCCGTCAAGTAGCAAGAAGGTGCAAAGAGCGAATATTTCTTCCCTCTTCTCAGCTTTCTGTCCTGTTTTGAGTTTAGCAGTAAATTGAATGTGTGTTGTCACTTGTCACTTTTGTATATGCGAATTCCTCAGGGGAACTTGGCACATTGCATTCCTTTTAATCTAATAGCAGACCCCCTTTTTCAAGCTACGAAAGAGATGACTCACTGTGTGTCAAGATCAGGATTAATCAGTGCAGGTGCTGCAACAATCAGGTCGTAATAATCTCCCAACTACTTCAAGGACGTTGTCGAATATAAAATTCTGATGTCCTTCCTTTAATCATTAACTTTCACCTTGGACTAGTGATGGACAGTACAGCCAGTAATTACAGAAAGATAATTACACCAATCTAAATATAGTTGAACAGGCAGTAAATTCAATTATTGGTACACACAGATAATTGATTAATGGCAATCAGATAATTCACCAACTATGCCATTTGAAGAAGCTATCATGAAACCTGTTAAGTTTTCTGGTACACAAACCGCAATGCATTGAGTAGTCACTTATTAAGTTCAACTATATAGTAGTTGGTAGGAATACTTTTTTTGCGACTAGAACAGCCTGAATAGCTCATGGTATGGATTCAGTAAGATGCATTCCTTCAAAAACGTGGTGGATTCTGACTCAAACTGTGAGCCTTCTGTCCCATCTAATGTACTTTAATGGACTGAAATTGCAGGATTGTACAGGCCAATACCACAATTTAAGTTCACCATAATGCTTGTGGAACCCTCATGAGATTAAGCCATTTTGGTGACATGGGGCATTGATTTTCTGCAAGAATCCATTTGATGACAAATAGACTGGGAAGAAAATGATCAGCAAAAATTCCAAGGTGAATGCAGCATTTCATTTATGAATAATTACTATTAAGAGATTTAAGGAGTGGCAAGAAAAATTCTATATATCCTAACGCTGCCCCCATTAGAGTGTACTGTTCACAAACACTAAGCAGTTTACACCAAAATCTTTATGGAAGCAACCATGTACCTAACCAGTTATAAAAAGAAAATGATATCACAATTCATCCACCAGTCCTTATGGAATGTGGTATCCATCAGGGAAGTTAAAGATTTCCAATTCTTTTTAATCTTTCCCTTAATCCTCTAATCCAAATCTTACCTTATCCAGTAGCCTATCATTGGGCGTTAAAGCATTTTCAGATGCAAATATATCTATATATCTGACACGAAGAAATAATTCTCATGCACAAGATTACTCTTTTGACCCCCATCTTAGATTACCAAGTTTTATGGTCCACATCTCAAGCAGTCTACAGTAGATTTTGATACCACTCAGTGGTCCAACTCACACATAAAATATTTTGGCAGTCATGATTCCCAGACTGGCTAATAATTTATATCCACTTAACGTTTCTCAGACAATTCAAACCATTATTCTCAGTTGAATAATTCTGACATTTTTCTATCTCAATATCAAGCAACCAGGTAGCAGAGTGCTGCACACGGGTATCTTGATACACCAGAGCTATGTGGGGAAGATCGGCTAACCCCCAGTATAAATTCACCCTACACAGGGCAGGGTGAAGAGTCAGGTATATTTTGCAATAGACTGGGTTTCTATACATGATATATTCTTCATACATATAAATAATAAATAGAGTAAGGTCCTTTTAAATATGTCCTCCGTATTAAGGGCCTAACCCTGTATATGACACAATAAGACAAATGTTCCCTCTGGGAACCAAAGTATTTGGAGTGACACTGATGAATAGAGCTAAACCATATTAGAGTGAAATAATGCCCCAATAAATGTAAATGTGCAGAATCAAGTGTGTTTAACCCCTTAATGACCAAACTTCTGGAATAAAATGGAATCATGACGTGTCAGACATGTCATGTGTCCTTAAGGGGTTAAATACTATATTAGACTATACCTACACATTCCAATGCTAAAGTATTGTGGATTACCATTAATGTATAGCTTGGAAAACCATGCGTGGTATGTCTACTAATTGAAAAGGTTAAAAAGGAGAAGGGGGTATCATGCAGTGGAGAAATACTATTGAAGACGGGTTAATAAGATTAATAAGGTCCTTAGAGATACTTCTAGTGGCTTAGGATATATATATATATATATATAAATAGTAAAAATAGAAATCCAGCGCACTCACTTATCAACTAAACAGCTACTTTGATGCTGACAAATTTGACTAGTTTTATTAAAAACACCTAATCTAGGCAAAAAATAATGGGGGTTTAGTTACACTATATGATCATACATTGCATAAGCCTGCCACAACAGCAATGTACCCCATCTTTGGCAGGTCCTACTCTCACTGCCAACTGTCTACTAAATGAGCTACTCACTTGGGGAAATCCCTCCATCTCGAGTTCTCTGCAGTACAAGGCTGAATAGGGTCCTGAGATGAGACACCTGTGACAGGGGGCGGTGCAAAACCAAGGAGCTGGCTAGACTCCTAAATATATATGGGAAAACAATGGGCTGGCTGCACTCACCTAAACATGCTATCAGCATCAAAGTAGCTGTTTAGTTGATAAGTGAGTGCGCTGGATTTCTATTTTTACTGTACTTATTGGCCCACGCAGCACCCCATTTAAGCATGTTTAGGTGACTGCTTTATTTAGCTAAAGTAATTTAGGTGACTATAGTGTTCCTTTAAGCCCTTTTGAGTATCCTTATACAGATTTACACTGTATCATAGAATTTCAGCTCAGTGCATATTTATCTTGTCCTGACATGCTTTCTTGGCCAGTAAGCCCACCAGTACCAGTAGAACATCATGCAGAGATCATTGGTACATCATTCCTGACCCAGACTACAGTGGGCCAAAGTTGTGAGGTCTATATTTCTTTACCAGGACAATGAGACATAAATGTAACACTTGGTAACATGCGGGAATAAGTAGATTAAACAAGCAATATCCATGCGTTTTCCATGATGTAGATTGATCTTTCAAGACTGGCAATATATCAGACATTCACGAAAAGTATTTTCTTAACCCTGGTCTGGAAGAGATTTAACCCCTTAAGGACCAAACTTCTGGAATAAAAGGGAATCATGACGTGTCAGACATGTCATGTGTCCTTAAGGGGTTAAAGCAATAAAGTTATGTGTTTTGTATAAATACTTCCCTAAACTTCATGACTGGAATGCAAAAAAAATACCTTATGCGGATTAGTGGCACCTAGGGTTAGTTCCATTGTACAATATAAATCTTAAATGATTCCCTGCTGCTTTGTGGATAATTGTTGGTTCAAAATTCTCCTGGGCTTCAAAACATTGGTAGTAGTACTTTTAAAACGTCATGCTGTTTGAGCGATTATGTAAAATTATGTAACCTTCTGGATTGTTTGAGAGAGAAAGAAATGAGAGAAAGAAAATTGCTTTTTTCAAGAGGGCACAGTGACACCTGGAGGGTTTTGTCCATTCTTGCATGAATGGGAACATTTCACAGGTCATTGTACCCATCCTTCTAAAATATGTCTTTAATCCATCATAATATATTGGCTGGTAAGAGCAATGGTAATGTCCGCTGCGCCTACCTCAAACCCTCATAGATTGCAAACTCACTTGAGCTGGCCCTTCATCCCCTTCAAACATTCCATTCCTATAATTATATAATTCTAAAAGTGCTCTGGAATAGGTTGGTGCTTTATAAATGCTAATAATAATAATAATAAAAAAAAAAAAAAAAAATTGGATGGTTTGACCTTAACTTTCTTTGTCAAGCTATTCCTGCGTATTTAATTTCCTTCTTAAAGGAACACTCCAAGCACCATAATCACAAAAGCTTGTAAATAGTCAAACCGTTTTAGAGTAGTTTGACTTCTCATCTGGGGTCCGCTGGTGCCACTCCCCACCTCCACTGCTATCTATTGAGAGCAGTTGGCTATGGCTTATGCACTTCTATTAGTTCTCCTTAGCTAAGTTCTGCAGTGCAGGCCTAGCTCATTGTCTGCTCGCTACCAGCCAATGAACTAAGCCCTCAACTCTCAGGTTTAGCTCAGACAGAGAGCCTCCAGCTCTCCAGAGGAAGTAGTGGCAAAAGGGAAAGGCAACCAACCAGATCAAAGGTAAAAAAAAACAAAACTGTTCTTAAACTGTTTGACTACTTACATTGGGGGTGGCACCAGGGCACTCATTGTACCATAACCACTACATCATATTGCAGTAGTTATGGTGCTTAGAGTGTTGCTTTAACTATGTAAGAGGATGACTGTGCTGTATAACAAATGAACTCTTATATGGTGTCATGTTTTGGTGTATGTTCGCTTGTTTCTGTTTTTTTTTGCTGCAATTTGTATGTTATATTTTGCTACTTTAAACAATTATATGTATGCAATTGTCTGTGCTTATGTGGAACATATGTGTTTACTTAGAAGTTATTACAATTGTAAACTATTCTGGTAACCTACTTTTGCCACTTTACACCACTCCCTCCCAGAATGTAAGATTGTTTGAGCATGCCCCTCAATACCCTCTGTTCCTGTGCGTCCATCTTGTCTTGTTGCAATTACATGTCTGTGAGTCCACCTATTGCACAGCGCTACAGAATTTGTTGGCACTTTACAAATAATAATAATAATTAATAAAATTACACTACAAATGATTATACTCTATGTTATTTTTATTTATTACTTAATTCCCTTTAACTTAGGTTTTGGTTCACTGCAGTGGCGTACACACGATCCATGGGGCCCCGGTGCGAAAATTGATCCATGGGCCTCCGCCCCTACTTAGCTACTTAGCTTCCAAAATCCCTATGTCTCACCACCAGCCCCCCTACACTCAGAACATAACTAGCCATTAGCTTATTTACCTTACCCATGCTCTTTTCCATTGCCCTAAGATCCCTAGCATACCGCCACTGCAAACAGGGAACCACCTCTGACCAGACTACCACCACACATGGGACAAGCTGCCTCCACGTATCCACATCCCTCTTCATCTTTGTAATCAATTCACGTTGCGGGGCCAGCCCCAAGTCGTTCCCCCCAGCATGAATCAACACTACATTTGGTACCTCACCTTCCCTAACACGTTTAAATAACTCAAAACAAACTTCCTGCCAACTGAAACCCCAAAAACGAAACCACAGAACTCGGACTACTGATGATGTACTGCAGCCCTCCTTTGTGCCCAGTACACAAACGAGTGTCCAATCACCCAAGCACTCATATTAACAACATGTACAGTAGCAACCACCCCTGCCTGAACTAAACTAAACGATCAGGTCTCACGTAGGTCTTAAAGCATATAATCCTTTGAAATAAATAAAAATAACAGTCAGTTCTTATCACAAGTAATTATTGGCTTTTATTTCGAAATTGCTCACATAGTGTGGAGAAATGTGCAAAGGTAAAGATGTATACTAAGGTTTGACAGCAATGTGAATTTAATTATGCAGATATAAAAAGGAACATGAAGGTCAAGAGAGGTAAGTATATGAGTTTAGAGAGATGATTAATTCAGTTTAAGAGAATTCATACTTGTGGTGGTATAAGTAAACAAAGCTTAAAAACAGTTATAACGCATAAAATTAATCAAACTAAGAATGCAGAGTGAGCCAATTTTGGAAGAGTGAAAAATAATCATTATTCCACACAGGAAGCAAATAAAGTCAAAGAAAGGAAAATTAAAAACCAGGTTCGTAGTTTATTGAAGGCACAAATCTAATGAAATTCTTTTTTTCTGAATTGTTTTACTTTGGTAAATATTGAGTTATTCACTAAAATGAGAATTCAAAGTGAATTTAAATAGTGTAATGGCACCCCCAGGCATAAAAGGGGTAAAAACCGCCGTTTAGTCGATCTTCCCCTTCCAGAGATACAGGCACAGCTACTGCAGAACACCAAACTCCCGAACTGAAAACAAGGGAATGCTCCAAACTCCCGAACTGCATACAAAATAGCACTCCAAACTCCCGAACTGGAACCTCATGAATAGCTGCTAGCAGACGAACAGGAAAAGTACCCAAGCGGCTTACACTCCTGGCAATCACTCTCTAACAGCATACAGTAAATCCCCCCAAAGACAAGACAGAGCTCCGTGTTGAGGGTCAAGCAGTGGTCTGGTTTATTGAGGCCTGCCCAGTATTTATGCAGGTCTTCCACCTGGTGGGCACTCCCCAAGGGGACCAGATGGAAGACTGTGACAAAGGACAGACATGAACCAATGACAGACACACAGAGGTAAACATCCCCACAATGCATCCTAATGTCCCTCCCTCTGTCCTGGAGATAATTGGGAAGTAATACAATTATCTCCCAGGACAGAGGCAAAACTCCATTAGCCACATGGCAGTAAAAGACCGTAAAATACATGAAAATGTATAAAGTTACAACTGTTGCACAAAACATATACATTCTACCTATCCCCAGATAGCTTAGATCTGAACGCACATTATTACCGAATGGCGCTCAGATACATTTCAATCGCCGTGGAGCCAAAGTCTTTCCCATAGTCTTTCGTTACACGAATAGGCTCCATGGCATGGCTATCTGGGGTAATGCTGTTCATACGGTTGAAACTACCGAATGAACAGGCCTCCAGTTAAATGACCGAATGCAGAAGCAAGAAGGCTGACGGCTCAGCGGTGTACGCGCACATAAGTGTCCGTTTCCAGTTCCATAGTTTGACTTTAAAATGGCCGCCGCCACGTGTTCGGCAAACGAACAAACGCCACCCAGCATTTGTCAATTAAGCTGCGGTTAACCGCAGCTTCTAGTAGGTAAATTGCCGACACACTTCCAATACAGGTGGTCCAGTCATTCGGTTGTTTGTTCGGTAGATTGAATCTACCGACCGCCGGGCAGAAAGGCACGAACAAGCCTTTTCTGCAGGGGAAAAGAAGGCTTTTTAACATGGGGCCATAGTCCAGAGGCAACAGGCGGGCAACCAGGCTTCTCCAATGCAATGTGGCGAGATTGGTCTCGTCACAAATAGAATTTCAGATTTAAGACTGAACTGAAAGCATAGCATTTTTTCCACAGCATTTTTGTATATTTTGACCTTAAGGGGACACTATATTCACTAGAACAACTACAGCTTAATGTAGTTGTTCTGGTGAGTATAGTATGTCCAGGGCCGACCCAAGACATTGTGCTGCCTGGGTCCAAGGATGAAATGCTGCTCCCCCCCCCAGAGCAAAAGCTCTATTATGTTATGCAGTGTGTGTAATAAATGCCATGACTGTTTGTGTAGTGGACACAGTGTGTGTATTGTATGCATTGTATGTGTAGTGAATGCAGTGTGTGTAGTGAATGCAGTTTATGTGTGTAATGGATACTGTCTGTTTTTGTGCCATGGATGTAGTGTGTATTGTATGCAGTGTGTGTGTGGACTACATTGTCTGTGTGTGTGGAAGTTGATGCAGTATCTGTGTTTGTGTAGTGTATGAGGTGTGTGTAGTGCATGCAGTATTTGTGTGGTGGATGCAGAATATCTAGTGGATGCTGTGTGTGTGTGTAGTGGATGTAGTGTTTGCGTAGTGGATGTAGTGTTGGATAAGTGCTGGGGGTGAGCAGTTTAAATGCTGGAAGGTGGGGACAGTGTGTAGGAAGGTTACTGTATAGAGGGACAAGGTGTAGGAAGGTGACAGTATAGGGGGCAGTGTGTAGGAAGTAGACACTGTGAGGGAGCAGTGTGTAGGAAGGTGACAGTGTGGGGGGGCAGGCTGTGGGGGTGATAGTGTGGGTGATAGTGTGGGCGTGCAGGCTGTGGGGGAGCAGGGTGTGGAGTGACAGGCTGTGGTAGACCAGGCTGCGGAGGAGCAGGGTGTTAAGGACATGCTGTGGGGGAGCATGATGTACGGGTTCAGGCTGTGGGGGAGCATGGTGTGGGGGTGCAGGCTGTGGGAGTGCAGGCTGTGGGGGGGGGAGAGCAGGCTGTGAGGTGATAGTGGAGGGAGGATGTGGAAGGGCAGGGTGTGGAGGTGTAAGCTGTGGGGGGGGCAGGGTGTGAGAGACATAGTGTTGGGGGCAGAAGTGTGGGGAGAACAGGATATGAGGGGGCAGGCTGTGGGGATGCATGGTGTGGGGGGCCAGCTGTGGGAGTGCAGGGTGTGAGGGACATGGTGTGGGGGGAGCAAGGTATGGGTGGGCAGGGTGTGAGGGACATGGTGTGTGGGGGCAGGTTTTGGGAGTGCAGGGTGTGAAGGATATGGTGTGGGGGATCAAGGTGTAAGTGGGCAAGCTGTGGGGGGGCAGGTTTTGAGGGACATGACGTGGGGGTGCAGGCTGAGGGGGACAGTGTGTGGGGGCAAGCTGTAAAGGATGGAGCATGGTGTGGGGGAGCATGGTGTGGGGTACAGGGTGTGGGGGGTGCAGGGTGTGTGGGGTGGGCAGGTTGTGGGGAGGCTGTGATAAGCCTCCCCATGTTGACATACCTTTTCCCTGGTGCTCCAGTGGGATCGCTCTCTGTTCTGCAGCTCTGCCAGGTGTGAGCTGCAGACCACGTGTTTGAATTCTCACAAGCTCCAGTCAGAGCGTTGCTGCGGTAGCCCACGGAAACGATCTGTGAGCTTGCGAGAGCTCAATCACTTGGTCTGCATCTCACACCCGGCGGAGCTGCAGACCGGAGGCTCTTCTTGGGCAGACTGAGTGGAGGGGCACTGCACCTGGCTGCATACAGGGCAAGCCACCGTGCCCCCTCCTGATGCCGGGCCCTTGGTCAGAGACCTGAGGACTCGACAGGTCAGTCTGCCTTAAAGATTAGAGAGCCGTCTTTGCTGCATATATATATATGCAGTAGAGGTGACCGAGTTCTTAATGGCCGGGGCCACAAAATTCCTGGAGCCGGCTCTAAGTATGTCCCCACATGCACTTTCATGTAAAAACGGTCTTTTCAAATTGCTCCTTAGGAACACCTCCAATGGCCACTAGAGGTGCTTCCTGGGTCAGTGCTGCACAACTATGAAGAGATGTTAATTTGCTAGAGTGCCATTTTGCCTCATCCTCCACCCTTCCTCTTTGTCTGAGATCCAAAGGAAATCCATAGGAAAGTATTGAATTGGATGAGATCGTCAATTCTGATGATCTCAGCCATAAAGGCAGGTTGGGGGCGGAGCCAGCATTGGTGGACCCATGTAGTGCTGTAATAAAGGTAGGTTTTCTATTTATTTAAGGGAGGCAAGAGGGGAGGCAGGGTGCTACATAGTGTTTTTAAAACTATAGGGTCAGGAATACACATTTGCATTCCTGATCCCATAATGTTCCTTTAAATTTGAAATTCACATGAATACTCATGTTAGTGAATATCCCTGTGAGTCTTTTGTTAATAAACAAACAAAAATGCTAATGTTGTGTAAAACAACGATGAGACCAAATAGGATGGATACACAATATATTTTGATGTAAAAATTTGGTAAATATTGCTATGGCCTAAAACGTTTGTATGTCTTCTCTCACTTATACACATATACAATTACAAAAGAAATCTGATAAAATTGCAATACTTATAATCACACACATGTTACATTAAAAATCATATATATATATACCGTATATACTCGAGTATAAGACGAGTTTTTCAGCACATTTTTTGTGCTGAAAAACCCCCACTCGTCTTATACTCGAGTCAGTTGTCTGTATTATGGCAATTTTCATTGCCATAATACAGACAAGGACCGGGGGCTGTCAGGAAGCTGTAACTTACCTTCACCGCAGCTCCTGTCAGCTCCCTTCTCTCTCCTCCGTCCGTGCAGCTCCCAGGTCAGCTTCCTCTGCAACTCTCGCGAGAGCCGCGGGGTCAGAGCGTTGCCACGGGTTACCGTGGCAACGCTCCGCACGGCCGCGAGAGTTGCAGAGGGAGCTGACCTGGGAGCTGCACGGACGGAGGAGAGAGAAGGGAGCTGACAGGAGCTGCGGTGAAGGTAAGTTACAGCTTCCTGACAGCCCCCCTCCTACAGCCCATCCACTGGACCACCAGGGAGTGAGAGCCCCCCTCCCTGGCCAGCTAACAAGCAGGGAGGGGGGACGAAAACATAAATAAAAAAAATAATAATAAAATAAAAAAAAAAATAATAATAAAAAAAATAACAACATGAAAATATATATATTACAATAATAATTAAATAATAATAATTAATAAAATGCCCACCCCCACCAATGCTCTGCACTCACACACACACACACTGCATTCATACACACACTGCATTCATACACACACTCATACACACACTGCACTGCATTCATTATATACACACACTGCATTCATACACACACTGCATACACACTGCATTCATACATACACACATACACACACTGCATTCACACTGCACTCATACACACACTGCACTGCATTCATTATATACACACACTGCATACACACTGCATTCATACACACACTGCATACACACTGCATTCATACATACACACATACACACACTGCATTCACACTGCACTCATACACACACTGCACTGCGTTCATTATATACACACTGCACTCATATACACACACTGCACTGCACTCATATACACACACTGCACTGCATTCATTATATACACACTGCATACACACTGCACTCATATACACACTGCACTCATATACACACACTGCACTCCATTCATTATACACACACTGCATTCATACACACACTGCACTCATACATACACACTGCATTCATTATATACACACTGCACTCACACACTGCACTCATATACACGCACTGCATTCATTATACACACACTGCATACACACTGCACTCATACACACACTGCACTGCATTCATTATACACACACTGCATTCATACACACACTGCACTCATACATACACACTGCATTCATTATATACACACTGCACTCACACACTGCACTCATATACACGCACTGCATTCATTATACACACACTGCATACACACTGCACTCATACACACACTGCACTGCATTCATTATACACACACTGCACTCATACACACACTGCACTCATACACACACTGCACTCATATACACGCACTGCACTCATATACACGCACTGCACTCCATTCATTATATACACACTGCATACACACACAACATTCATATGCACACTGCATTCATACACACACACAATGCATTCATTATATACACACACTGTAAATAAATATTAAATTAATATAATTTTTTTAGGATCTAATTTTATTTAGAAATTTACCAGTAGCTGCTGCATTTTCCACCCTAGTCTTATACTCGAGTCAATAAGTTTTCCCAGTTTTTTGGGGTAAAATTAGGGGCCTCGGCTTATATTCGGGTCGGCTTATACTCGAGTATATACGGTATATATAAAATACACATTTTACCCCAGTTATATCAAGATCTATGCAGATATAAGAAATGTTTTTCAAGAATACACAATAACCAAAACACATTGTCCAAATGGAGAACTAAAATATATAGAAGTCATATCACTATATAAATGAAGTCCACTATTCCAAACAAAGTCCACCCATTGGAAAATCACTATGATGCTGGACAAATGCATTATCACAAGTGTGTCCAAAAGAGAAATCCTCAGATGTTTTAAAATCTACAACTCCCATGATGCTTAGCAATCCTTTAGAATAGCAAATCACCAAGCTTGTTGTAGTTTTAAAACATTTGGGAGTGATAAAGGCAAGACATGAGAAACAAGAAAAGGTGATCCCGAAGGAAATCTGAGACAGTTTAGAGGCTCCATGACACACAAAACCATATTAAGCAAAAAAAAAAAAAAAAAAAAACACCAAAAAACAAAACACATAAGCCAGATAATTACATAATGCAAAATATAGTGATACGCTTGAGTATAGGTGTTGATAAATGTACAAGGGGAGTTTTTCTGAAAATAATATATTGTCTTGCTCCAATGTATATCATTAATGCATCGGAGATACCGTGCAGAAAATAACCTCTGGACTATTTTAATTGCAAAAAAGGGCAATTTGTTTATGTATAGAATTTGTTTATTTAGCCGTACCACTATCACTACAGTGTATGTCTGGAAAATAGCATTCAATAACACTCAATATTTATTAAGCTTGTCAGATTACCTTGATAAATAGTTTGTGCATGACAAATGTTAATGCTCCCAAACCATTGAGTCATCATCCAAACAGGACAGCCTCGTAACCTTGACAGTCTGTCCTTGAATGTCTGTAGGTATGGATAGCTTGAGAGTTATTGTAAATAGACAGTCAGAAGAATCTTTACCCATCCTACTGAGACAGAACATTATATCTAGACATTAAGATTGAAGAAAATAAAACGACCATAGAGTAAAGCTGAACTTTGTACAGATTGTTTCTGATTTATTTTAAAAACTGCAGCAATGTATGAGAAAACGAGAAAGAGAGAAAAAGAAAATGTAGCAGAAAAAGACTGACATCATATTGCAAAATAAACATGACTTAATATTATTCATGAAAAACATTTAAACAAGAAGTTTATGAAAAAAACAAGATGATATAAAAGTGAAACATGTTTGTAAAAAAAAGATCAAATAAACCCCGATCTGGGCTTTAAAGTTGCAACCTGTACATAACATGAACATTTAAAAGGCAGAACTGTCGGGTGGGCGGGGCCTGACCAGCATGGCGACTAGACGCGTTTCTGGGGAGCTCCCTGAGACACACTGTACAAATCGAATTTTTGAGCTAATTCAGCAAGTATTCCTAAGCCTGCTACTTACTCTTAGTCTTACGACATGACAGAGAGATCGGGGAACATACCCTGCAATCCTCTCAAGTAATCTAGTAGCCAAAGTACAATAAGGCCTAGCATGCGCTTTGGAGTGGAGAGGCGGCTGCTCTCCAGGACAGGCGCAGGCACAGCCCCAAGCGTGTTACTGATGCCCTGCTGCCCTCCCCTTTAGACCGGTGGAGGTGATCCCGGTCCCCACACAAAAGGCTCTAATTACCCACCGTGGAGCCACGGCAGTAACTCAGAAGCCGACATTACCGTCAAAGTTACCCCTAAGATGGTGGACGCTGTGGATACCCTCACTCAAGGAGGAGTGATGACCACTACTCTCCAGCGCCTGGATGCACTCTTCGATGCGTTTTGGAAGAAGCTAAGGGGCAAAGCATTCAATACCTGAGACCATGATGACTCCCACACGACCAGCTTGTCACACACCAAGCAGCCGAGCCGCACTTGCCAGAGGGCCGCTACGCCTGAGATGGTGCAAAACAAGCTGTTGCCGACAGGCAATGAGCAGACAAGCAGTGAGCCGTGGATCTACACAGTCATATAGCTCATGTGAACACACAAGCGACAAGAGGAGAGCTGAGGAGAAGGGAGGAAAGCACCTACACTTGCCAGATCAGTTGCTGATACCTCTGGCTCTGGGTTTTCAAACCCATGCTCTGTGAGATAGTAAATTCCCCATAATGGGGATAGGCTGAAAACCAAATCAAGCCATAAACTACATGTTATATCTATGGTAGCTAAATGTTAGTTTAACATGCTCTTCACTAATGTCCTCTTGTCTTTCACTCACGAAAGTTTATTTCTATTAATCAATTTAGCATACCCTTCGTACAATTGCAACGTTATAATTCAATACAGATGTCTCCCACCTGAGTCTAAGGCTGTAGGATGGCAAACGTGCAAACTGAATCTATTGTTGTTATCATAATATTAGTCTTAGCTCTGCTCTATCACCACAGATTTAGATAACCAAGCTTAATTCTGATTTTATGTCAAGCATCTTCTGCAGTATAATTGATCTCTTCATAGAGCTAATTCCACATTATCTTGTTTTTAATTTACTCTAGTTTATTTTGAAACATAAAATGTGCAGTTGACTCAAATGCCATCACAAAGTACGCAATTGTAATGCTTGTTACCGCTGTTGTGGCCATACAAGCCTGTATGTAAGTTTATACACAACAACAACAACAAAAAAAGGCAGAACTGTCAGATAAGCATGCCAGTTCCATTGGCCTCTGAGCCTTTTATGCTTTCTTAAAATGAAAAAAGACTTTTGGTTTAATTTTCTTCTGTTTATAGATGGTAATTAATTTGTGAGAGCATAAGGCAGCAGCATATTTATTCATGGTACGCTAATAATTGCATAGTTTGGAAAAATGTAGGCTTAAAAAAACAGAAATCATATGTTTTATATTTATGTATTATTTATCCCTGACTACAACAAGAACCAACTTTAATTACCAGCTAATTGCATTATCAGCTATTAAGCTACGTTAAATTGTGCCTTTTTAAAAGGCTGCGGAGCATTTTACATTGTAAGTGAAAATGTACATTTAACAACAGATGGGGAAAAAATATGATTTGGTTGTTGGCGAGCCAGCAGGATACCTACAAAGTCCAGCTGCTTAGACAAAAAAAAAAAATCATGAAAAATAAAAAAGGCAAATTAAAGAACTATATCATTGAATAAAATAATTACCCTTCCCACCTGGCCATCTTTCAGATGCTGCATGCTGAAAGGGACTCTGGGAATAGCATGAAAGGCAATGCCATTTATTGATAATGTATGTTATGCATAAAGCAGCAGCGTAGCCTAGCAACATGATCTTCTGTTTCTGTCTCTGCTAGTCCTAATCTTAAAATGTTTCCTAGTTTTCCGTAAAGACAGTAGTTGTTTTCTTATTGCAGTACTAATAAAATACTCCATAAATGCATGTGTAAAATGTTAAATAATTTATTTGTTAGGACAAAAAAAAAATCAGAGCCATAATTAGACTCTAGTGGGCACTCCTGTGAAATGTTCCAGTGCATCTAAGAGAGAGGATCTGTAGAACAGACTAAAAAGTAAAATTGAAGATTTGCAGAGGAGCCAGAGAAGAAGCTACAAAATCATCTGTTACGGTTTTGATAGGAGGAGCACTGATTGCAGTAATAAGCAGAAGCGAGGTACCAAAAGGGATATGTGAAAAACGTACTCAGGAAAGCCAAGGTAAGAGGCAGGCAGCACAGGATCATAAACAAGGAAATAGGCAAATAATGACTCATAAACCAAGAAGACAATAGTATACACAGTATAAAAGTATAGCTAGGCACTGAGGACATGGTCAGGTGTGGTTATAAAGGGGAGAGAGCCACACCTCCCCCACTCTATTGGCAGATCTGTCTCCACCCTTCCTAATTATGCAGCCTCCTGAAACAGTCTTTTGGGTGTGTGCGCCTATTATAATGATATTGTGATGCTGCCTTATACTTTGGTTTAACTGCGGATCAGGCTGAGGAGGGAAGAGCCACAGCACCACTTCTATGTAGGCATTATAGACGCCGGCCCTCCATCTTCGGAGGTGAATCCATCAAAGGATCCGGCGTGGGCTACAAGTGATCAAGTGAGTGAGTGATCACCCTGGTGAAGTGAGACAGGGGCCTTGATATCTCAGGAATGTGGTGTAGGGGGAAAGGTGTTAAGGTTTATATACTATATAGAGCATGAATGTTTTGTTACAAATTTCAGAAGAAGATGGACTTATGGTAAGCACCAATGTTGTACCTGACAGTATTTGACATCATAAATGACTGTGTATCTAGAGTGGGTTTGAGGTAGAATTGTAGTTTTAGTGTGATTGGTATCTGAGATTGTACAATTTACCTGGTACTGTAGAATAGTGCCCTAGTTTCCATAGTTTTTATATAATTTTGTTCTTCAACTACCAGGTGTCTATTTAATGGAATCAATTGCTTTAAACAGACAGTTGTACACCATAACCCTCAACATGCCAAGCGAACAAAGAGGAACACATTAGGGGTGTGAGAAGGGGTAAAGGCAAGGGTTATTAGAGGGGTTGTGGCCAGGGGTGGGGCTGTTTTGAGAAATGTTAGGTGACTTACTAATAAAAAATTATGAAATAAATGTAATTGATGTAATTAATGTATATTATGTACACAGACTGATTTCTAAACACATATATTGTAGTTTATAGACACATTATGAGTATTATTGCTAAGGAGCTTTGTGCTATACACTCAAACACATCAACAATATAGAGCACCTAGAAAAGAGGGACTTTTAAATAGGGACTGCACCTAAATAGGGATACTTGGGAGGTACACTACTCACTTTACCTGGTCTGTTGAGTCTTGTGTGCTTTTAAACTGGAACTGTATATGTCAACTAGTTCATTCAGTTTAAACAGGACAAGGTATAAGTGAAACATGTTGATCAATTTTCCCTGATTGCAATATGCTGATACCATGAGTGACTATCTGCCTAATCTTTCAATTTATGCGTTATAGATTGCATATTTTAATGCGCAGCAAAAATGGATTGATTTTATTGGCATGCATGATGCAATACTTGCTCCAAAATAAGTAGTTGCAAAAGTCCAGAAATATAGTTTTTAGTAAACATAAATGGCCAATAATTTAAAGGTCTAAGGTGTTAATATTTTGTCCCCAATTGTTATTGAACTGGGAGTTTGTTTCCTCATTTTTAAGGTTTAAGAGCTGTGTCTCACGAGGAAATAAATCTCACTTGTCTATGATGTGTGCTTAAGACATAGTGCCCAGGTCAATATCATGATGTTGTCTCATTCATCAAACCTCCAATCCCATTGAGTGTCTGTGGTAACAAATGGCCAACCAAGTCAGATGATAATAATAGAGTGGGTTTATTAACATCAAGCGGTTAAAAGAACACTGTAGACACTCTGACTGCTTTGACTAAAGTGGTTATGGTGCCTGAAACATGTGGACACTGGGTCCCATATTACTGTTAAAGTGTTTACTCACCATTTAGCAGAGTTGTTTGGTTTCCTGGAGCCTCCATTCTAATTTTTAACAGAGATTGCGGCAGTGATTCGTTGAGAGTGCTCAGTCACTGCCCGCTATCTCTAGTATGAATTATAATGGAGGCATGTCCCATTAATGACTACTGTTGCTCTCTTTTTGAAGACCAGGGGTAGTGATGTCTCGGACGGTTCGCTGGCGAATAGTTGCTGGCGAACATAGCGTGTAAGCGTTCGCGTCGGCGGGCGAACATATGCGATGTTCGGTCTGCCCCCTATTCGTCATCATTGAGTAATCTTTGACCCTGTACCTCACATTCAGCAGACAAATTCCAGCCAATCAGCAGCAGACCCTCCCTTCCAGACCCTCCCACGTCCTGGACAGCATCCATTCAGATTCATTCGGAACCTGCATTCCTTTTTTTTTTCTATTTTTTTTTCCAGTGCATATAAATGTTATAAGCAGATACTCCCCCCAGACACTCTGTGTTACTGCAGATACTCCCTGCAGACACTCTGTGTTACTGCAGATACTCCCTGCAGACACTCTGTGTTACTGCAGATACTCCCTCCAGACACTCTGTGTTACTGCAGATACTCCCTCCAGACACCCTGTGTTACTGCAGATACTCCCTCCAGACACTCTGTGTTACTGCAGATACTCCCTGCAGACACTCTGTGTTACTGCAGATACTCCCTCCAGACACTCTGTGTTACTGCAGATACTCCCCCCAGACACTCTGTGTTACTGCAGATACTCCCTCCAGACACCCTGTGTTACTGCAGATACTCCCTCCAGACACCCTGTGTTACTGCAGATACTCCCTCCAGACACCCTGTGTTACTGCAGATACTCCCTCCAGACACCGACACAGAGCAGAATAGGGACTGTTCTCCCTACATAGGGTCACTTGGCAGATATGGATTGACACCTATCCTAAGGATCCCTGATACACACTGACACAGAGCAGAATAGGGACTGTTCCCCCTACATAGGGTCACTTGGCAGATATGGATTGACACCTATCCCAAGGATCCCTGATACACACTGACACAGAGCAGAATAGGGACTGTTCCCCTTACATAGGGTCACTTGGCAGATATGGATTTACACCTGTCCTCAGGGACCCTGATACACATGGGGGGGACCTACTGTCCTCCCCCCCACCCCAACCCCTGCGCGGTGGGTGGGGGCCATAAAAATAATGAGGGGGGACCTACTGTCCTCCCCCCGACCCCCACCCCTGCACGGTGGGTGGGGGCCATAAATCACAATGGGGGGACCCTGCGCGGTGGGTGGGGGCTATAAAATAATGAGGGGGGACCTACTGTCCTCCCCCCGGCCCCCACCCCTGCGCGGTGGGTAGGGACAATAAAAATAATGAGGAGGGGGACCTACTGTCCTCCCCCCCAGCCCCCACCCCTACGCGGTGGGTGGGGGCCATAAATCACAATAGGGGGGACCTACTGTCCTCCCCCTGCCCCCACCCCTGCGCGTTGGGTGGGGGCCATAAAAATAATGAGGGGGGACCTACTGTCCTCCCCCGGCCCCCACCCCTGCGCGGTGGGTGGGGACAATAAAAATAATGAGGGGGGACCTACTGTCCTCCCCCCCGGCCCCCACCCCTGCTCGGTGGGTGGGGACAATAAAAATAATGAGGAGGGGGACCTACTGTCTTCCCCCCTAGTCCCCACCCCTACGCGGTGGGTGGGGGCCATAAATCACAATAGGGGGGACCTACTGTCCTCCCCCCACCCCCACCCCTGCGCGGTGGGTGGGGGCCATAAAATAATGAGGAGGGACCTACTGCCCTCCCCCTGCCCCCACCCCTGCTCGGTGGGTGGGGACAATAAAAATAATGAGGGGGGACCTACTGTCCTCCCCCCCAGCCCCCACCCCTACGCAGTGGGTGGGGGCCATAAATCACAATGAGGGGACCTACTGTCCTCCCCCCGCCCCCACCCCTGCGCGGTGGGTGGGGGCCATAAAAATAATGAGGGGGGACCTACTGTCCTCCCCCCTGGCCCCCACCCCAGCGCAGTGGGTGGGGGCCATGAAAATAATGAGGGGGGACCTACTGTCCTCCCCCCCAGCCCCCACCCCTACGCGGTGGGTGGGGGCCATAAATCACAATAGGGGGGACCTACTGTCCTCCCCCCGCCCCCACCCCTGTGCGGTGGGTGGGGGCCATAGAAATAATGAGGGGGGACCTACTGTCCTCCCCCCGGCCCCCACCCCTGCTCAGTGGGTGGGGACAATAAAAATAATGAGGGGGGACCTACTGTCCTCTCCCCCAGCCCCTACCCCTACGCGGTGGGTGGGGGCCATAAATCACAATCACCTGCGCGGTGGGTGGGGGCCATGAAAATAATGAGGGGGGGACCTACTGTCCTCCCCCCTGGTCTCCACCCCTGCGCGGTGGGTGGGGGCCATGAAAATAATGAGGTGGGGACCTTCTGTCCTCCCCCGGCCGCCACCCCTGCGCGGTGGGTTGGGGCCATAAAAATAATGAGGGGGGAGACCTACTGTCCTCCCCCCTGGCCCCCACCCCTGCGCGGTGGGTGGGGGCCATAAAAATAATGAGGGGGGACCTACTGTCCTGCCCCCCTTGCCCCCACCCCTGCGCGGTGGGTGGGGGCCATAAAAATAATGAGGGGGGACCTACTGTCCTCCCCCCTGGCCCCCACCCCTGAGTGGTGGGTGGGGGCCCTAAAAAAAACAATAAGTGGGGACCTACTGTCCCCCCCGGCCCCCACCCCACCCCAAGACCCTAGTCACCCACCCCCCCATCCCAAAAGAAGTTACCCCCTACCTACCCCCCTCACCCTAAAAAATAGTAAGGGGGGAATAAAATAACTAACCTGTAAAGAAAAATTCAACTTACCATTTGACGTCTTCTTTTTTCTAAAATCTTCTTTTTTCAGCCCCAAAAAAGGCAATTAAAAATAAATAAAACGAGCGCAAAAATAAATAATCCATCTACACCCATGAAGGGCTCCCGTAGACTGAGCTCTGCAGGGTGGGGGAAGGCTTATAAAGCTTTGCCACGCCCTGCAATTAGGCTAAGAACACTCTGATTGGCTGGTTTAAGCCAATCAGAGTGCTCTTTGTCATTGTACACAGCGTGGGAAAATTCTAAAGAACTTTCCCACGCTGTGTAAATTGACACAGAGCACTGTGATTGGTGGGCTTGAAATCTAACCAATCAGAGTGCTCTGTGTCATTTTACACAGCGTGGGAAAGTTCTTTGGAATTTTCCCATGATGTGTAAAATGACAAAGAGCACTCTAATTGGTGGGCTTGGAATCTAACCAATCAGAGTGCTCTGTGTCATTTTACACAGTGTGGGAAAGTTCTTTAGAATTTTCCCACACTGTGTAAAATTACAAAGAGCACTCTGATTGGCTTAAACCAGCCAATCAGAGTGTTCTTAGCCTAATTGCAGGGCGTGGCAAGGCTTTATAAGCCTTCCAAGGCCCTGCAGAGCTCAGTCTGCGCGGGGCCCTCCATGGGTGAAGATGTATTATTATTTTTTGCGCTAGTTTTTTTGTTTTGTTTTTAAATTGCGTCGGTTCTTATGGCTTTTTATTTGGCCTTTTTTTGGGGCTGAAAAAAGAAGATTTTAGAAAAAAGAAGACGTCAAATGGTAAGTTGAATTTTTCTTTACAGGTTAGTTATTTTATTCCCCCCTCACTGTTTTTTAGGGTGAGAGGGGTAGGTAGGGGGTAACTTCTTTTGGGGTGAGGGGGTGGTTGACTAGGGGCTTGGGGACCCCTAGTCACCTTTGATGGGGGGGATTTTTATTTAGGGCCCCCACCCACCACTCAGGGGTGGGGGCTGGGGGGGACAGTAGGTCCCCCCCTTATTGTTTTTTTTAGGGCCCCCACCCACCGCTCAGGGGTGGGGGCCAGGGGGGGAGGACAGTAGGTCCCCCCCCTCATTATTTGTATGGCCCCCACCCACCGCGCAGGGGTGGGGGCCAGGGGGGGAGGACAGTAGGTCCCCCTCATTATTTTTATGGCCCCCACCCACCGTGCAGGGGTGGGGGCCAGGGGGGGAGGACAGTAGGTCCCCCTCATTATTTTTATGGCCGCCACCCACCGTGCAGGGGTGGGGGCCGGGGGGGAGGACAGTAGGTCCCCCCCTCATTATTTTATGGCCCCCACCCACCCACCGCGCAGGGTTAGGGGCTGGGGTGGGGAGGAAAGTAGGTCCCCCCCCTTCATTATTTTTATGGCCCCCACCCACCGCGCAGGGGTGGGGGTGGGGGGAGGACAGTAGGTCCTTCCCCCATTGTGATTTATGGCCCCCACCCACCACGCAGAGGTGGGGGCTGGGGTGAGGAGGACAGTAGGTCCCCCCCCTTCATTATTTTTATGGCCCCCACCCAACGCTCACGGGTGGGGGTGGGGCGGGGGGAGGACAGTAGGTCCCCCCAACCCATTGTGATTTATGGCCCCCACCCACCGCGCAGGGGTGGGGGCCAGGGGGAGGACAGTAGGTCCCCCCCTCATTATTTTTATGGCCCCCACTCACCAAGGACAGGTGTCAATCCATATCTGCCAAGTGACCCTATGTAGGGGGAACAGTCCCTATTCTGCTCTGTGTCAGTGTGTATCAGGGTCTCTGAGGACAGGTGTCAATCCATATCTGCCAAGTGACCCTATGTAGGGGGAACAGTCCCTATTCTGCTCTGTGTCAGTGTGTATCAGGGATCCTTAGGATAGGTGTCAATCCATATCTGCCAAGTGACCCTATGTAGGGGGAACAGTCCCTATTCTGCTCTGTGTCAGTGTGTATCAGGGTCCCTGAGGACAGTTGTCAATCCATATCTGCCAAGTGACCCTATGTAGGGGGAACAGCCCCTATTCTGTTCTGTGTCAGTGTGTATCAGGGTCTCTGAGGACAGGTGTCAATACATATCTGCCAAGTGACCCTATGTAGGGGAAACAGTCCCTATTCTGCTCTGTGTCAGTGTGTATCAGGGTCTCTGAGGACAGGTGTCAATCCATATATCAAGGTGTCAATATGTCATATGTCAGGTGTCAATCCATATCCATTTTGATTTAGAAATGTTAGGTGATTTATGCCCTTTATGGATTAAAAAACAGACTCTGCATCAACTATGTAATTTTCCATGGGAGTTTTGCCATGGATCCCCCTCCGGCATGCCACAGTCCAGGTGTTAGTCCCCTTGAAACAACTTTTCCATCACTATTGTGGCCAGAAAGAGTCCCTGTGGGTTTTAAAACTCGCCTGCCCATTGAAGTCTATGGCGGTTCGCCCGGTTCGTGAACGTTTGCGGAAGTTCGCGTTCGCCGTTCGTGAACCGAAAATTTTATGTTCGCAACATCACTAATTAGGGGAGATGATCTATCCCCCTCAAAGGCCGCCATTTGCATATAACTCAGACATGGACTTACAAAAAAAATAAACAATCATAGACAGCTAGCACACAATTGTAACTTATTATGAATTATTTAATGTACTGTATGATTCTCTGTTCTCTTTTTTTAATATCTTTTGATTGTTCATATTGTATAACTTATTATGAATTATTTAATGTACTGTATGACTCTCTGTTCTCTTTTTTTTACATCCTTTTTTTAATATATTTTGATTGTTTATATTGTATAACATTAGTATTATTTTCTATATAACAACCTTATTTGAAATGATTCTTAATACATTAGTAAATATACATTTAAGTCAATATTTTCACTTACATTTTTCGCTACACTTTATTTTATTTTGTTTTTGGATTTGTACATTTCTTCTGCTGATTCTTATTGCAGATCTTTTTTCACTCGTTCGCTGGGAACCTTTATACTCTCTAAAAAGGTCATCTATTCTGCCAGTTCTAATTGTTACCTTCTCTCTCTAGACCACTTTTCCATTAATTGCTTAATTCCTGGAGTGAAAGCTAGTCTTTCAGCCAAGGATGGTTCCCAAAAGGTTTCTTCCACAATTTCTTTTTTTTCCTTTCCTAAATGCCAAAACAAAGCTCTTTGTTTATCTAGAGATTTTTCCACATGACTTTTTTTTGGCTTAATTTGCTTTCTGTCCTGTTTGCAATTTTAATAAGGACCTGAATGATAAAAATTGCAGGGTTAAAATACCTATCAATCTTTTGCATAACACATCACCATTAAGTCGCAAAGTATTTGTAAGGCGGTAAGTTTCCAGATTGTTGCTATAGTAACTGCTGATGGGCTATGTAAGCATAAAATACGTATAATATGTATACCATCCCTATTCCTGGATTGTTAAGTTAACTGTGGCGAAAGTGACCTCGACACTGGCTTTTGGAGGAGCCTGTGTGCCAGCCTCCCACCCTGTGACTATGGCCCCTGCAATAGACATGGCTAAAATACTTCACACAGGCTCTGTTTGTGCAATTGGGACTATATGGTTCGTTTACCGAACAACCGCATGAACAGAGACCACTCTGGAGCTTGCTAACACCTATTAACAACTTGGAAAGTTTCTCACCGCAGTGTTCTAATTGTTCGTCTGGGTGGCCGCAATTCATATGGACAGCCACGAGGTGGCGTCCATCTTGTTCGCATGAACGCAGGCAGCGGTGTTTGGGCATGAATCTCATGAAACTAAAATCGGATACAGAAACTCCCCGAACACCGCTGGACCTGTGTTCGGTTCTATACATGTTAGAAGGGCAATGTTTGGTGGGATCATTTGTTTGTATGAAGGGAACAAGCTCCAATGTAAAAACATTGACTCTGTTCAGTAGTTTTTTCGTTTGCAAACTACAGAACTTGACCGGCCGCAAGCCCTGATTCTCTGTAATTGTTTTGGGAGTGGGACCATGACTGCAGTTGGTAAAATAAATGACTTCCATAGAATTTCTGAACCCTTGATATGACCTGGGTGATTTTTGGATATGTTGGTCACCCAGATCACGGCTATCGGGGGATTTAACATTTGTGGGGATATTATGTGTTTTGGAGTAGTTTGGGGACATTTTAGTAATGTGTTTTTTGTGTTTGGAGATAAATGAGTTTAGTATAGTGCTTGACTTAATTATCTCCTAAGTAAAGAGGAAGGCTTAGTGTATTATATGTGGGAGTGCCGTGCATTTAATCACTGTTCTTATTGGTTTGCCAGTTTGCGTCCCTGTCCCCAACAAGGTCCATGTGGGCGTACCCTTTGCATGGGGATGGCACCATTAAAATTAATTCCTGCTTAACCCTCAACACGTAGCCTGGTCTTGTGATTGTAGGGAACCTGCTATACAGCTATACCACTAGCTCTAATAAGAGCTTCACAGCTATACTCTCTTGGAGGAGAGGCTTTCCGCTGAGTCCCTGGATTTAGGAGTTTAGTCCAGGACGGGAAGAGACGGCGAGACCCCAACCAAGCTGCGGCGGTTCATGGGGTCTACGGTGCTTATGGTGTCCTGTGCGGTGCTTATGGTCCTCAGCATCAGCTAGGAAGCATCGATTGGCAGAGGTACCCAGTCGGGGTACCAGGCGGCCCGTCACAGTTATGTTCCCAACTTTTTCAGTGATGGGATAAACATTGTTTATCGCTCAATAACCTGGTATTGCAATGCTGAGTGTAGGACTAGAATTCTTAAAACAAGCATACAGATATATGTTGTGTTACTGCATACAATTTTCTGGATGGCTTGCTGAAATTTCAGTGGCACCACCTCTCTCTAAAATACATATCCAGATCTAACGTCGTACTGCCATACACTATGATTTGTGCAAATCGTGTTAATAAAACTGTGATGAATTAAGGATAAAGCCAATTCCTAGAGTGACATTTTTCCTTTTTGCTGGTAGGCACAATGTACCATACTGTATAATACACCGACAACGACGCAAGGCATACATTGAGTCGCATCATTATTTACTTCAATAAAATGTCTGCGTAAAGCATCTGCTTCATACATATTGTACAAGTATACTGTTAAAATGCAAATGTCTCATCCCTATTCACTTCAATCTCTCATCTCTAGGGTAACAATGTTAAAGTGTTTTGTGTCGGCAATAAGGAAGTGAAAAGTAAAAGAGAGACAATAACGATCAAAATCCCATTAAGGAATAATTGGATATATAGTGGAGGAATTTGTGGGAGGTAATGCTGCTACTCCATGAAATGATATCTACTGTGATATGCCTGCTGTGCTGTACTGTATCAGGCCATGGGACATCAGCTTGCTACAGACTCAGAGGCAGACCCTGCAGAGACAATGAATACAGCACGAACAGCATCATCGAAAGTCTCACTGCAAACTCTCAGATAATTGTAACTCCAGCCAACCTCAACTACTCCATTTATACAACCGATATGATGAAGATTCACAAATTTGCTCTGGTTATAACCTTCATGCTTTTTTTTTTTTTTTTAAATGTTAATCATATAATGGTGTAAAAAAATAACAAGATTGTTCTGCTGCGTTCAATCTGAAAGTATTGAGAAGCAGATAAAAAAATAAAAAAAGATGCTAACATAAGGAACACAAAAGTAACAAAGTGTTTTTCTATTTAGCGGTTTGTCAAAAGAACACTGGGGTGTAGTGTCGGGGGTGGAGTGATCCCCATTTTTAATGCATTAAAATTATTTGCAAAGACTTGTCAATTGGAAGCTATTAATTCTGGGTTGCAGTGTAAGATTATATCCTTTTAAACCTTGTAAGGCAGAAGTTTGCAGAATATGCCATTCAGGTCCAAGCAGCAATTCCATGTATGGAATTAATAGAACTATTGCTGTTATCATATTGTCAGATCTATGCAAAGTGATAAATAAGTGGGGCTCATCAAACTATTTCCTCTACCTGTGACCATGCATAGTTGCAGCTGAAATTTAGGCTCTCTTAGACAGCTGAACGGAGAATGTAAGGACTTGTACATTAAGCACCCAGGTATATGTATATACTGTAAAAATAGCAATATGTGTATCAATATCAGAGGGATAAGGGTCAGGCTTGTAGATGCATTTTTACAAATTCTTACAGTTATGAGCAAGGAGACAGGTGACTTTCTTGCACCATAACCTATGGAAAGATCATGCACTGTGGTGCTTAACCATGGGGTCCGCAGGAATTTTTCCAGGGGGGGCATAATTGTAATGACATCCATGCTTGGTCCCTTTTTGACAGTGTCATGAAAGGGAAGGGGCATAGTCATTATCACATAAAGCCAGGGTGAATAGCGTTTTCACAACTATGTTGTCAGGAATACATTTTTGTGTTGTTATGGTGACCAGCAAATTAAAGGAACATTCTGGTCACCATAACAACCTCATTTAAATGAAAATGCTAGGTTGCCAGGAAGCCCCTGGGTGCTCTCTTACCTTTAAGTCGTTAAACCGCTCTCAAATGGTTTAACCCCAAAGGCTTCCTCCAGCTCCAGATCTCTAGGTTGCTCAGGGGTATTCGGCTTCTGAAACGAATCGCTAGTTCCCGGTTCATAATTTTTTTTTAACTTTTTTATGGATGGGGAGCTACTGATTGGCTTAGAGTGCCAGCGGACCACTCTAGCCAATCAGCGACACCCCTACCCAGCGGCACTCTGTGCTTCCTGACACTCAGTAAATAAAAGCGAACACATTAACACTGATATTTTTTTTTACCTGGGGAGTTGAGAAGGTCCAAAGTTTCCCTGCCAGGCCCAGGTACCAAAGCCTTATGATGTGGTGTCCAGAATAAAGTAAAGGGTTTACTTCACTTGTCCTTCCTGCTCCAATCTCCTTTTCTTCTCCTTCATTTGACACAGTCTTCTTTTTCTTCTGACACTGTCTTCTCTACTCCTTGGCTCCTTCTGCTCCTTTACCTTTCTGCTACTTTCTGCTTATTTTGCGCCCTTCTGCTCCTTTCTCTTACTGATCCCTTTCTGCTCCTTGCTACCCTTTTCTGCTCCTTCTCCTACTTTACCTTTGTGCGCCTTCTGATTATTTCTGCTCCTTTACCTTTGTGCTCCTTCTGTCCCTTTCTGCTCTTTGCAGACCCTTCCTGCCCGTTGTAGACCATTCCTGCTCCTTGCTGTCCCTTCCAGCTCCTTGCTGTCCCTTTCTGCTCATTTCTGTTCCTTTACCTTTCTGCTACTTTCTGCTTATTTTGCACCCTTCTGCTCCTTTCTCTTTCTGATCCCTTTCTGCTCTTTGCAGACCCTTTCTGCTCCTTCTCTTACTTTACTTTCCTGCTCCTTGCTGACCCTTACTGTAGGCTGTCTCCCCCATACCTCACTTACCTGATGTGTGGGTGGATCCCCCCCCATGCCTCACTTCCCTGATCTATAGTCTCTCTCCCCCCATGCCTCACTTCTCTGATCTATAGTCTCTCTCCCCCCATGCCTCACTTCCCTGATCTCTCACTTACCTAATCTACAGGCTGTCTCTTCCCTCCCCCCCGTGCCTCACTTCCCTGATCTATAGGCTGCCCCCCATGCCTCACTCCCCGATCTATAGGCTGCCCCCCATGCCTCACTTCCCTGATCTATAGGCTGCCCCCCATGCCTCACTTCCCTGATCTATAGTCTCTCTCCCCCATGCCTCACTTCCCTGATCTATAGTCTCTCTCCCCCCCATGCCTCACTTTCCTGATCTTTAGTTTCTCTCCCCCCATGCGTCACATCCCTGATCTATAGGCTCTCTCTCCCCCCATGCCTCACTTCCCTGATCTATAGGCTCTCTCTCCCCCCATGCCTCACTTCCCTGATCTATAGGCTATCCCCCCCATGCCTCACTTACCTGATCTGTAGGCTGCCCCCCATGCCTCACTTACCTGATCTGTAGGCTGCCCCCATGCCTCACTTACCTGATCTGTAGGTTGCCCCCACCATTCCTCACTTACCTGATCTGTAGGCTGCCCCCCCCATCCCTCACTTACCTGATCTGTAGGCTGTCTCTGCTGGCTGCATGTGCTGCTCCCCTGCAGTTTCAGTCAGCAGAGAGAAGCAGGGATAAGATGTAGCTTCCTATCCCTGTCTCTCTCCATACACAGCGCCACCTACTGGCCAGCACCGATATTGCAGTGCATTTTCAATCTCTAGCAGAACAAACTGAAAAATCCCAGGGGGGGGGGGGGGGGGTGCAAGTGCCCCCCCTTCTTCCCCTGCGGACGCCCATGTGCTTAATGTGTCAGTTTAAGAACATTTAGCATTTTTGCTAAAAGAAAAAAATTAAAAAAATAAAAAGATTACCCACATTCTAAACTATTTTAATTGTTGGCTAAAATATTTTCTATCTACTACACTATAGAGAGCATAATGTCATAAATTTTATTATGAGTGTTACCAGGACTGTTTCTGGTACTTGTAAGGCCTGGGCAGGAAAGATTTGCAGGCCATTTATTATATTTTAAACAAGAAATAACTGGAGGTGAAAATTGAAACGTATGTAAAAAAAAAAAAAAAACCTGCAAGACAGGGGGCGGAGCTGCCGGTGAGTGGAGAGATATGTTTCACAGTTGCTTAGGACCTTACTTCAGTAAATGCCATATTGCCTCCTTTTTCCACGATATATCATATTCTTACCATGACCCGACATGCCAGTGAGTAAAATTGGACTAAAATCCCATGAATGTCACCCTCCACAGAGAGATAGAAGCTGAGACATCTTAGTTTTAGTGTCTCAGTCTTGGAGACCGAAGATGGCGCCAGGCATATCTTTCTCTGCCTCGGAGGATGATAGTAAGGAGCAGGTTGGCAATATACAACACTTCAGAGCTCTCCCACCCACATCTGCAGATGAGTACTTGGTCATGCCATCTACTAAACAGTATGTACACTGGACAAAATTATTAACGCAACAATTTTGTTTTTGCTCCTATTTTTCATGAGCTGAACTTAAACATCTAAGACTTTTTTTGTGTACACAAAAGGCCTATTTCTCTCAAATATTGTTCACAAATCTGTCTAAATCTGTGTTAGTGGGCACTTCTCCTTTGCAGAGATCATCCATCCACCTCACAGATGTGGCATAGCAAGATGCTGATTCTACAGCCTGATTATTGCAAAGGTAAGCCTTAAGCTGGTTACAATAAAAGGCCACTCTAAAATGTGCAGTTTTGGGGGGGTCCGAAAACCAGTCAGTTTCTGGTGTGACCACCATTTGCCTCACGCAGTGCAACACATCTTCTTCACATTGAGTTGATCAGGTTGTTAATTGTGGCTTGTGGAATGTTGGTCCACTCCTCTTCAATGGCTGTGCGAAGTTGCTGGTTATTCGCAGGACTTGGAACACGCCGATTCAGAGCATCTAAACATGCTCAATGGGTGACATGTCCAGTGAGTATGCTGGCCATGCAAGAACTGGGATGTGTTCAGCTTCCAGGAATTGTGTACATATCCTTTCAACATCGGGCTGTGCAATATCATGCTGCAACATGTGGTGATGGTTGTAGATGAATGGCACAACAATGGGCCTCAGGATCTCATCACTGTATCTCTGTGCATTCAAAATGCCATCAATAAAATTTACCTGTGTTCTTTGTCCATAACATACGCTTGCCCATACCATAACCCCACCACCACCATGGGCCCCTCAATCCACAACGTTGACATCAGTAAACCGCTCACCCACATGATGCTATACATGAGCCGGTGAGTTTAATTGCTACAGGGAGGCACCAAGTTAATTGTTGCAGCCTGCTGGTGTCGAAGTACAAGCGACTGCTTTCTTTGCTTATCAGATTGCTGCAGTACCGCAGACCTCTTGCCCCCCTCTGGACTAGATATCCTGGTCTCCACTGGAATATCTCAAATTGCTTCATGAGAACCGATCTTCTGATTAAAGCTAATACCATGGTGCACTTCTATCTTACAAGATAGGGGCCATGTCTCATACTGAGACAGTGAACCTGCACACGTCCCTGGAAGCTGGAAATATGACTCTGCTGAAAGTATCCTGACTTGTCTGGACAAGCTCTTCATATGCTAATGGGCAACGCTGAGCAACGCTCAATGTCCACCCTACTAGGACCCCGGAACGAAGACCTGAGGAGTGCGACGTGTGTGAAATATTCCAAAAAGTGCCTGGTTGTATTAGTGGCGGTCCGCCCAGGTAGAGGGCCATTCGAGGCTTGACCTCGCAACATCATCTGATGCCTGGTTCTTTCCACGGCCCCCCAAGGGGAAAGGACTTGGACCATAAGAGTCTCAGAGTTCGTGGCCAAGAAATGTAGTCCTTGAGGCTGGAGAAGTGTCCTTGCTGATGCCCCTAAAGTCTTCCCCACACAAACACAAGATTTACCAACGCAATGAGTTGGCTGATACTACTTAAAGGTCTACCAATTTAGTCATAAGTTCCCCTGCTTGTGATATTCCACATGGGTCCAAAGGGGGGGAGCGGGGCTGCAGATCTATAGCTTCCATTAGCCCTCCGGAAATAAGCTTTGTATTGCAAGGCTAACTAATCAGTCAGTTGATTGCCATTGAACTTCTGACACCAGCTCGCTATAGATGGTATGGTCCTTGATTTGTTCCTTTAAGAAATAAAAAATATATTTATTTAAATATAATTTTATGTATTCATTTATTTATTTAAATTGAGATTATTTGCAGACAATATTTGTCCATTCATGTGAGAAAGGCTTACATCTAACGCTCCAGAGGCTCAGGTGTGTCAACTCACTTCTCTTTCAAATGCAGCAAAGTGTGTTAAATCATTAGAATTTAACAGATTTCCAACTGTGAGATGATGTATAGAGCCAACTATGGAAGCATGATTCCACATTTGAGATGGGCCTAACATGCTATGTTTTTTCCTAGGCTATATATATGCTGTTAAAAACGACACATCCCCAGATGGTTATATTAATGTAAGTTGATTCCTCTGTTTATTAAACAAATTATAGAACCATCACATTATGGCATAAATTAATTTCTTTGGGAGGGAACATAGTAAGATCATGCACTGTCTTGGGGTCTAGTAGGAGTGGAAAGAGCAGTGTTGCAAATGAGTTAACGCAGAGTGTGAATGTGTGGATATGTTTGTTAAATGTTAAATGTATCTATCACAAAACATTTATTTATTACAGCCATTGGTTTCTATTTAAAGGTCTATAAAAGGAACCGAAGGACAGTGGCGGATCCAGAGCCTGATCTCGGGAGGGGCACTTGTAGATTATTTAAAAAAAATAATCCTAGCACAATAACCACTACAGCTCAGTGTAGTAGTTATGGTGCCAGTAGTGCCAGGATCCCACCCCGGAGTAAGTAGTCATACCGTTTAAGAACAGTTTGACAACTTACCTGGGGTCTGCTGGGATATAGGGCATAGGAGAAGTGGTGTGTGTTAGGGGTGAAGTGTGTGTGAAAGGTGCAGTGTGTGTGTGAGCGGTGAAGTGAGTGTGAGTGCGTAAGGGTGGCAGTGTGTGTGTTAGGGGGCAGTGTGTGTATGGGGGCACTGTATGTCTGTGTGGGGCAGAGTGTGTATGGGGGGGCACTGTATGTATGTGTGGGGCAGTGTGTGTATGGGGGGCACTGTGTGTATGGGGGGGTCGTGTGTGTGTGTTTGGGGCAATGTGTGTATGGGGGGGCAGCAGGGTGTGTAGGGCACTGTGTGTGTATAGGTGTGCAGTGTGTGCGGGGCAGTATGTGTATGGGGCAGTGTTTGTGGGGCAGTGTGTATGGGGACAGTGTTTGTGGGACAGTGTTGTATGGGGACAGTGTTTGTGGTACAGTGTTGTATGGGGACAGTGTTTGTGGGGCAGTGTGTGTATGGAGGCAGTGTGTGTATGGAGGCAGTGTTTGTGGGGGCAGTGTGTGTATGGGGGCAGTGTGTGTATGGGGTCAGTGTGTGTAGTGTTTGTATGTGGGGCAGTGTTTGTGGGTCAGTGTGTGTATGGGGTCAGTGTGTGTAAGGGGGAAGTGTGTGTATGGGGACAGTGTGTGTATGGGGACAGTGTGTATATGGGGGCAGTGTGTGTATGGGGGCAGTGTGTGTATGGGGGCAGTGTGTGTAGTGTGTGTATGGGGTCAGTGTGTGTATGGGGTCAGTGTGTGTAGTGTGTGTATGGGGTCAGTGTGTGTATGGGGTCAGTGTGTGTAGTGTGTGTATGGGGTCAGTGTGTGTATGGGGGCAGTGTATGTTGGGCAGTGTGTATGGGGGCAGTGTATGTGGGGCAGTGTGTATGGGGGCAGTGTATGTGGGGCAGTGTATATGGGGGCAGTGTGTATGGGGGGAGGGGAGGAGGGAAGGGAGGCTTTTTAATAAAAAAAAAAAATGTATTTAATAAAATATATTATGTCCCCCCTCCCTTCTTACCTTTATTGAGGAGGAGGGGGGACATTTCTGGATCCCTGGTGGTCCCAGTGGGGAATCCCTGGTGGTCCAGTGGTTCCAGTGAACTCTAGCCCGCGCTCCAGGGCTAGAGTTCACTCTCGCGAGATTTGGAGCGTTGCCGTGGTAACCGCGGCAACGCTCCAAATCTCGCGAGAGGAGGACCCGGAGGAGCTGCTGGTAACAGCTCCCGGGTCCTCTCACCCTCCCCTTCCGGTCGGCTGTCAGTAATGTGCCTGCGGACCGGGGAGGGAGATCACTGATCTCCCTCCCCGGTCCGCAGGCACATTGCAGCAGGATGGCATTCACAGCGATTGATATCGCTTCAGAAATTTCAAGTTGTTAGTAAAATAATAGAATGTAAATTCAAATTATTAATAATTTGATATATATTTTTAGCCAATGACAGAGAAATAAATCCTTGTTAGATATGAATAATCAAGCATGTATAAAAGTAAACTGCTTACTTTATACTTATTTATGTAATTTACTTTAATGGCTGCCCAGTCACTAAATGTAACTGTTTAGTAGATAGGTCCCAACATGTCGCATGGTAAGTGGGGGCAAAGGGAGGTTTTATTCCTTATTGGTCACACAAAATATGTTTTTATCGTGTTTAAATGTGGCAGCTGGCTAGCAAACCCAGGCCAGAATATACATAATTAGCCCTCGCATTGTCAAGGGTTACTTAACACTGTCAGCAAGCAAATAGTACTGAAAATTTTAATTTGCTTGCCTAAAAGCTAGTCAACATCAATTTGAGAATGTGCATCCTTTGCACACTTGCTGGATGCAATCCGGCCCTATTCAGTTTAAAGTCGGTGCTTTAGGAATCTTCCAAATCCTATAATTTGTATAGGACTTGGATGTGAAAGCAACAATTTTAACCTGGACACTGAATGCATCTGGATTATTGCTGCAGATTCGCTCGGGCCGTCCGATTCTGACAATACCTGGTTTTAGGAAACATGAGAATTGCCATTTTAATTCAGTCATTATCACCAGATTTTGTCCATCCAATGTTCGTGAGTCACCCCATTTGTCATTTCCTGTTTACAGGAATGTATGTTAGAACAGTGAGAAGCATATAAATAGTTGGTAACACTTTTCAACAAAACAAAGGGTGTTTTTCATTTTTTTTATTTTGTAAGTCTATAATCATTAAAACGGCACTGTCTTGTTGAACGTACCTTTCTCCAATTGTTTCCTCTTCTCTTCCTCTCTCAATATCAGTTTTTCCTTTCTTCATTTCTGATCTAGTTTAGGGACTACTTTGTCTTATGAATCTTTCGTACACCTGACTTTCTTTGACCAAAGGAGGAGCTTAAGTCAGCTCCATTTCCTGCTTCAAAGAAAGTACTCACCCTTCTCCTTTACACAGGAAATGGAGCTGACTTAAACTCCTCCTTTGGTCAAACGTGGTCAAGCGTAGCAAAAATAGATGAGACAAAGTAGTGCCTACTTTGTTTTATGTTTTAAAGAAAATAAGATCAGAAATAAAGAAAAGAAGGATAGATTACGAAAGAGCAAAAGAAAAGGTAACAATAGAAAGGTAAGTTTGGCATGACGGTTCCTCTTTAATGTTGCATATTCACTTTTAGATTAGCTTTCATTTGCTTCATACAAACAGAATTGTATGTATCCGCACATACACACAAGTATTTAGACAAACAAATCCTTCTATATATATGAAAAAGATGCTCATTGCTTATGCGTGCTAGATCAACTTGTAATCCTGACAGATGGAAGGTCCTGGGTGTGGCAGATGCCAGGAGAACACTACCTACCAGAATGCATAGTGCCTTTGAGAAAGTGTTTTTGAGACAGCCACTAGAGGTCCTTCTGCAGCACAGACAGAGTAAAACTCGGTCATGTGACGCAGAAGCCCCATAGGAAATATTGATTCAATACTTTTTGGGGGAAAGATTAAAGGGAATCTCCAGTGCCAGGAAAACAATCCATTTTCCTGGCACTGGAGGTAGCCTCTCCCTCCCACCCCCCAATCCCCGGCTTTCTGAAGGGGTGAAAATCCCTTCAGTCACTTACCTGAGGCAGCTGTCTCCTCCTCGTCGCTGTCTCCTCCTCCGCGCCGCTCCTCCCTCTGATTCCGTCGGCCGGTGGGCGAGACTGATCCCGCCCACCGGCCGGGGAGACCTAATGCGCATGCGCAGCAATGCCGCGCATGCGCTTTAGCACTCCCCATAGGAAAGCATTGAAAAAGATTTTCAATGCTTTCCTATGAGGCAATGAGCGACACTGGAGGTCCTCACACAGCGAGAGGACGTCCAGCGACGCTCTAGCACAGAAAACCTGTGCTATGAAGGAGGAAGTGACCTCTAGTGGCTGTCTAGTAGACAGCCACTAGAGGTGGAGTTAACCCTGCAAGGTAATTATTGCAGTTTATAAAAAACTGCAATAATTACACTTGCAGGGTTAGGAGTAGTGGGAGTTGGCACCCAGACCACTCCAATGGGCAGAAGTGGTCTGGGTGCCTGGAGTGTCCCTTTAAATGTGCGCTCAGCATTTGCTGTGCATATGCATTAGGTCCGCAGTGCTCCTCAATGAAGAGCATTGGATTGGACCCTCATGGATTAATCAGGGCCTCACCATGACGTCATTCTGGGAGAACAGGCCTGCAATGCCAAGGGAGTCTTGGCACTAGAAACAAGAAAGTAATAATTAGTTTTACTTTTTTTTTTTTTTTTGCGCAGGGTGGGAGAACCTGCATACATATAGGGACATGAACACTATAGCGTTAGGAATACAGATGTGTATACAATTTAACATTTTGCCCAGCCTTTTTGACAAACAAGTCACACTGCACATCTGTCACTACCTCAAAAGAGGTTCTCGCCAGACTGCTTTTTTCAGTTTTTATTTTTTTGTGTAAAACATTACTGCAAAGCAGTGCTGACAGAACGGCATACACTTAGAAGACAACAAGCAAGGCTTTTTTTATTATTTCCAACAGTATGACATTTAACATTCTAATCTTCACAAAAAAGTATAAAATATTCTAAATACAATATTCAATGCGTTTTTAATACAATATTGTTTAATGTTATGTAACTGTCGAGTGATAAAGTTGCTGGTGTATGGGAACACCAAAAATATCTAACTACCCAATCTGTTGATTGTTACTACATCGAGGGATCTATTCACTAAATTGTGAACTGTAAAGAACATTTCAAATAGGAAATTTAGACCAAAATTGCAAAGCTGAGAAAAATCTTCTAATTATTTATTTTGGTAAATTCCTTTGCAGTATTTTTACAATTCCAAGTTTAGTAAGAAAAAATTATTTAGTTCATAAATGTTGCCAAATAAAGCTAAATGCAGAGTTAGAGGACTGGCATAAGACTGCTCAGGATTCCTATTTTATGAATTATATCAACATAGCACAAACTGCAATATCCCTGTTAAGGTTGGGTAATGAAGACATTGATATGCTGGAAGGGGTTAAAGAGACTTGCTAAGATTAGAAGAAAATGCCTGTCTTATATATAGTAAAACGAAATGAATTTACTGAAATCTGCCTAATCCTCGGGCAAGTCTAATCTATTTGAAAGATGCACTGTCATTTATCTCCTTCGAGAGATTAGAGGGCAGGTAAGAACATAATTTGCAGAATTTCCTCTAGACATTGAAGTGACATTTTTTTTTTATTTCCATGTAAACCTATAATTATCACATTTACAGCTATTATTTATAAAAGGTCAGTACTGTATCCTCCATTTCTAAATAAGAAAATGGCTGTTCAATACATAAGAGATTAAAACTTTGAGGATTTGTTGTTTGTTTGTTTTTACAGAACACCGGGATTTCATTTGGAAAAATTGGGGCCTTTGCACTAAACTGGGAACCATGGAGAACAGAAAAGGGAATGAACAATTTTACCTGGAAAACAAGCTAAATCATTTAATTTTTTATTTTTATTTTTTTATAAGTAATCTCTTTTGGCCTAAAGTCTTCTCATCCTATGTCATTTGCAGGTTTAGTGAATAACCCCTATTAATGTGAAATAACGTGGGACCTCGTTAGTAAGAGCTTTTAAATAAGATTACTCACGTCTCATTAGAGATTGTACCTTTAGTTACAAGCAGCAAGGTGAATTGTTAGTGTAGGGCTCACCTAAGAGGTTTGCCTTGATGTGGCAGGTGAGCTTACACCTTAATGGCCATTTTTTTTTCATTTATCGGAGCTGATGTGGACTATAGTCATTGTTGCCACCCAGGATAAATGGGAGTTTGAGCACAGGGCTTAATTTTGTATGTAAGTAAGATTACTTACCGATATAATTGTTTGCTTGTTACCATTACATAAATCCCAAATAAAAAAATATATATCTATATCTGTGATATATTCACTAAGAGGAGGAGATGGAGCATTATTTCGGTAAAAATCTCCAGTTTCTTTAAGTGGGAAAATGTATATAAAAGGGAATATTCTGCCATCAAGTTAGTGGTAAACCATAACACTTTGTTTAGTAACAAAGCTGCACCCCCTCCCTTTTTTGTAGAAATATGACATTTTAAGCATCCACTACCTCTTAAACAACCACAGCTAACCTTGCAAGATCGTTGGCTCCCAACTTATCTACCTTATTTTGAGGTAGTAAACTTTGCTATTTATTTATTATTGTTAAGAATAGTCTAATTTGCACTAATTTATCTAATGCAACATTCTTTAAATACACGGAGCTCTGTCCCAAGTGGATAGCAGATATAAATCTAAAAAATATGCAATACCAGTTTTCAGTTCCACTGCTGGATGTTGGGTAGCTTGCAAACATGCCTACCTAACACTCTCTGTAATACAAAGCATTCCGAGTCAGATTGAAGTGAGCATCGCATGATGTTCATGTGTACAACTTGTGACAGTTTACGTTCCCAGAGTTCTGTATCGCATATATGCTGGTATTTAAGTATTATGGAAGACAGGAAAATGTGAAACAGTATAAGGCACCAGTTCTTAATCATAATACTGGGTATTTCTGCAAAACTGAAGGTAGGTAAAACGGGGCACATGATTAGGAGATCATGATATTAAGTGGTTTAGTTGCTGCCTAATCACATTGCGGAGATACTGAAACATTGTGTTTGTGAATAGTAAGTGACTGCATTCAGAATAAAAATGGTCAATTGGGCCGGTGCAAGACTGGATTAAAATAGGGCCAGGAGAAGCTCCAGCTCAGTCCTATCCTACTCTGATAGGCCCACACTAATGGCTAAGCTGTCAATCTTGCAGCTGGCTCCTCCCTCTCCTGCTAATTGAGCTCTGAGTACGCTGCTAACTGAGGCTAGCCCTGTAATGTAGAAAATACAGAAAAAAAGATCAGTGCTGTTCAGCCAAACCAAATAAAGTTAGATATATTAGACAGGTAGGCAGCACACCTTAAAAAGTAGGGCTCCCTCTTAGCCCTACACAACAAATACAGTAGTAGAAAAGGATTGGGAGAAAGGTTGCGCCAAAACAATAAAAGTCTACTATGTGTGTGCAACACGAAAAGCTATTACAACAGGATATAATATATATATATGAATAACCTGATTAATATTTCAAAACCAGTTGGTATTTTAAAAAAAAGTCCAGTGTAGAGATATAGACTTGCCAGGATAAGTGGCTATGGGGTTCTTCAGAGAAGTATTCTTAAAGCAGGGGATCAGGGTCAGAAGAAATCTTGAAATCCGTACGTATCCTAGAATTTGGTATAAAATAAAAAGTCTATATGGTCCCACTCACATATTTTAGAGCTTTGACCAGCTCTAGTATGGATCACGTACAGTGGTACAGTCCCCACTTATAGGATACGTAAGATGTTGATTGTAACGGACCGTTTTGCACACAAGAGGTTAAAAAACGTTTAGGTGATATTCCCCTTTCCAGATGCACAGGCAGCTACTTTAAGCACCAATCTCCCGAATTGTAAACTACACAAATCCTCCAACTCCCGAACAGGAAACACACGAACCCGGGAAACAGCCGAACAGGAAAAGCATACAATCAGCTTACACTCCTGGCAATTGGCATACAATCCAAATCCCCCAATAACGAGACGACACTTCGTTTTGAGGGTCAAGCAGAATCTGACTGTACTGGCACATACAGCCTCTTTTATTCCCAATCCACAAACATAGTACAGCCCACAGGGTTTTACAGAACAACCAATCAATCCGTACAATACACACAGACACTCCCACACAAAATCCTCCCCTCTGCATGTGATATGATTACTGAACACAATGGGTAATCTCATTATCACAGGCAGAGGAATACCGTTTTATAAAACATATCACAGGGACCCCAAAACATGCAATAACCCCATATAAAGTATATCCTCAGAACCAGGGGATCTGGGTGAACCACATATCCAAAATTCACCCAGATTCGTTCAGTAGTTTGGAAGATACAGTTTAATGCAGATGCCGCAGAACATATACAGATTATATAAAAATTATTACTGTATAATGTGTCCCCTGTTGTATAGTTTAAAACTACTGCATGATGTCTTTGTGCACCAAATACCGTCGAGATGGCACTGTGTAGAAAAGTCACAACAGTGTCTGTGAGTTAAAATGGCCGCCATCCATTGTTCTCACCATGTGCTTCATCCATTGTGCTCCCCATGTGCCTCTGATACATGAAATGGTGGCCACCCAGTAACTCCACAGTATGTCCCCAGATTGTTCTTAACCCCTTAAGGACACATGACGTGTGTGACACGTCATTTATTTATTTATTTATTATTGCCATTTATATAGCGCCAACAGATTCCGTAGCGCTTTACAATATTATGAGAGGGGGATTTAACTATAAATAGGACAGTTACAAATAAACTTACAGGAACAATAGGTTGAAGAGGACCCTGCTCAAACGAGCTTACATTCTATAGGAGGTGGGGTGTAAAACACATTAGGACAGGAATTTACAATCAAATAAGGTGGGCTGCCCTTTCGGAGAGGGCAAGAGACAGGTATGTGAGGTAAGGGTTAGTCTTGGAGGCCATAAGCTTTCCTAAAGAGATGGGTTTTAAGGCACTTCTTAAAAGATGCAAGACTAGGGGAGAGTCTGATGGCGGTAGGCAGGCTATTCCATAGGAAGGGAGCCGCCCGCGAGAAGTCCTGCAAGCGCGAGTTGGCCGTACGAGTGCGGACAACGGACAGGAGGTGGTCACGGGCAGAACGGAGAGACCGAGAAGGGACATACCTATGGATCTGTGAGGAGATATAAGAGGGGCTAGAGTTGTTCAGTGCTTTATAGGTGTGAGTTAGTACCTTGAATTGACTCCTATAGCATACAGGAAGCCAATGTAAGGACTGGCAGAGGGGTGAGGTGTGAGAGAAACGACTAGAGAGGAAAATCAATCTAGCAGCAGCATTCATTACGGACTGTAAGGGTGCAGTACGGCTATTGGGGAGACCAATCAGGAGAGGGTTACAATAATCCATGCGGGAAATTACTAGAGCATGGACAAGCTCCTTGGTAGTATCTGGTGCAAGAAAGGGGCGGATGCGGGCTATGTTTTTAAGATGGAATCTACAGGATTTGGCAACATGCTGGATGTGAGGCTCAAAGGTGAGACCAGAGTCAAGTATGACGCCAAGACAGCGCGCTTGCAAGGATGGACTGATGTTGGTACCACAAACTTGGAGGGAGAGCGAAAGAGGAGGATCAGTATTAGGAGGAGGAAAGACAAGGAGCTCAGTTTTTGAGAGATTGAGTTTCAGAAAGCGGGAGGACATCCAGTCAGAGATGGAAGAAAGGCAAGCAGTGACACGTTGCAGGACGGCAGGGGAGAGGTCCGGGGAGGAGAGATATAGCTGGGTGTCATCAGCGTACAGGTGGTAGTGAAATCCAAAAGAGGTAATAAGTTTGCCAAGAGAGGCAGTATAAAGAGAAAATAGAAGGGGACCAAGGACGGAGCCTTGGGGAACTCCAACTGAGACAGGGCAAGGGGAGGAGGTATCATTAGAAAAGGAGACACTGAATGAGCGTTGGGAGAGATAAGAGGAAAACCATGAGAGGACAGAGTCACAGAGACCAAGCGATTGAAGAGTTTGAAGAAGGAGAGCATGATCAACGGTGTCAAAGGCCGCTGAGAGGTCAAGAAGAATTAGTATGGAGTAGTGGCCTTTGGATTTAGCTGCGATTAGGTCGTTAGTAACTTTGATAAGGGCAGTCTCTGTAGAGTGGAGAGGGCGGAAGCCAGATTGAAGAGGGTCAAGGAGAGAGTTGGAATTGAGGAAATGAGACACACGGGTGAAGACAAGTCTTTCCAGAAGCTTTGAGGAAAAAGGGAGCAGGGATATGGGACGGTAGTTAGAGGGGGTGGATGGGTCGAGGGATGGTTTTTTTAGTATAGGTACTACAGTGGCATGTTTAAGGTCAGCAGGGACGATGCCAGAGGAGAGCGAGCAGTTGAAGATGTGTGTTAGAGAAGGCACGAGACAAGTGGAGAGAGATCTAATAAGGTGAGATGGGACAGGATCGAGCGGGCAAGTGGTGGGGCGAGAGGAGCAAAGATGATTCCCTTTTATTCCCTTTTATTCCAAAAGTTTGGTCCTTAAGGGGTTAAAGGGCCAGTAGCAGCATAATACAATACAACATGCCCAAATCAGTTATTTCAAGGGCCAAACCTCCCAGGGACCATAATCACAGGGCAAGAGGCTGGCAAGCAGTCCTCTCCAGGCACAAGTGGCGGGGCTGGTTCCGCCACATTGATGGTTGTTTTAATATTGTGAAGACCATAAAATGATAAAAGGAACAACAATAGTACTCAGTGTTTGAAAACTCCAGGAGTATAAGATAATATAAAATAGTACTCACATTTAATTGAGCAGGCAAACTGCTCAATGAATAGCGCTTGAGTGGTATAATTCCCACCTGGTATTCTTTAGAGTAGCCCCCACTGGAACAGAAAAAAAACAATGTCAGGCAGTAGAGACGTAACATTTAAAATAATAATAAAAGAGTAAAATGGCACACCCACGGAATAAAAGTAGCCAAAATACCTTTATCAACAATATTAAAAATATCCACAATGCTTTTCACCTTTTTATCAAGTGGAGATAAAAAGAACTGACCTTACAAACAACATTTTCTATACATACTCAATTGATTCAAATTTGGCGCCCAAATGACGTCACATCAAAATTGTTAACTTTCCTAGAATATAAATTTTAGCTTATTGAAAGAATCTTTATATTATTAGGAACTTTTTTTGAGAACAATGTAAAAGAAGGTTTAAAACGCTCAAAATTTCAGGGGCGGAGTCTGACTCTTGAGCTAACCAGACGTGCTTTGTAAGTGTCAGGACTTACGATTAGAATCCTCTCCGACTCCGTTCTGACACTTCCGGTATGCGGAACAAGTCTCCGCCCCCTTCTCTGACGCGGCTCTCTCAAGCCCTTATAGATTGTTCTTAAAGGGCCAGTAGCAGCATAATACAATACAACATGCCCAAATCAGTTATTTCAAGGGCCAAACCTCCCAGGGACCATAATCACAGGGCAAGAGGCTGGCAAGCAGTCCTCTCCAGGCACAAGTGGCGGGGCTGGTTCCGCCACATTGATGGTTGTTTTAATATTGTGAAGACCATAAAATGATAAAAGGAACAACAATAGTACTCAGTGTTTGAAAACTCCAGGAGTATAAGATAATATAAAATAGTACTCACATTTAATTGAGCAGGCAAACTGCTCAATGAATAGCGCTTGAGTGGTATAATTCCCACCTGGTATTCTTTAGAGTAGCCCCCACTGGAACAGAAAAAAAACAATGTCAGGCAGTAGAGACGTAACATTTAAAATAATAATAAAAGAGTAAAATGGCACACCCACGGAATAAAAGTAGCCAAAATACCTTTATCAACAATATTAAAAATATCCACAATGCTTTTCACCTTTTTATCAAGTGGAGATAAAAAGAAATGACCTTACAAACAACATTTTCTATACATACTCAATTGATTCAAATTTGGCGCCCAAATGACGTCACATCAAAATTGTTAACTTTCCTAGAATATAAATTTTAGCTTATTGAAAGAATCTTTATATTATTAGGAACTTTTTTTGAGAACAATGTAAAAGAAGGTTTAAAACGCTCAAAATTTCAGGGGCGGAGTCTGACTCTTGAGCTAACCAGACGTGCTTTGTAAGTGTCAGGACTTACGATTAGAATCCTCTCCGACTCCGTTCTGACACTTCCGGTATGCGGAACAAGTCTCCGCCCCCTTCTCTGACGCGGCTCTCTCAAGCCCTTATAGAGAAACCGCGCCAGTTTCAAATCGCTTGGTGAATGTATTAGGTTACTTCCGCATTCATATCGCCGGCTAAAGCTTCTTACTTCTGACTACTGTGTACCGAACACCTGGACTGTAAAACGGATTCCCTGCCTTCTCCAATCCTCTGATCATCGGACTGTTACTGGTTTCTCCTATTCTCTTCAAACCTCAAGACCCGAACTGTTAAAGGTTTACTCTCATCTGGCTACAAGCAAACAGCCTGAAGACAACTACTCTCATCAAACCGTAAGTATTCCTTTATACATATTTATCAGAGTTGCTTTCTTAAGGAAGTCTCACATGTTAACTAAACAATTCAAATTCAACTATTCAATTGCTCTCCTTCAATTATTATTTACTTACGATTACAACTTCACTATCAATCATTAAAGCTACAGTATTGTGATAACAGAAAGAACTTTGTTTTATGTACCACCTGGTTAAATATTAGGAAAACATAAACTCTGCAGTTGTGTTCCACATCTCATCTAATTGTAGCATAACAGTACGAGCTCCTGCCATCGGTGCTGATTCCCCAGGGGTATCTCAGGTTACCGAGCTGGGAGCGGCAAGGTGAGGTGCTACCTACTTGGAGGGCAACCCATTGAATCTTTTGAGACCTCTCTCAGGACCCCCAGCCACCGGGACCCGCGGCGGCAGTTTGTGGCCTACTAATGCTTGAGTTGGAAAAGTTCTTCCACTCACTCCACTCACCCTGTAGCACAGCACAACAAATCTCCTATCTGCCCCCTTCTGGACTGGTGGGGGTTATCCCGGTACCCACTGGACTGATCTGCCAAACTGCTCCGACTCCAAACGCCTACCGTCTGACCAGCAGCAGCCAGCCTTCACAAGATGGCAGATGTCAATGCCTCAGAGGTGCAGGGCCGAGAGTGGATCCATGGCAATTAGCCGAACCACATTGAACAATCCATCCTACGGCTGAGCAGGTTAGGGCATAGCCGCGAGAGCAGCAGCGGCTATGCCCTAACCTGCTCAGGGAAAAGAGCGGTGGTGTACAAGGGAGCCTCTGTCGGGCGCAAATCTTACCCTAAAGCCTGCATCTTGCAACATTGGATGGACCAGACGAAGGGCCACCCGGAACAAAACCTTACGATGCAAAACATACCAGCGGAAGAAGGCAAACGTCATCGGCTGAATTCGCATGCGCAGCAATAGCCGCACACGCATTCAGTCAGTCCATAGGAAAGCATTCTCAATGCTTTCCTATGGACGCTGGTGTCTTCTCACTGTGACAATCACAGTGAGAAGGGCCGAAGCGCCTCTAGCGGCTGTCAGTGAGACAGCCACTAGAGGCTGGATTAACCCATATGTAAACATAGCAGTTACAGCAGGCAGGGTTAACCTTAGATGAACCTGGCACCCAGACCACTTAATTAAGCTGAAGTGGTCTGGGTGCCTATAGTGGTCCTTTAACCCCTTAAGGACACATGACATGTGTGACATGTCATGATTCCCTTTTATTCCAGAAGTTTGGTCCTTAAGGGGTTAAGGTGCAATTTGCAATTTACAGCCCACTTGATGTTACTTCTATCTAAGGTAACAGTTTGTTTGGTCATACTGCTACATTGGCACCAGGGCCGTCTATAATATGAATAGGACCCTGGGCAAAGCATTTTCTTGGGCCCCCTAGGCCCTGCCCCTCCCCCCCCCAATTACGCCCAACCCCCAATCACACTGACAGACCTTCTGACACATACACACACAGACAGATATATTAAAACATTCGCAGATACATACTGACACACATACACTGACACACAAATATATACTTATATACATTCAGACATACTGACACACACACATACATACATACAAACACACACAGACACATACACTGACAGATATACTGAAACACACACAGACACACACAGACATTCTGACACACACACAGGGATACTGACACACACAGACATACTGACACACACAGGCATACCAACATACACACAGACAGGCATGTTGACACACACACACAAACACACACGGACATACACACAGACATACTGACATACACACACACACAAACATACTGACACACACACAGACATACTGACACACACACACACAAACATACTGACATACACACACACATACACACAAACATTCTGACACACACACACAGACATACTGACATACACACACACACTGACACACACACACACACACTGACACACACACACACAGACATAATGACACACACACACAGACATACTGACATACACACGCACTGACACACACACATACATACTGACACACACACACAGACACACACACTGACATACACACACACACAGACATAATGACACACACACACAGACATACTGACACACACACACACACAGACATACTGACATACACACACAGACATACTGACACACACAGACATACTGACACACACACACACAGACATACTGACATACACACACAGACATACTGACACACACACACAAACATACTGACATACACACAAACATACTGACACACACAGACATACTACTGACACACACACACATTTAGCCACCCTCCAGGTTCTTACCTTTTTCTGGAGGGTGGTTTCCCTGGGGTCCAGTGGCAGGCTGAGGCAGATGGAAGTTCTCCTCTGGAACTCCCCTCCTCCTGCCTTTCTCCTCCCGCGCGGCTATTAACTCCGGTGGGAGGAAGTGACGCGCGGCACTCACTTCCTCCCAGCCGGTACAGGAAGGGGCCCGGTTGCGCTGTTTAAGCGTCACAGCGCCCGACCGGGACCCTGCTCTCACATGCTTACCGGGTGGCCCTTAGTGCATGGGCCACCCGGGGGGCCTCCTTAGTTGGCGGGCCTGTTTAAATCGCGGGGCCCACGGGGCAGCTACTCTGTGCCCCCCAGGAGCAACTGGGCCCGGGGCAGCTGCCCCGTTTGCCCCGCGCTAAAGACGGCCCTGATTGGCACCATTTGTTTCCCATTGTTTCTAATTCGATCCGGTTTACCTATAGTAGTGGTACTAATTTATAGGATTTTTTTCCCTTTCTATTATAACCAAATTAGGTTCACTTTAATTATATATAGAACAACTTTATTAGGTTTCCCAACTCTAATTCCTATTATTCTCAGCTCATATCCTATTTAGTACACCACAGAGTCTCCCCCTACTGCTACTATGCAGAGTCTCTGATTGTCGCTCTTTTTAATGGGTTTATGTTATATGTTTTTTGTCTCAGAATATTAAATAAAATCTAATTGTAGATATCGTATTGAAGTATATTAGTTGTATATTCCTCAAGGGATCCTTTTTCTGTCCATTGGTCATTTATGTATTTCTCTGTTTATGAAATAAAACACAACACGTTTCAGCTATTCGGTGTCATGATCTTGTGCAGGTCAGGGATGAGACTGAAACTGGGGTTAACTTCGGGGTCTTTGTTATCTTAGACATTATAGTAAGAACAGGATATCCTATAATTGTAGTTATAGGAAAGAGAGATAGTAAACAGAACAGAATAATTTGAAATTACAGGGAAGTAAATAGGCTGTGAAAAGAAGGATTTAGACAACAAGCCCAAAGTGGAAAAAAGGTAAACCTATAAAAGAAGTTATAGGTACGATAATGGAAAATAAACCTATAAGAGAGAATATAGGTACAATATAGAGGGATAATAGGAAACAGAATTTAGACAATATGCCCCAGAACAGGATATAAAGCAACAACTAAACGGAACTAGACAGAAATATAAGGAATACTCAAATAGGGTTGTAGTTTTTCAGTCTCTTTGGATAAGAGGTTATATAGTAGTAGCAGGTCTTTTATGATGGATGCAAATATAGTTAGGAATATTAGTAAATTCGATGTAGGAGTAACATAGATAGCCACAAAGTAAATTAAAGTCCAGTATAGATTTAAGCAAGTTGGATGTCCAGCAGGAATTTAGGGTGTTCAGGTTGGTTTGCTGCAGGTTTGTAGATAAGGCAAGAATGTAGAGTTTTACAGGCAAGCTTGGAGCAGGTTGGTGACTAAAGCAGGTTATGAAGCCAATAAGGAAAGTCAGTGGCGCCTCTAGGTTTCATTTTTAGGGGGGGGCACATGGTGGGCCAGGGACAAAAGTAGGGGGGCACATTTAACCCCGCCCTCACCGCAGTTTGACCCCGCCCCTGCCACATGTTAAGCCCCGTCCCCGACACAATGTGTTGTTTTTTGTTTTATAATCCCTGGTGGATAATTCATTATTTTCCACCAAGGATTATTAAAAAACAAACACATTTCCCTTGATACAGTCCATACACACACACACAGACTGCTGAGTCCTTACACACACACAGAGACAGACTGCTGACCATACACACACACACACACAGACTGCTGAGTCCATACACACATACAGACTGCTGAGTCCATACACACACACACAGACTGCTGAGTCCATACACACACAGACTGCTGAGTCCATACACACACAGACTGCTGAGTCCATACACACATACAGACTGCTGAATTCATACACACACACTGCTGAGTCAATACACACAGACAGACTGCTGAGTACATACACACACAGACTGCTGAGTCCATACACACACACACAGACTGCTGAGTCCATACACACTGCTGAGTCCATACACACTGCTGAGTCCACACACACTGCTGAGTCCATACACACTGCTGAGTCCATACACACTGCTGAGTCCATACACACTGCTGAGTCCATACATACTGCTGAGTTCATACACACACACAGACTGCTGAGTTCACACACACATACAGACTGCTGAGTCCATACACACATACAGACTGCTGAGTCCATACACACATACAGACTGCTGAGTCCACACACACACAGACTGCTGAGTCCACACACACACAAACTGCTGAGTCCATACACAGACACAGACTGCTGAGTCCATAAACACACTGTAACGGACCGTTTCGCTCATCAGAGGATAAAAAACGTTTTTACGATATTCCCCTTCCAGCTAGACAAGCAGCTATTGTAAGCACCATCCTCCCGAACTGCAAACTACACAAATCTTCCAACCCCCGAACTGCACACACTTGAATTCCCCAATCTCCCGAACTGCAAACACACGAACACTGGAATAGCTGAACAGGAAAAGCATACAATCCGCTTACACTCCTGGCAATCAGCATACAATCCAATTCCCCCAAGAATGAGACGACACTTCAGCTTGAGGGTTAAAACAGGAACTACCTGTACTGGCACATACAGCCTCTTTTATTCACAATCCACAAAACATAGTACTGCCCACAGGGTTTTGCAGAACAACCAATAAACACATTACAACACATACAATGCAAGTACAGCAGCCAATCAGACACAATGGGACAATAGAAACACACCCAGCCTATTCCTCCCCTCTGCTTAGGAGATAATTGAGTCAATTACTGTATCTACTCAATTATCTCCAAGCTGAAAAGTTACACTTTTTATAAATTTTTATAACTTTCTGAGTTAACATTGTAATGTACATACATAAAACTTATATTATTTTAACCAGTATAACTTGGGGACAAACATATCCAAAATTCACTTGAATAGGTTAAGGGGTTTAACAGTTAGGTCGAAGTCCTTTGTTTTCACTTGCAAGCATGGCTTTTCCTGCTCAGACCAGTTCCCACTGGTCTGGCAGTGTCCCTGGGACAACACCCTGCTGGAGAACAATGGATCCGGGGGAGGGGAAGAGGAAGTGTCCAAAAAGTTTCAGTAAGTCCATTTACTGTGCTTAAAGGGCCAGTAGCCGCACAATAAAATACAATATGCCCAAATACTGTATTTGAAGGGCCAAATCTCCCAGGGGCCATAGTCAGCAGGCAGGAGGCGGGCAAGCAGCCCCCTCCAAGGACACGTGGCGAGGTCGGTTTCGCCACACACACACTGCTGAGTCCATACACACACACATACAGACTGCTGAGTCCATACACAGACACAGACGTCTTAGTCCATACATACACACACACACACACACACACACACCCAGACTGCTGAGTCCATACAAGCATACACAATGCTGAGTCCATACACACACACATACAGATTGCTGAGTCCATACACACACACACACACACACAGACTGCTGAGTCCATACACACACACAGACTGCTAAGTCCATACACACACACTGCTGAGTCCATATACACACACAGACTGCTGAGTCCATACACACATACAGACTGCTGAGTCCATACACACACACACAGACTGCTGAGTCCATACACACACACACAGACTGCTGAGTCCATAAACACACTGTAACGGACCGTTTCGCTCATCAGAGGATGAAAAAACCGTTTTTACGATATTCCCCTTCCAGTCCATACACACACACTGCTGAGTCCATACACACACACATACAGACTGCTGAGTCCATAAACACACACACATACATACACACACACACACACAGACTGCTGAGTCCATACACACACACATACAGACTGCGGAGTCCATACACACACACAGACTGCTGAGTCCGTACACACACACACGCTGCTGAGCCAATACACACACACACACACACACAGACTGCTGTGTCCATACACACATACAGACTGCTGAATCCATACACACACTGCTGAGTCCATACACACACACAAACACACATACAGACTGCTGAATCCATACACACACAAGCTTCCTCACTAGCAGACAGACAGACACAGACACACACACACAAGCACATTAAGCCTACCTGTCACTGGAGCCTGTTGCTGGTGGTCAGGCAGCCATCTTCCATCCTTTCCAGCAGCAGCATGGGCAGGGCTTATGTGCGGGGGCAGGGCCTGTGCCGGGGAAGCTGCTGGGTGCTGAAAACACCCAGCACTGTTCCAGCTGCTCTGCCCTGCATTCCCTCAGGCTGTAACACACTGTTACAGCCCGAGGGAATATAATTTAATAACATGGCCAGCAAGTTGCTGGCCTTTGGGGGGGAAGGGGGGGCACAGCATGATTTAGGGGGGGCCATGGCCCCCTCTGGCCCACCCTAGCGACGCCACTGAGGAAAGTCCACAGGTTATAACACAGGAGCCAGGATATGAAGTCTTTCAGGCAATCGTCAACTTCAATGTCAAGGCCATGAGTTGAGTTGGGCGTTACCTTTTGTAGGAACCCAATTAGTCCAGGCAGGTGAGAATGATCAGTGTGAGTGTTCAAACTAGAGGCAAGAGAGGCCACTAGTGGTCAAACAAAAGTCTTGCTTGTCAGCACAGGATCCTGACATTCGGCCTTTCTCAGGTGTAGATTCTTGCTATCCATATTCCCACTATTTAAACCCAATTTTTTGGCACCAAACAACTGACTGACTCCTCCTTCCTCCTTTCCCAGATGAATCGTCAGTTTTCTGTCGAACGCCTCGAGGACGCCGGACGCTATGTGCCCGCCCCTTTTTATGACATGGCGCACGCATGCCAAAACCAAGCTAGAGGCATTACGGAAGGTGGGGGTTTACAAACGTCCTCTTACGTTTTGGGGGCGTGACTACATTGATCACGCCCCCAATCATATAAAAGCTCAATTAACCAAAGGTTCAGTGCCCTGTTCTGGTTCCTAGGCTAGTGTCGCTAGAGTGCGTTATATTCAGGTTCGTTATATTCAGGTTCGTATTAGAGTGCGTTATATTCAGGTTCTGTGACTTGGCTTATTCTCTGACTTCTGGTTCCCTTGACTCGGCTCTGGTTTTTCATATTTGGTACTTCTGGTTCCCTCTGACTAGGCCTGTCTTTGACTATTCTTATCTTTTAGCCCGGCCATTCTCATGACCGGTATTATAGTTGATGGGTTTATTATTCTGTGTGTTGAATCACCTATTCCTGACAATTAGAGTTATCGGGATCATCCTCATGATTGAATCTTTCTTGAATATTTTCAGCCCGTTGATCTCTCCTTTCACAGATATCCAAAAGCCAGATGTTGAGAAACAATTTGGGGAAGTACAAGGGAGATCTAGAAAATAGTTACTAGCATATAAACAAAAAGCTAATAAACCCCCTGTGAACAAGTTACTTTTGTGTGTGATTTTAATTCTCAGAGTAAACTTTTGAAAAATATTTTAAACATACATTGGCACATACTGAAACAAATTGAGGAACTAAACCAATACATAGGCCCTAAACCAAAGGTAGTGTATAGGGGAGCGAAAAACCTCAAACAAACCCTAACTAAAAGTTGTATTGTATATAATGTGGAAAGTAGGAATACACTTGAAGACAAATTAAAGGGTTTTTATAATTGTGGCCAGTGTATGGCATGCAAGGTAACCACTGTTAAGAATAAATGTACCAATAATTTTATCTCTAATGTCACCAATAAAAGTTACAATGTTAATTATTTTATCACATGTAACACTCAGAATGTTATTTATATTTTAACATGCGACTGTGGGTTACATTATGTAGGCAGGACTATTGGACCCCTTAAAGTAAGGATTGGGGAACATGTTAGGAGCATCAAGAATAAAATGGTAAATCATTCAGTTCCAGCTCATTTTTCCAGTTCCATAACAGTGATCCCAAATCCCTCCACATTTTAGGAATACAGAGTGTAAAAATATCATGGAGGGATCACTTAAAAAAGATAAATAAATCAGAAATTAATTGGATTTTCGAACTTGAAACTTTGTCCCCTATGGGACTTAAAGGACCGCTATAGTGCCAGGAAAACTAACTTGTTTTCCTGGCACTGTAGTGTTAATAGGTCCCCCCTACCCTCATGGCCCCCCTCCCGCCAGGCTGAAGGGAGAGGAAGGGGTTAAATCACTTACCTTTCCCCAGCGCCGGGCTCCCTCGGCGCTGGGGACTCTCCTCCTCCTTCCGACGTCATCGGCTGAATGCGCATGTGTGGCAAGAGCCGCGCGCACATTCAGTCAGTCCATAGGAAAACATTCTCAATGTTTTCCTATAGACGCTGGCGTCTTCTCACTGTAAAAATCACAGTGAGAAGCGCGGAAGCGCCTCTAGCGGCTGTCAATGAGACAGCCACTAAAGGCTGAATTAACCTATATGTAAACATAGCAGTTTCTCTTACAGCAGGCAGGGTTAACCCTAGATGGACCTGGCACCCAGACCACTTCATTGAGCTGAAGTGGTCTGGGTGCCTATAGTGGTCCTTTAATATAGACTTTGAGCTATATAATTTTATATAATGTCCCATTTTTAAGGGACTTTTATAGGGTATTACAATGTATTATAAATATAATGTAACCCTGACATACTTTTAAGGATGTTTTTATATCTTGATTTGTACTTTTTTTTAATCTTATTTTAATCTATTGTATTACTGTTCTTTTGTTTCCCATGCTTTATTAGGTATTTTGGACTATTTGTCATATTTTAAAATGGCCGCCGGAGTACTTCTGGTTGCCGGACCAACTAATAAATGATGGAACTACTTTTACTGCATAATGGCACCTACCACTACAGAACGGAAATGACAAACACAAAATGGCCACCAAACTGTTTCCGGCGGAAGAGGAATACTGCAACATAGAGGACTTATGGGTATACCAAGATGGCGACAGGAAACTGCCGATCCTTCTGGGAAAGGAGGAAGGAGTAGTCAGTAAATCACCATCTTTTGGCACCAAAAATTTGGGTTTAAATAGTGGGAATATGGATATCAAGAATCTACACCTGAAGAAGGCCAAATAGCCGAAACGCGTTGTGTTCTATTTCATTCCACAGCATCTTGCCTACTTACATGTAAGGTTTTTTATGCTTCTTGTTTTAATAAGTGTATACTTGGTTCTAATCTGATTCCCTCTGTTTTTACTACAACCTGGGAGGACCAAGGAAGCCACTGCAAGGCATTGATACCACTCTACGCTGTTATACCTGAGCCAGTTATATACAGGCTCGGAAATTGTGAGTGGTACTTATGGAGATTTAGATATACTTTATTTATAGCTAGATTGTATTGCCCTATGTGATCTTTTATTTCTTGCAGCACTACTGGAAAGGAGTTTTACATGGTATTTATGAATTTTAGATATTACCAAATTACTCTCTTTATCCACTTGTGCATGCTTCACTAGTGCGCTGTCCACTTTTTTTTCTGTGTGTTCTTAGTGCCTGCAAGAGGTATACACTAGCCTCAGTCTTAAGTGGAAACTGCACATTGCCTACAGACCTCAAAGTTCAGGGAAAGTTAAGCGAATGAACCGAACACTGAAGCCACACCTGGCTAAAATGTGACAGGAAACAAACCTGAAGTAGGATGCTTTGCTCCCCATTGCCCTGTTCCGGAACAGGAGCACCTCCACAAAACTCACTGGCCTTTCCTCTTTTGAAACCACGTATGGCCGACCACCACCTTAAAAGGGACCTCTACCAAATAGGAGGAGAGATTACACGTCAACAAGTAATACAGTTGGGCAAAACGATGGTGAAAATAGTCCAATGGCCATGAAAATTGCTGAGATCAATCCATGGATCCACCACTCCAGTCTGCCTCTGCTCCATGGAAAGTAACTTCTGCTGATCCCGACAACCCTCTGAAACTCCGCTTTAAGAGAGTGAAAATATCTGCTGGAGAAAATTCCAACAAGTAGGTGTATTGATGGCCATAATAATCCCTGACCACCTGCCATCAATGGAAAGCCAAGGTCCCCAAAGCAGGCCTTCTGAAATCAGACCGAACCAGAAGTACTCCTTGCCCTGCAGCCCTCACATCCGGAAGCTGAGGCACCAACGCAAGATCGAAGCTTCTTCAGGATCATCTGCTCATCTTAAGTTTATGGTGATATTAACATTGATTGAATATATGACCTGAGCCCACCTGTACTGAGGTGGCATGGGAAAGAACTTATATGTTAATGTGCTGAAAGAATAGGAATTACATAGAAGGTGGTGTAACTATTGCTCCTACTGGAGTTGTGTGGGTTGGGCCACCTATAAATCAGATACCCTAACTGCGAGTCTGCAGACAATGCCGGCCACATCTAGTTGTGGTCCAAGGACCTGTAACCCCTTGAACCTTGCACTGTTTAATCCCCTGGTATTCATGCACAAGTGGGGCATCTTTCATGGTCTGCAGATATATGCTTCTGGTACAGACCCAGGAACCATACTTGTGGCGGCCAACCCGAGAGAGGAGGGGTATCCACTGCCAGAGATGTCCTTTTTCTCCTAGTGTGGGTAGTGCTGTAGTATTCCCAAGTTGATCCCCAGGCAGGCAATAGAGCCAGTATAGCTGTACAGCTCTTATAAGAGCTAGTGGTTATAGCAGGTCTAGCTGTTCCCTACAATCACAAGACGAGGCTGCGTGCAAGGGGTGCTCCCACCTGGACCTGATGGAAGACTGTAGTACAAAGTTACAGACAAATTACATCATTGTTAAAATACATGACACTCCCATACATATCATACAATCCCTCCCCTCTAACTCCATTATCTCCAGGCGAAAAAGAACACAATTTTACAGGCAACCCAAAAGTACCCCAAAAACTCACATAAACCCCACAAACAGAATATCCCCTGATAGCCCCAATATTGGTGAGCAACATCTCCAAAGATCACCCATATCGGTTTAGGGGTTCAGGATTTTCATGGAAGTCATATTTCTGACCGCACACGAGGCTCCTGCCCAAAATAGTTCCATAGATTCAGGCTTTGTGGTCGGTCTCTTTCAGGAACTTCAAACACAACAGTTCGTGGAAAAACTAGTCGTGTGCCCCTCGTTCGGGAGTTTGGTTTCACCGAACGTCGTTCCAGAGGCTTGAACCGAACATACTTGTGGCTGGAAGTCACAGCGGTGTTCGTGCCATCGAGTGGCCAATTTTAGTTCCACGCACGTGGAGTTAAGATGGCCCAGGCGACCCCTTAGAATGTTATTGATTTTGTGGTTTTCGCAAGTGTGGAAGGGGTCAGCCAGGTTAATGAGGGGCACACGACTGCACTGGGTGGTCGATCCATTCGGCGAATTGTTCAGTTCACAAATTAAGTTCTCAATTTTGTTCGGTTGAGTTCGGATCAATTAAATGAAACAGTGATTCAGGCACAGGGAATCTGTCACAATACTGTATTTGAATATTGAAACTGAAGTCGTAAATAGTGAGACACACTAGGTTTTTCAATCCTTTTAGACCTGCTGGTACTACAGCATGGTGAGGAGGGAGGTTTATTACCCCGTCCCAATAATTAATGGTTGCTAAAAACCTCCATAATCGGGAATGTGTGCATAGGCAGATCTGGTCCAGAATTTAAAACCTTTGTAGATACTCTCACGTGTATTAGGGCAGCAAGCATACAATTCCTCTAATGGGACCACCTCCTGGAGGTCCGCAGCCAATGTCCCTGAATCAATCCCCAGCCCCTTTGGAAACTACTCATATCTGAAGGATGTATGGACCAATCTGTCTGCAGGGTCCACCTGGAAAGCACCCAATAGTATATATTGGATCTGTGGCCTTAAAGCCCACTCTGAACTCCCCAGTGATTGGCCTGGAGTCTGTGTAGTGGGAACCCTGAAACTTTCCTTTTTCCTAATCCCCCTCAGGAAGGGCGACAAACAAGGACCCCCAATATATATAGTTCCTAAGGGAATGAATAGGTAAATGGAAAGATACTATATAGTCCATCTGTTCTAGCCTTGTATGAGCCCTACAGGACTCATTGTGTTAGGATGCTTGTCAGTCACCTGTATCCAGGTTCTGAAGCATCAAAAGGGGGAATGTGATAGAGGCTACAGTATGCCCCAGAAACATCTGGAACTTATGTGGTTAAATTGCTGTACAAACATTCAGGATCAGGGCGCATGTGTAGGAATGATAGGAATGCTTAAAGGGACACTATAGTCACCAGAACAACTACAGCTTATTAAATTTGTTCTGGTGAGTAGAATCATTACCTTCAGGCTTTTGGCTGTAAACACTGCTTGTTTCAGAGAAAAAGCAGTGTTTACATTACAGCCTAGTGATAACTTCACTGGCTAGAGATCCTTCCTGGGTCATGGCTGCCTAAAATGCATCCAGTGCCGCCTCTCTCTGCATGCAGACACTGAACTTTCCTCATAGAGATTCATTAATTCAATTCATCTCTATGAGGAGATGCTGATTGGCCAGGGCTTTGTTTGAATTGTGCTGGCTCTGCCCCTGATCTGCCTCTTTGTCAGTCTCAGACAATCCTATGGGGAAGAATTGATATTGGATCAGGCTACCACTTTTCCTGATGTCAGCAGGCAGCAGGCAGGTCTAAAGGAAACAGGGACTAAGTAAGTAGCTGCAGTCTTAAATACAAGTAAGATTTTTGGCTAGATGGTGGTTTTTACCCTATAGGGTCAGGAATACATGTTTGTGTTCCTGACCCTATAGTGCTCCTTTAATACGTAATATGTAGTTAATTAATTTTGAGATAAGTATAGGCTTGCTAATAGGTTATTAATTGCTGCAGTCTGGGTATAACCATTGTATTTCCTCTACGTATGAACTGCATCATCTGTGATATAAAAGCTTTGTTAACTCGTGACTCATGGCTCAGTTCTTTGAAGACGCTAGTCTGCCTGAGACTCTGCAGCTGCAGAATAAATGGTTTGTTTTTCCTATGACCTGTGTCCAGAGTGAGTCTGTGTTACCTGATACCAAGAACATCTGCTACAATCATATGCTTGTGATGTGCAACTTCAGTTGAGAGTGGAAGAGTAAGTTATACCATGCCTTCCAACCACCTTGATTCTGTGGAGTCAGTCCCGATTTTATGTCCTGCCTTACTGTCCATGCTCATGCCAATGTATGGCTCTAGGATCCTGCAGGGAGCACTGAAATAGAGCTCCCTGCAGGGCCTGTCCTCAATGGGTCAGCCAAAGTGATTGACGGGCAGCTTGGTGTGTATTCACTATTGGGCGAAGCCAGTTATAATTCTTTACTCCCCTTCCACAGGTGTCCTGATTCTGGGGCTACTTCTGTTGGAAAGTGAGTTATACTGTGAAAATAAAATTGGTAAGCTAGTGTGGGCAACCGATATGTGTGTGCAGTATGTGAGTGGAATTACAGAGCTCGCAGTAATGTGCAATGTGTACCTAGATTTTACAGAGCCGCTAGTAATGTGCAGTGTGTACTGGGATTTTACAGAGCCGCCAGTAATATGCAGTGTGTGAGTGAAATTACAGAGCCCCCAGTAATGTGCAGTGTGTAAGTGGAATTACAGAGCCCCCAGTAGTGTGCAGTTTGTGAGTGGAATTACAGAGCCCTCAGTAATGTGCAGTGTGTAAGTGCAGCGGCGTACCTAGAGCATTTGGCACCCGGGGCGGGTCCTATTTTTGGCACCTCCCCCCCCCCCCCACCTTTCCCCCCTCAACTTTAAATGTAAAAAACAACCAAACATGTTTTAATGTATTTAGCACTGAGCAGTGTTTGTGTGTGAATGTATGCATGTTTTTGTATGGAGTATGAGTGAGTGAATGTAGGGGTGTGTGTGTTTGTATGTAGTGTTGGTGTTTGAATGCAAGCATGCATTTTTGTGTTGTGTGGTATTTGAAAGCAGTGATGTGGTTATATATAATGGTATGGTTTGTATGTAGTGTTGACGTTGAAATGCATGAGTGTATTTGTGTGTAGTGTTGGCGAGATTTTGAGATGTCTGCACATATACACATACACGGACATACACACATGCAGATACATATACACACACGCAGAAACACTGTGCTCTGACAACACATTTGCATATAATTCACATTAGCCACCCAGATTTCTTGTTGTGGGCTGGCTGACACCTCTTAACTTTGATCATTGTTTAGCAGATAACTTCCCTATTTGCTATCCTTATGTGAGCTTGCCACAAATAAGGGAACTATCTGCTAAACAGCACCCTCATTTGGTATCTTTAAATATGGAAATCTCGCATACGGGCACCAATTCAGGGAATTATCTACTAAACAGCTAAAGGATCAAAATTAAAAACGCCCTTTTCTTATTTTCAGTTGTTTAGTAGATAAATCCCTTATTTGTTATCCTTATATTAGATTGCAATATTTAAGGACACCAAATAAGGGAGCTATCTACTAAACACATACACAGAGATACACAGATATACACAAACACAATCACAGACCCACACACATACAATCACAGACACACAATCATTACATACATACACACATTTAATAAATAAGAGGTCCACCCAGCCTCCCTACCTTGCTCTAGAAGGGCTGGAGTGGATCCTCAGTCCCTGGTGGTCAGTGGTTGCTGCTGGGATCTCTGTGCTCTTCCTGCACAGGCCCCTCGTATGCCCTGTAATGACGCTGAGGCCGCGATGACACCATATCCCGGCTGCCGTCTCCCTGCAGGGCGAAGACCGTCAGACACAGTCAGATGCACACAGTCCCACACACAGTCACTCACACACAGTTACAGGCAGACAGTCAAACACACAGTCACAGGCAGACAGTCACACACACGCGCATGCAATCACAGGCAGATAGTCACACATACACACACAGTCACAGACAGTCACACACACACACAATCCCAGGCAGACAGTCACACATACACACAGCCACAGACAGTCACACACAATCACAAGCAAACAGTCACACACACACACCATCACAGGTAGACAATCACACATACATACACACACAGTCACAGACAGTCACACACACACACACACCATCACAGGCAGACAGTCGCACACACAGTCACAGACAGTCACCAAATAAGGGAGCTATCTACTAAACACATACACAGAGATACACACAATCAAACACATAATCACAGATATACACAAACAATCATAGGCAGACAGTCACACATACACACAGTCACAGACAGTCACACACACACACACACACACACACACACACACACGCAGAGTCACTCAGACAATCACAGGCAGACAGTCACTCACACAGTCACAGACAGTCACATACAGCACACACACAGTCACACAATCACACACAGTCACACAGGCAATCACAGGCAGACATTCAGACACACACAGGCAATCACACACACACACAAAGACAGTCATAATCACAGTTACACACAGCACACACGCTATCACTTACAGTAAGCTTGGGCTGGAGGAGGAGTGGATTCAGTCCCTCTGGCTCCTGTGCTGTAGTTGGGGAAGCAGGGACTCCTTCCTGCTTCCCCTCTGTGTGCAGCAGTAAGAGGCTGCATTTAGCTCCGCCCCCACATCTGGCTTGGCTCTGCCCCCACGGCCGTTCTAGCTCCGCCCCAACTCGCCGTGCAGCCAGATCTCCAGCTCCTGCTCCCAGCCCCTGCGTGTGAGCTGTGTCGGCTGCCCGGCGCCCCTGCTGCTATGGCAACCGGTGCAGTCACACAGCTCACTGACCCCAAAGCCTGGCCAGCCCTGGTGGCACCCCCTGCCTGATGGCACCCGGGGCGGACCGCCCCCCCTCCACCCCCCCCTTAGTACGCCACTGCGTAAGTGGAATTACAGAGCCGCCAGTAATGTGCAGTGTGTACTGGGATTTTACAGAGCCGCCAGTAATATGTAGTGTGTGAGTCGAATTACAGAGCCCTCAGTAATGTGCAGTGTGTAAGTGGAATTACAGAGCCGCCAGTAATGTGCAGGGTGTACTGGGATTTTACAGAGCCACCAGTAATATGCAGTGTGTGAGTGGAATTACAGAGATGCCAGTAGTGTGCAGTGTGTGAGTGGAATTACAGAGCCGCCAGTAGTGTGCAGTGTGTGAGTGGAATTACAGAGCCCTCAGTAATGTGCAGTGTGTGAGTGGAATTACAGAGCCGCCAGTAACGTGCAGTGTGTAAGTGGAATTACAGAGCCGCCAGTAATGTGCAGGGTGTACTGGGATTTTACAGAGCCACCAGTAATATGCAGTGTGTGAGTGGAATTACAGAGATGCCAGTAGTGTGCAGTGTGTGAGTGGAATTACAGAGCCGCCAGTAGTGTGCAGTGTGTGAGTGGAATTACAGAGCCCTCAGTAATGTGCAGTGTGTGAGTGGAATTACAGAGCCGCCAGTAACGTGCAGTGTGTAAGTGGAATTACAGAGCCGCCAGTAACGCGCAGTGTGTAAGTGGAATTACAGAGCCACCAGTAACGCGCAGTGTGTGAGTGGAATTACAGAGCCGCCAGTAACGTGCAGTGTGTAAGTGGAATTACAGAGCCACCAGTAACGAGCAGTGTGTGAGTGGAATTGCAGAGCCGCCAGGAATGTGTACTGGGATTTTACAGAGCCCTACTAATGTACAGGTTTTCCTGATAGAATACAAAGCCCCCAGTGAAATGCAGGTTTTACTGAGAGATTACAGAACTCCTACTCATGTACAGTGCATATTGAGGGGGGAGGTATAAAACAGACTGGTGAAGAGTAAGAGAGTACAAATATAATGGTATGAAAGAGAACAGATGAAAAAAAAGGAAAATGAAACCGACATTCTTCAATTATTACATTACACATATATATTAATCACACATACATAGACCAAGCATATATTACACCTAAAACTAAATATGCATGTATATGTATCACACACAAATACATTCTCACTAGTAGAACTTTGCACATTACATACATATATCTCAGGGTGTGATATACAGGGTTATATACTAATATACACTAATCAGACAATTGTAGAAAATTGAAATCCAAATTGCAAAAAGGAGTCAAGCTAAATTTCTCCAAATCAGCTATTGTTGCTTTAATTTTTCCATTTAATTTTCAGTTCACTATTTTCTGTACTATATTGAATACAACCCATTTGTATATAGGAGGAAGGGTGAATAAACTTGGTTAGACTGAAGGTAGAAAAACAACAATAAAGACATTGTGTGCAGAGGCTTAGTATAGGACTTATCTATCCAGTGTGCAGATGCGAATGTAATTATGGAGTTATATATGCCCACAATTGGGCACTTAGGTATAGTTTTAGATATGTGTGCAACATCCTGTTATAGAAACATTCTAAGCACCATAACCACTACAGGAGTGTTCCTTCGATACTCGTGTAATTAGGCCAATCAAAACTTTCAGCCCCAGACCCATGAGGCCCTTAAACCGGCACCAGGCAGATGCTTCTAATAAAATGCCCTAAATAAGATGTTACTAGGTAAACAATTATATTTTGCTATATATGATTTTATGTACATTTGCTAGTCATTTATACGGGATGTGAAAAAGCAGTATCTCTTTAACTGTGTGACTTTCTCTCCATGCCAGGACTACGCTCTGAATAAAAATCCTTAGTCAGCCGATAGCTGCATTGCGCTTTAGGTATAATATGGCAGACGAAGAGTCAAACTTGCTGAGATATTCTTTAATGTTTCTTGCCAAGTATAAATCACTTAACAACAATGGAGTTGGCAAATATCGGATTTTGGATTATAGAATGCAGCCTATCAGGTAGAAAAATAGCTCCAGGTTACTGTGGGCATTGATAAATATACACTCATTCTACTTTGCGAGAAACAATAGCCTTTCAGATAAAAGGTAGAGCTAAAAAAACAGCCCACAATGACCTATAAAATGTTACCAGAGGCATTCAATTTCGTTGACCTTCTTTTGTCCAAAATATCAAACACCATAAGTGTTCTAACAACGAATTCTAAGAACTACAATGTATCAATGCAATTTATACAGTCCCAAAAGAATAAGGCATATTTTCATCCAATATAAATCAGTACAGCGATTTGGCATGTACTTTAAAAAAGCTTACTTAGCATATGCCAATACGGTTATAGAGACGATAATATAATTTTAACAATATGCAAAAGAAAATTTCTTCAATTGTGATCATTATCTGAAACTACTCACCTTCTCCTTATAAATAACCAAAAAGTCAACATCTCTTTTCTTCTCAATTCTCCTTCACCCTTTGTAACATCAAGTCCCCTACTTGAAGAATATAGGACAATAAGTACAATCAAGCCTAAAGATAAACATTTTCTTAATAAATGTAAAGTTTATATATCCCGTCACAAACTGTTTTAACATATAGAGCATTAAACATTAGCTATAGATTGTGCTAGCACTATTGCTAGGAAATGTATAGATTTTCAGTAAATCTTAAAGGGTGAACAATATAGGAGGTGGTTTTTCGATGGAGCATATCTATAATGGTGTGGCACATTAGTGTAATGTGGCGGACCGACTGGGTACCTCCACCAATTCACGCTTCCTAGTAATCACCGAGTACCATAAGCACTGCACATGGACACCATAAGCTGATAGGAGATTGAGGAGGGACAAAGCAGTTAGTTTAAACTGGTCTGGCAGTGTCCCTGGGACAATTCCCTGCTGGGGAAAAATTAGGACAGGAAAAAGGGGGAGGGGGATAGGCACATGCAAACAATACATTCAACATACTCCTCCTCTGTGCCTGAGAGATACTTGAGTTAGGAACTGTACAAACTCAATTATATCCAGGTACAGAAAAACACACTATTTCACAACACCTCAAAAGTACCGACAAAATCCATGGAAATCCTTCAAGAGCATCCTCAGATAGCAGCAGTGGCATAGCAAGGAAGAGGCGGCAGGGGGGAGGGGGGGGCGGTCTGCCCCAGATGTCTCTTTTTGGGGGGTGGCAAGATCCCTGCTGACTCCTATACTAACTCCCACCCTCTGAGTGAGACATGGCAGCAATTCTACTCAGCTTGCAAGGTCTCCTCCGTGCGGTGCAGTGAGTGAGGAGAAGAGGAGCGGCAGGAGGCATGGGAAGTGAGGTCCCTTCCTGTGCTTTCCTGTCCTGTGAGTGAGGAAGAAGAGCAGCCTGGCAGAGACATCAGGTAAGCTCTTCCCAGACCCCTCCTCAGTGCACAGATTCCCTCTCCCCCTGTCTCCCTGACAGCCCCTCTCTCCCCTGTCTCCCTGCACAGCTCCCCTCTCCCCCTGCCTCCCCTGCACAGATCCCCTCTTCCCTTCCCTCCCTGGCAGTCCCCATCCCTCCCTCACCTGTACAGATCCCCTCTACCCCTCCCTCCCTGACACCCCCCTTCTCCCCGTCTCCCTGCACAGCTCCCCTCTACCCTTTCTCCCTGACAGCTCCCTCTCCCTCTGTCTCATTGTCCTCTACCCCTCCCTCTCCTGAGAGCTCCCATCTCCCCCTGTCTCCCTGACAGTCCCCTCTACCCCTCCCCTGCCTCCCTAACAGCGCCCCTCTCCTCCTCTCTCCCGGCACCGCTCCCCTCTCCCCCTGTCTACTCCTCCCTCCCCTGCCTCCCTAACAGCGCCCCTCTCCTCCTCTCTCCCGGCACAGCTCCCCTCTCCCCCTGTCTACCCCTCCCTCCCCTGCCTCCCTAACAGCGCCCCTCTCCTCCTCTCTCCCGGCACATCTCCCCTCTCCCCCTGTCTACCCCTCCCTCCCCTGCCTCCCTGACAGCCCCCCTCTCCCCCTGCCTCCCCCCCACCAAAAAATAAAAGTATATTTTTTTAAAAGGTGCATATAAAATTAGAGTAATTAGATACAATAAGAGTGTTTCTTTTCACACCAATAAAAAGTTAAATTAGAGATGTTTACACTTTGTCTGATACCGGTGTTCTATCAAAAAACCCTACCCCGTGAAAATTCCCTACCCTCGTGACCATCATCCAATGGAGGAGGAGGGTGTGCGCCGCCGCGCAGGCGCACAACAACTAGGCTAGGTAGGGATTTTTCACGGGGTAGGGGAAATTAACGACACAGTGCGCACGTGCGGCAAAGTACTCCCGTTGGCGGTACAGCGCGCGTGCGCACTAGTGGCAAGGGAGCTTCACAAACCGCGCGTGCGCAGTATAGGGGTAGGGAATTTTGATGGCTATTAGCCCTGTGAGATCTCCTTACCCCTATACTGCGCATGCGCGAACTCTGATCGTCGGATTAAAGCCTCTCCCTGCTCCCAACACTCTCAGCCATCCAAGATTGAGGGTGAAGTATGGTGGGACGGTGGGTGTTTATGTGCATTATATTGGGGGGTCTGCGCAGAATTGGGGGGGTATGTGCAGAATTGGGGGGTCTGTACAGTATGGGGGGGTCTGTGCAGTATTGGGGGGGTCTGTACAGTATGGGGGAGCCTGCGCAGTATAATAGGGGGTCTGCGCAGTATTGGGGGGGTCTGTACAGTATGGGGGAGTCTGCGCAGTATAATAGGGGGGCTGCACAGTATGGGGGGGTCTGTACAGTATGGGGGAGTCTGCGCAGTACAGAGTGTTGGGAGTAGGGAGAGGCTTTAATCCGATGATCAGAGTTCGCGCATGCGCAGTATAGGGGTAGGGAGATCTCACAGGGCTAATAGCCATCAAAATTCCCTACCCCTATACTGCGCACGCGCGGTTTGTGAAGCTCCCTTGCCACTAGTGCACACGCGCGCTGTACCGCCGATGGGAGTACTTTGCCGCGCGTGCGCACTGTGGTGTTAATTTCCCCTACCCCGTGAAAAATCCCTACCTAGCCTAGTTGTTGTGCGCCTGCGCGGCGGCGCACACCCTCCTCCTCCATTGGATGAGGGTCACTTCCGGTGCGGCCGCGTCACCGGAAGTGACGAGGGTAGGGAATTTTCACGGGGTAGGGTTTTTTGATAGAACACCGGCAAAGTTTATATGTATGTGTAAAAGCCCTATACAGGGTTAAATGTGAAAGGGTTTATAAAATACTCCTTCCTGTCTCGCTGGAGATTCTTGGCTGATATCAGCATATCTAATGGCTAGTGTAGGAACTCACTATTGAGGCTTGCCTTGACGTTGCAGGTGAGCTTATATATTCAAATGGTCATTAGAATAAAACTAAAGAGCCTCCATTTTGTTTAAATGTACATGGGGATTTAGGCCAGAGCGCAGGTAACGTTCGCTTTGTTTTTACTATGTACCGTATTTATCGGCGTATAACACGCACCGGCGTATAACACGCACCTCATTTTTAGAAAGAAATTCCAGGAAATTTCCCTCCCTCCCATAGTATCCCCCCCCCCTCATCCCATAGTATTCCCCCCTCATCCCATAGTGTTCCCCCCTTTCCATAGTATTCCCCCCCTCCCATAGTATTCCCCCCCTCCCCTCCCATAGTATTCCCCCCCTCCCCTCCCATAGTATTCTCCCCCCCTCCCCTCCCATAGTATTCTCCCCCCTCCCCTCCCATAGTATTCTCCCCCCCTCCCCTCCCATAGTATTCTCCCCCCCTCCCCTCCCATAGTATTCTCCCCCCTCCCCTCCCATAGTATTCTCCCCCCTCCCCTCCCATAGTATTCTCCCCCCCACCCCTCCCATAGTATTCTCCCCCCTCCCCTCCCATAGTATTCTCCCCCCTCCTCTCCCATAGTATTCTCCCCCTCCCCTCCCATAGTACTCTCCCCCTCCCCTCCCATAGTATTCTCCCCCCTCCCCTCCCATAGTACTCTCCCCCTCCCCTCCCATAGTATTCTCCCCCCTCCCCTCCCATAGTATTCTCCCCCCCTCCCCTCCCATAGTATTCTCCCCCCCTCCCCTCCCATAGTATTCTCCCCCTCCCCTCCCATAGTATTCTCCCCCTCCCCTCCCATAGTATTCTCCCCCCTTCCCTCCCATAGTGTACTTCCCCCCCTCCCCTCTCCTCCCATAGTGTACTTCTCCCCTCCCCTCCCCTCCCATAGTGTACTTCCCCCTCCCCTCCCCTCCCATAGTGTACTTTCCCCCCCTCCCCTCCCATAGTGTACTTCCCCCCCCCTCCCCTCCCATAGTTTACTCCCCCCCCCCTCCCCTCCCATAGTGTACTTCCCCCCCCCCTCCCCTCCCATAGTGTACTTCCCCTCCCATAATTACTTACCTGTCCTGAAGCGTGGGCCGGCTTCACAGCTTGCACCGCGGTACAGGAACTTTAATTTCATGTTCCGGTTTCCGGCGGGACTGAAAGGAAGTGTGCACACTATTGTGCACACTTCCTTTCAGTCCCGCCGGAAACCGGAACATGAAATTAAAGTTCCTGTACCGCGGTGCAAGCTGTGAAGCCGGCCCACGCTTCAGGACAGGTAAGTAATTATGGGATATCGGCGTATAACACGCACCCACGATTTTTCCCCTATTTTCAGGGGAAAAAGGTGCGTGTTATACGCCGATAAATACGGTATTTTAAGCTGTTGGATACTAAGCTACTGCTGCTGTAAGTGCGGTGCTTTATCTTTGTGTTTGTATAAAAAGTTAAATATACTGAAGCGCTTCAGTAACAGTAAGTGGCAAACTCAGGGGCAGCCCTGGGCGGCAAAAGCTCTAGCTACAACACTGTAGGATAGCCATGATCTGAGTGACCATCATATCCAAAAATCACTCAGATCAGTTCAGTGATTCGGATTTTTCATGGAAGTCAACTTTTAACATGTTTTTTACATGGTCCATAGTCTTTGGGCAGAAGGCTAGCCAGCAGGCCCCTTCAAGAACACATGGCAGAGGCATCTTTGCCACATGTAACACCCACAAACTTGGGATGATGGTCACATCTATGTTACTAGAAAGAAAGTAAATGCTCAATTAACATTTCCTAATGTATTGAAATGTATTACATAGTTACATAGCTGAAAAGAGACTTGTGTCCATCAAGTTCAGCCTTCCTCGCATTTGTTTTTTGCTGTTGATCCAAAAGAAGGCCAAAAATAACACAGTTATAACTTCCAATTTTGCAACAAACTAGGAAAAAAAATCCATCTTGACCCCAGAATGGCAGTCAGATTTATCCTTGGATATGAATTATCTCTATAAAAAAATTATACCATCACTGCTTTAAAAATGGTTTCAGTACAAGAGACTGTCATGTCAGGTCCACTTTAAATAGATATTGGTAGCTCAAAAAGGCATGTTTCAGAAAATATAACTCTTCCAAAAAATTAACCCTTTCAATTAGAAGCTATATTATACTGTAACATATTACATTTGTGGAGGGGAAAAGCATGTTTACATAAATAGCACAGGTGAAAGTTATCAGGTGTGTGCAAATATGAAAGTTATCAGGTGTGTGCATAGATTGCTGTTCGAAAAAACAGACATGTGTGACATGTCATGATTCCCTTTTATTCCAGAAGTTTGGTCCTTAAGGGGTTAAAAGATTAACTGATTTTTTTTTTTTTTTATAATCCTATCATCTAGTTTAAAGGAACACTATAGTGATAGGAATACAAACATTTAAAGGACCACTCTAGGCACCCAGACCACTTCAGCTTAATGAAGTGGTCTGGGTGCCAGGTCCAGCTAGGGTTAACCCATTTTTTTTATAAACATAGCAGTTTCAGAGAAACTGCTATGTTTATAAATGGGTTAAGCCTTCCCCCAAAGCCTCTAGCGGCTGTCTCATTGACAGCTGCTAGAGGCGCTTGCGTGATTCTCACTGTGAAAATAACAGTGAGAGCACGCAAGCATCCATAGGAAAGCATTGATAATGCTTTCCTATGAGACCGGCTGAATGCACGCGCAGCTCTTGCCGCGTGTGCGCATTCAGCTGACGGGGCGGAACGGAGGAGGATCGGAGGCAGAGAGCTCCCGGCCCAGCGCTGGAAAAAGGTACGTTTTACCCCTTTTCCCCTTTCCAGAGCCGGGCAGGAGGGGGACCCTGAGGGTGCGGGCAAGTATGTTTTCCTGGCACTATAGTGGTCCTTTAATTCTGTTATTATAGCTGTGAAAACCTAGTTTAGGAGCCAAGTCCTCTTGTCAGCTAAGTTAAAGGTGATTTTGCTCACCTTTACTCCAGCGGTCTCCTCTAGACTGCCCCCGTTCCGCCTCCTTGACTGAATCTATCACTACATTATTTTTACTTATTACTGCTCTTTTTTACGAGTTTGTTAGAGAATTGAAAAGCCCTTCAAACTGTTTTTTTTTTTTGGGGGGGGGGGTTGCCTTTTGGGGGGGTTGGTTCTTTGGATAGCTAGAAAACCGATGTGAGAAAGTCTGACCTTGATGGGCACATGTCTCTTATCAGCCTATGTAACAGCGTAACTCCAGAAAAGTACTTAACAGGAATAGTTATTGATACTGTTGATTATCACCTTTCCTTATTTGCTAATGACATAGTACCCACTCCTAGCGATCCGGTTCATTTCATCCAGTTCTTTTAAACAATTCACACCGGCTGCCTGTCAATTCAGTGGAAAACACTTTTAAAACTGAAATCTTTATCAGCCTGCTATAAAGCTCTTGTTGAAGCCTTGCCAAATAAACCCTTTGCTTTCATGAAACAGTGGGAGTGGAAAGTTAAATTTAATGACAGAGACTGGAATAAATCTATAAATAAACTGCAAGTTTCAACTAGATGCTATAATCATGTGGTGGCTTATCATAAATTAGTTTATCAGTACCTAACTCCTAGTCGTTAACATAAAATCTACAAGTCTGTTCCTTACCCTTGCTTGAGAAGCAGAGTGCAGGATGGTACTTTATCAGGGTCGGCGCTTCCTATAAGGCAAACTAGGCAGTCGCCTAGGGCACCATATAGGAGGGGGCACCCTGCACCCCCATTGCCGGCCCTTTAAATGCTGCAGCCGCCTGAGCGCTCTATAGAGAGCGCTCAGACGGCTGCCGCACTGCCTCACCTCCCCTTCCTGTAGCGTGGCTGAGCTCCTCTCCGGTCCGCGGTCCCGGCCAGACTGACAGGAAGTGCACACTCAGTGTGCACTTCCTGTCAGTCCGGCCGGGTACAGGAAACAGAAACTCCTGTACCGCGGACCGGAGAGGAGCTCGGCCACGCTACAGGAAGGGGAGGGGAGAAAAAGAGATTACAGGGGGGGGGGGAGAAGAAGAGATTACAAGGAGGGGGGAGAAGAAGAGATTACAGGGAGGGAGGGGGGAGAAGAAGAGGAGATTACAGGAAGGGAGGGGGAGAAGAAGAGAAGATTACAGGGAGGGGGGAGAAGAAGAGAAGATTACAGGTGGGAGAAAAAGAGAACAAGGGGTTTAGAAGAGGAGAACAAGAGGAGAAGGGGAGGAGAACACGGGGGGAGAAGAAGAGGAGAACGGGGTGGGGCAGAGGAGAGCACTTAGGGGAGACGAGAGACCACTAATGGAAAGTCGGGGAGAAAAGAAGACCACTAAGGGAGGTGGGGGGGAGAGTAGAGACCACTAAGGGACAGGGAGGAGAGGAGAAACCACTAAGGGGCAGGGGAGATCGCTTTACAGATGTGAAGTAAGGTTCAGGGTACATTTATTGGGACACGTGGTTTTTGCATGTCTGAGAAGCCTGTAGTGCACCGAATGACCGGTAGGGGTCAGTGTCTAGGTGAAAATGCAGTGGTTCATTGGTTTGTACATAAAATGCAATAATTTTGAGATGCCTGTAGTACACCGAATGACCGGTAGGGGTCAGTGTCTAGGTGAAAATGCAGTGGTTCATTGGTTTGTACATAAAATGCAAAAATGTCTGAGAAGCCTGTAGTACACTGAATGACGGGTAGGGGTTAGTGTGTAGGTGAAAATGCAGTGGTTTATTGGTTAGTACATGAAATGCAAAAACGTCTAAGAAGCCGTACGTTTAAGAAGTAGTACACCGAATGACCGATAGGGGACAGTGTGTAGGTGAAAAATGCAGTGGTTCGTTGATTTGTACATGAAAATGTGATAATGTCTAAGAAGCCTGTAGTACACCAAAAGACTGGTAGGGGTCAGTGTGTAGGTGAAAAATTGTATTTCGTTTGTAGTTTTAACCGAACAGCTTTTAACCCAACAGCTTTTAACCAAAACAGCTTTAAACAACAGATTTTTACATGAACAGCTAGGTGAGTATAAGGTAACGAAATAGCCGTGCAAAACGATAGGAAAACCGTAAAGTGAGGACTCGTGCTGTGCTGAATGCCATGGAAACTAATCCTGGCGCGACAGGTGGGTCAACTTACGGTTTGAGAGTCCCTGAGACACCAAATGCGATGCTGACCGGAGAGAAAGCCACTGGATTAACGGAAAGCCCTGCTGCAGGATTCCTGGACACAGCTTGGAGTAGGAGACCTCATGGAGCAAAGGTGAAACCAAAATGGCGTCTTCTATGACCTGGAAGTGGATCTCATGCGAATGCTGACCTTAAACAGTCTATTCGTCTGACCAACAAAGATAAGTAGGGAAAGGGGGGGAGTCCCTTTTATAGGTCTATAGCCCCTCCCACAACTTCAGGCCATGCCTTCCATTATATATATATATATATATATATATATATATATATATATATATATATATGTGTGTGTGTGTATGTATATACACACACACAACCACAGATATACACACAGAGACATACATCTATTGTGTGTGTATATAAATGTGTATGTTTTTAGTAGATAGCTCACACCCCTTGGGTGACTAGAGGTACCCAGGCCCCTAGTCATTCCCTCCCACCAAAAAAAAAAAACGAATAAAGCCCTACCTACCCCCCCCCCCCCCCCCACTCTAAAAATAGTGAGAGGGGAACAAGAAAACTAAATACATGTAAATTAAAAATAACTTACCATTTGATGTCTTCTTTTTTCAGCCCTAAAAAAGACCAAATAAAAATTCATACCCATCGAAACAATTAAAAAAAAAAAAAACTGACACTAAAAAAGTAACCCATCTTCACCTAGCGAGGGCAAAGCCCAGACTGAGCTCCGCAGGGTGGTTAAAGGCTTACAAAGCCTTCCCACGCCCTGCAATTTGACTTGATTCCAAGCCAACCAATCAGAGTGCTCTGACAGGTAAATGAAGAGACTGACAGGTAAGTCTCTACATTCACCTGTCACAGCACTCTGATTGGTTGGCTAAATATTTAGATATGGAATACAATTTAATATGAATAAAATCTAAAAGAGTGTGAGAATGTAATAAATGTTATTTTTCAAATTCTGCATGACATTTTAACTGTGAATGTCATAATACTGTTTTTATATCTTTTACTGCAATTAAACACACATATTTAAATTCAGTGATGTCTCACAAGTACAACAATAACCACAATCTACATGTTTTATGGGGTTTTGGAAAGTTAAAGTGTCAATATAGGTCTTGCCCATTTCAGTTTTTACTAATTAAAAATAGCTAGATTGGTTTGCTGGGCCTATGTTGCCTTTGAGACAGTGTAGCAAGCCAGGAATAAAAATTAACCCCATCATGGCGTATCATTTGCAATAGTAGACAACTCAGGGTATTCAAAATGGGGTACGTTCGGTCTTTTTTAGTAGCTAATTAGTCACAAACCCTGGCCAAACTTAGTGATCATATTTGTTTTTTACATTTCTCACACAAAAACTGTACTTTGACTGATGATATAATTGTGATTACACTATTTACTGCTCTAAAATACTCATATTTATGTGCAGCATTGCCTAACAATAGGGTCTTGGAAAATTACATTGTCAAATATAGGGCTTGCAAATCAATTTATCTGGACTTTGTCAGGAAGGGGTTAATAAAGAGGTAAGCATTGTCTAACAAGTACAGCAGCACTCCCAATTTACAGGTTTTATGGGGTCTTGGGAAATTACATTGTCAAATATAGGGATTGCACATCGAATTCTCTGGAATTTGAGAAGGGGTTAATAAAGAGGTAAGAATGTGTTTACATTGTTCACTTTGTTAACATTTACACATTTGGTTGTTCTGAAAAAGCCTATTCCCAAGGTTCTTCCTTTAATTTGCAGATGTAGACTAATTCCTTTTGGATTTGGAATGCAATCCAGGAGACTACTACATATGAAATTACATTTCTGTTACTTGATTTGTATGTATTTGAATTGTTTAAATTATTTATTTATAAAATCTCTATCCCCTTATATTTTTTTACATGTTAAGGATTGATATGTAATTATTTGAAAAATCTAAATATTTAATGAAAAAAATATTGTATTATTGTTTACAAAGAAAATTGTGTTTCTCCCACAGCATTTTTTTGTTTGCATTTTGCACAATGACTACACGTACTGTCAATTTAGTAATAAAAGGAAAATGTTTATTGGAATACTCACCCATCATCGTTAATGCTAATTTTCTATTAATCATACAAACTGAAACATAACTAAGCAATTTAAAAAAAAAAATGTATAAACTGAACACTTATAAACTTTAAAATGAAACAAAAAACCATAGTTAATTGCAGCCAATTGGAGTTTGACATCAGGTTCGTGTAACTGACAAGACTTTGGACTTCCAAACCTCATTTTCTGGCATTAAAGTAGCCCTACCTATATTCTGTACTGAATAGGGTGCTCTGGATGTCGGGCGTGGTAGCGTCCATCTCAAGCTCTGCCCCCCCAAATTATACTAACGTGCGCGTGAATGTTCTGGGGTCAGAGGTCACCCTCTGACCAATCAGAGCCTAGAGAGGGATATTTAAATCCCTAATTCACCCCAGTACCTTGCCCTGTCATGGTTTCCTGTTCCTGGTTTCCTGAGAGTGCGTTTATCTGTGTGATTCTGATTTCCTGGTATACTGATCTTGGCTTTTTCCTGGTTATTCCGAATTCTGGTTCCCCTGACTTGGCTTGTTAAACGGTATTTGCGTATTTCTGGCTTCCTTGACCTCGGCTTTCCCTTTGACCATTCTCTGTCTCTAGCGTATTAGTCCGGCCATGTTAAGGTCCAGTTTACGCTCTGTCCTTTTATTTCCTTTCCTTTTATATGTATATGTTTACAAAGTTTCTGCGTGCTGGACCACACTAACAGTCATGACATGGGCGGGAGAAGTGGCCGATCTCCCTGTTTTGCATGGCCCTCATCCTTGCAGAGTAATATGTTTACTCATAGGCACTCCACATTTAATCGTTTTTAACCCAATCATCCAGTGCTTTTGACTCGCATTGTACTTTTATAAACGTGGCCCTGCACTGTTTCTTTTCTTTTCATATTTTAATATAAAATGAGGCATTCAAATTCCCTGTGTGATATGCTACACTGTACATTATGTGACCCTACCCTAATATCAATATGTTACACGTCCAGTGCAAAACTTCTATATGTTTATGATTTCATATCACGAATGTTCAAACGTGATTTTCCACTGTTCCTCAATAAAAAAATGTGATTTAAAAAATTGGAAAAATAGCTGAAAGTCGGGGGGGTGAAAGAAAACACTTTTACAAATGCACTTAAACACACACCCCCACACAGTAGAGGATATAATGTAAAGAGGGCACTGGTGCAAGAAATGTTTTTGGGCCAAATGGTAGATCCTCATCTGTTGTACAATTCCCACAATGCTATGCCAGATGGAGGTCTACCATTTGGCCATCTTTGCAGGGTTTTAATTGTGAACAATGTTTGTGCATTTGAATGTAAGCATGTTTGCAGAGGTGTGTTTGTATGTCAAGTTGGCTTTTAAATGCAGGTGTACATGTGTAGTAAATGAATGAGGGGGTGTTTGTATATAATTTGGGTATTTTAATACAGGGTTGTGTCTGCATGCAATGTTTGTGTTTGCAGGGGTGTGTTTGCATGTTGTGTTGGTGTTTGATTGCTTGAATGTATGCATATACACACACATACTAGGGATCAACCGATTATTATTGGCCGATATTCCTGTTTTTTGTAAATATCGATATATGCCTTTAATATTTCCGATAATGAGGTGGTCAAGTGCGCAACCAATATGTCCTCTCTCCTAGTCTCACGATTCACAAGGACCTGGCCATCAAAACGCTCCCGCCGGTTAATGCAGCAACGCTCCGTGCGTCAAATCCAGGCGTGCAAATCGCGAGACTAAGAGAGCTTTTTGAGAAGCCCCCTTAAGGTGCTCCCGTCACTGTATTGTGCCCAGCAATTGTGAGAGGTGGGGGATTACTCCCTTTCAACATCTGCCTGTCTGTAGTCTGTCTGTAAAGGAGTGCTCACTGGAGGATCGAGAAGACACAGCAGATGAAGCCATGATAGCTAGCTGCGAAAGGTAGTAATGACACAAGCTAGAAGTTGTTAAGCATGCTAATAATGTAATATGCCCTTAGGTTACAGGATTTTACCACTGTCAGGATCGGGACAGGGATCCAACACGCAGAGTACAAACAGGTACAGAGTACGTATACCGGACCTTAGAATGGCCGGACTAACGTAAGTAGTGGTAAAGAATGGTCTAGAGACAAGCCGAGGTCGAGGGAACGAGAGAGCAGGTAAACGAGAGACAAGCCGAGTCAAAGGGTAATAGAGGTAAACGAGGTAGAACAGACAAGCCGGGTCAAAACCAAAGAAACTAACAGAATACAAGAGCACTGAGTGACTAGACAAGCTTGAACCACGACAGGGCAATGAACAAACGTAGAAAGCCCTCTTTTATACCCTGATTCTAAACAGGTAATCACGCCCCCGACGAATCCTCATTCGTGCTTGGGGCTTGATTGACAGATCGGGTTGGGTTGTCGTCATGACGTCGGCTACTGAACGCCGCGTCATAAAAGGAAGTGGATCCCTCGCGGCCGGCGTGTAAACGACCGAGGGAACCGCGAGGAACGAGTGATTCAAACCTTTTGCGAGGAAGAACGTCCAAGTGTCTAACCTCCACAGAGGTAGAGACAGCAGGTACCCTGACAGTACCCCCCCCCCCCCCTCAGAAACGCCCACCGGGCGGAAGGAACCGGGACGAGATGGAAAACGGGAGTGAAAAGCCCTGCGGAGGCGAGGCGCATGCACATCCTCCTGAGGTATCCAGGACCTCTCCTCAGGACCATATCCCTTCCAATCAACCAGATATTGTAACTTCCCCCGGGAGATACGAGAATCGATGATGGAATTGATTTCATACTCCTCTTGTCCCTCAACCTGAACAGAGCGAGGAGAGGATGCCGTGGAGGAAAACTTGTTACATATTAGGGGTTTTAACAAGGAAACATGAAAGGAGTTAGGAATGCGTAAGGCAGATGGAAGAGCCAGACGATACGCAACAGGGTTAATTCGAGTCAGGACCCTGTAAGGTCCAATGTAACGAGGAGCGAATTTCATAGAAGGAACCTTCAAGCGAATGTTTTTGGTACTCAACCATACCCTGTCCCCTGGAACAAAGACTGGAGCCGCCCTTCTATGTTTATCAGCGTGTTTCTTGAACAACATGGAATTATGCAGAAGAATTTGTCGAGTCTGATCCCACAACTTCCTCAGATTGGCAACATGAACATCAACCGACGGTACTCCTTGGGAAGGAGAAACCGAGGGAAGAATGGAGGGATGAAAGCCATAATTCATGAAAAAGGGGCTAGAACGAGTAGAATCACAAACGAGATTGTTGTGTGCGAACTCTGCCCAAGGAATCAGACCAACCGCAACGCAAATATTGTTCGATCTTTTGATTAGTGCGTTCAGCAGCTCCGTTAGACTGAGGATGATAGGCAGAAGAGAAATTCAATTTGATACCCATTTGAGAGCAGAATGACTTCCAAAAACGGGAAACAAATTGGGAACCTCTATCAGAAACGATTTCGGAAGGTATCCCATGTAAACGAAATATCTCTTTAGCGAATATCTCAGCCAATTCAGGGGAAGATGGAAGTTTAGGTAAGGGCACGAAATGAACCATCTTAGTAAACCTGTCAACCACCGTGAGAATCACAGTCTGTTTTTTAGAAACAGGTAAATCGACAATGAAGTCCATAGCCAAACAGGTCCATGGTTTCTCGGGAATTTCCAAGGGATGCAAAAGCCCACAAGGAAGCGTCTGAGGTCGTTTTTTTTTGTTTTTTTTTTGTGAATTAAGTTTTATTCAGATTTTCAAGAATAAATTTGCAAACAACAATAAAAGTAAACGTCTCAAGTGTGGTTCGGTGAAACACGCAGGTTTCCAACAAATGGCAGATACAAGTTATGGAGCACAATGTTAGCGAATCTGAAGTGTCGGTATAATAAAGCAGGGAAACGCTCAGGTTTCCAGGTCGAAACATGTGTAGTTAAGCTTTCAATGGCATACCTGAAGTCTGCTGTATCCTGGTCCGGCTGCGTGGCCCGCAGGTCCACCCGGGAAGGGGGGTGGGGGGGGGGGGGGGAGGGATGGGAGAAAAAATTGGGGGGGGGGATTCCTCAGCGTTTGAGAGAGCGTCCTCCCTGCCCTATAGGTTTGTGTGGTCCTTCGTCTCTGTCAGGGCTAGAATTGTCGTGTTAACTTCTGTCAGTGGTAGCTTCATGTGTGACGTGCGCTGTCTTTTCGGTCATTCCTTGTCACCCCTACCCATTGTCTCGGGTCATGTTCCCATTGGTGTCTACTCAGTCTGTGATAAGTGTCTGGAAGTCGGGTTTCGTCGTGGTCAGTATCCAGTGTGTCCAGGTCGTCATATACGACTGTTCCCTCCCCTCTGCGTGTGAGGTGAGTTCCTCTAGCGCCCTGAGCTCTTCCATGCGCTTAAACCAGGCCGACACAGGTGGTGGGGTCTTTTGTTTCCAGTATAGGGGAATGAGGCTCTTGGCTGTGTTTAAAATCCTGATCGTTAGGGATTTTTTGTAAGCTGAGCTACGGGTGGAGGTGTGGTGTAGGAGGAAGGCTGCTGGGTCTAAGTGGGGGGGAGTATCAGAAAATTTGGTGATGATCGTGTGGATCGCTGCCCAGTAGGGTCTTATCAAGGGGCATGTCTACCAGATATGGAAGAGAGTGCCTAGGGCTTTCTCACATCTCCAACAGTTGTTGGTGGCGGTTGGATCGTAGGAGTGGGTGACCAATGGCGTGCGGTACCAGCGAGACAGTACTTTATAGGCCGTTTCTTGTGTGCTACTGGATGTTGAACAGTGAAGGGACAGGGTACAGATCTTTTCCCATTGGGCTGGCAAGAGTGTAATTCCCAGGTCGGTTTCCCATTTACTCATGAAGCTCGGTGGGGGAAGTCTCCTTGCGTCCATGAGGAGGTTGTAAAGAGTGGACAGTCCCCTGGCCAGTGGGCTTGGGTCATGGCAGAGCCTTTCAAAGTCCGTGAGCGTCCTGTGAGCATGGATGTCTTTGGTGATTGTTAGTAGGTAGGCGGATAGTTGTTTGTACCTGAACTGTACCATGAACGTCGGTCTCTCTACGGGCATCAGGGACTCAAGAGTCCGTATCGTGCCATTGGTGGTAGCGTGGCAGAGTCTAGGTAGCGAGTTTCCTAACATTTGTTGGAACGGGCCTGCGTCCAGTCCAGGTGGGAAGGCGTCATTATGTGTCAGGGGTAAGAGTGGTGAAATGGGCGTGGTGAGGGAGGAGGGTGTCCCCACTTTATGCCAAACCATTAAGGTCGCTCTAATTAGCGGGTGTGGGTTAGCCAGCTGTCTGCCCTGGTGGTGGTCTAGCCACGGTAGGAGCCCTATTGGTCTTGATAATTGGTCTGACTCTATTTCTTTCCATAACTTGTGGACCTCCGATTTGGACCATTCCATCACCCTCTGGAGATGGGTTGCTTTGTAATAGACCTGGAAGTCTGGGAGGGCCAGGCCGCCCTTCCGTTTTGGTAAAGTGAGAGTGTCGTGTTTGACCCGTGCCTGTAGGTTGTGCCATGTGAATCTGAGTGCCATGGAGCGCAGTGTTGAGAAGTATGCCTCAGGTATGTGGATTGGTAGTGTCTGGAACAAGTAGAGCAGCCTGGGTAGAATGTTCATTTTTAACACTCCAATGCGTCCAAACCAGGAGAGACGGACTTTGGTCCATTCCTCCAGGTCTCTGCGCATTGTGGTTAGGAGGGGTTGAAAATTAGCGGTGTATATTTGTGACAGGTCTCTTGGTATGGAGGTGCCTAAGTATCTTATAGTAGTGTCAGACCATTGGAATGGGAGCGTGTGTTTCAGGGCTTCAACTCTATTGGGAGGGATCGAGACATTCAGAACCGAAGATTTGGCGAGGTTAACCTTGAAATTCGATAATTGGCCGTAGAGCTGGAACTCTGCCATGATTGCTGGCATTGATGTTTCAGGCCGGGTGACATAAAACAGCAGGTCATCTACAAAGGCAGCCACTACGTGTCTCGTCCGTCCTATTTGTATCCCACTTATGGCTTGGTTGTCCCGGACAGAGTTAAGAAAGGGCTCCAGCGCCAGTACAAACAGCAATGGGGACAAGGGGCATCCCTGTCTTGTGCCGTTCCGGATGGGGAACGGGTTTGTGAACAACCCGTTCACGCATACCCTTGCTGTGGGTTTAGAGTACAGTGCTCGTATCCAGCTCATCATGTGCGGGCCCAGACCTATCGCTTCCAATACCGCCAGCATGTAGCCCCAATCTATGCGGTCGAAGGCCTTCTCCGCGTCCGTGGAGAGCAAGAGGAGGCCTTCCCGACCGTCTTGTGCCCTGTGGATGAGATCTAGTGTCCTGATAGTGTTGTCTCTTGCTTCTCTCTGGGGCGTGAACCCTGCCTGGTCCCTATGTATGAGATCAGGGAGGTAGTTTTGTAGTCTGCGGGCCAGTATTTTTGTGAAGAGTTTAAGGTCACAATTTAGTAGGGAGATAGGTCTGTAGCTTGCACAGAGTTCCGGGTTTTTACCTTCCTTTGGGATTAGGGAGATGTTGGCCTCTAGAGTCTGCGTAGGTAGGCTGGCTCCGTCACGTAAGGTGTTAAGGGCAGTCAGGAGATGTGGGGATAATACGTCGGCAAATTTTTTATAGTATCTAGAGGGGAGACCGTCAGGGCCCGGGCATTTGCCCAATTTCGACTCTTTTATGGCCCAGGCTAGCTCGCGAGGTGTGATCGGTTCGTCAAGTGCATTCGTAGCTTCCCTGGGAAGTCGGTTATGTATGCGTGTGTGTAGGTATTGTCTAGTCTCTGGTGAGGCGTCACCTTGGCGCGGTGGTTCCCTGTCGGGGTGTATGGCATAAAGCTCCGCATAGTATTCCCGTATAGCCTCCGCCATGTCTCCCGGGAGTTGTTTCAGTCGTCCGTCTTTGTCTCGAATTTTAGGTATGTAGGATTCTGCTCTCTTTTTGGCAATCATACGGGCCAGCAAGGTCCCGCATTTGTTGGCGTGTGTGTGAAAGAAGGCTTTGGTGCGCAGGTGTGCCCTTTGGTGGTAGGCATTCATGATGGATGCCAGTTCCCTGCGTAGTGTCAGTAGCTTGGCACCATCGCTCTGGAGCCGTGTAAGTTTGTGTCTGGCTTCCACCACCTGTATCTCCGTGATTATGGTCTCCAGTCTGGCAGCCTTTGCTTTTTTCATGGCTGCGCTTTTAGCTATGAAGTAGCCTCGTATAACGCATTTGTGGGCCTCCCACACGCAGAGGGGTGTCACATCTGGGGTAACATTGTCAGTGAAGTATTGAGTAAGTGTGGTTCGGGATTCCGTGGTTACTGTTAGGTCGTTAAGTAGGGCTTCGTTCAGTCGCCAGTTGCTGCACGTCGGCTTATAGAGGGGAGACGTCAGCGTCATGGTGAGTGGTGCGTGGTCTGACCATGTCGCGGTTCCGATCGTCACAGACTTAACATCTGTCAGGTAGTAGTGTTGTAGGAAAAAGTAGTCCAGTCTGGAGTACGTCTTGTTCGGATTAGAATAAAAGGTGAAGTCTCTGTCGTCAGGGTGTGTCGCTCTCCAACAGTCGGTCAGGCGTTGGTCTCTAAGGGTTTTGTTGATAGTAGTCAACACATGTCTGGGTATCGTCGAGGTGCCCGTAGAGGTGTCTAGGCTCGGTTGTAGGGCCACATTAAGGTCTCCTCCCATGATCAGACAACCCTCCGTAAAGGCCATGATGGCTTTCAGTGATTTAGTTATAAAGCGGTGTTGCGCGGTGTTAGGAGCATACAGGTTTGCTAGCGTGTACGTACGGTCAGCTATCGTTCCCTTAATGCATATATACCTTCCCCAGTCATCTTTCAGGGTAGCTGTGGGAGTGAAATGTAGGGATTTATGAAGGAGGATGGCCGTGCCTTTGGATTTCCCTAAGGGGTTGTTGCTGAGATAGCATTGGGCGAACCTTTTGTCAGTCATTCTAGGTGTCAGACCTTCCTTGAAATGCGTCTCCTGTATGAATACTATGTGGGCTCTTTGGCTGTGAAAGTGGCGGAGCGCTTGTGATCGTTTCTCGGGTTGGTTAAGGCCCTTGGCATTAATAGAGATAATGTTGATGTCTGCTCTGGCTAGCGGTTTCGGGGTCTGCATGCCGGAGTTCCTGTGGACCACTCCGGGAGGGGTGGTGTGGGCAGATAAGTGGTGGGCCTACGGGTTGCAGTACTACTCCGGTGTTGGGTGGGTTCAGGGGAGGAGCGTGTCGGAGGTACAGGGAAAGGGTGTTACCTGGACGGGTGGTCCTCGATGAGGCCCCTTCTCGAGTCCCCACGCGGGCACCGCAGCCGGACCTTGAGTGCCTAGGAGTAGGTACAGAGACAAAATAAAATAAACACTATGTAAACAATAAGTAAACAATAAACAATTGACAACAATATACAAAGTAATGGCTCGGGTGTAGGCCGAGGTGGAGTCGTCCCGTCCGTACTAGCGGTGCGGTCGAGTCCCCTTGCCTTTCTTCCAGACACCCCGACCAGGTGGGAACGTGGCCTACTGGTTACTAAATGCCTCTCGGATATACCCGGTCCCTCTCCGGGGTCCCGGTTCAGAGAGGTGAGAGGAAAGGATAAAAAAGAGAAAGGAAACGAGGTGTTTCCCCGTGGGGTCATCTATAGCGGTGACAACGAAAAAAGAAAAACTCCCACGTGGAAGGCCTCTCCGACTACCCCCTACCCGCCCCGCCCAAAAAATATACTCTAGCCCCTAGGTTATCCGTGATCTTGTGAGTGGGGTATCTTAAAGATTATGTGTGTCGTATGGACCAGGCTTCGAGCCTTGTGAGTCGTGAGTGTGTGTGTGTGTGCATCATGGCGTGTCAGGTTGTGTGGCGTGTCGTGATGTGGCCTTGAGCTCTAGCGGCAGGCGTGTGTGTGGTGGCTGTGACCCCTTCCTGCCTACCCTTCCTCATGGTATATACCCATCTACTTCAATAAAGGGGGAGGTTGGGCCCTCCGAAAAAGACCCTATATCTCCGTTACTGGTAGTCACAAAATGTCGGTGGCACCGAGTCTCCACGTCTCTGCGGCTCGTGGTTGGTGGTGTAGCAATGTCAATCCCTCCATGGCAGCGCAGCTGGTGAAAAGGATGTTCCCCATCCGAGTGGTAGTCGGGGCACAGCGTGAGCCGCAGAGTCGTCAAATCCCCCGTTTCAGCCCCCCACCCCAAAGTGAAACAAGAGAGGGAGTCCGGCAGTTCAGTGTGGTGTGTGGGATACCTTATGGGAAGCTCCCCAGCGGGTCATAGTTCATAGGCAGGTACTTCAAACTGTGGGACTCAGAGTCTCTCGGGGGCCGCGGAACTCAACGAGTGTTGCCGGCTGGTCGCGCCGTCTCCATTCTGGATCTGGTTCTTCTTTGTGGCAGCGGGTCGTCTCGTGCCGGCCTCGGCGGGCCAACGTAGAAGTCTAGCGGGTCCGGCCAAGGCATGTTTAAGGGTGGTAGCTGGAGCTCGGTAGTGAGATCTTGCAGGTCCTGTTGGTTGCGTACCGGCATGGGGCCGTTAGGAGTGTGAGCAATTAGGCCGGTCGGGAAAGTCCATCGGTATCTCACCTTCTGAGCCGTCAGGGCTCGAGTGAGGGGTTTCAGGGCCCTGCGGTAGCCCAATGTGGCCGGGCAAAGATCAGGAAATATCTGGATAGGGCGATCCTCATGGGTGATGGATCCCGCATTGCGAGCCGCCTGTAGTATGTCTTCTTTGAGGGAGAAGATAGTTAAGCAGCATATTACATCTCTTGGCGGCGCTCCTTCAGGGCCTCTGGGTCTTAGTGCCCTGTGTGCACGGACAAAGTCAATCGGCGTGTCCGTAGGACGGCCTAGAAGGTCGTTAAATAAGATGGTAAGTGTGTCAGTGAGCCGGGTTGAGGGTTCTTCGCCTTCAGGTAGGCCTCGGATCCGCAGGTTATTTCTGCGGCCCCTGTTGTCGAGATCTTCTACATGGCGCGCCATGGCTTGCAAGTGGGTAGTGTGGCTGTGAAGCGTGGACTCTGTGGTGGTGTGGGCCACAGTGAGGTTGTCCTGTTCCTCTTCCAGCCGCGCCATGCGGTCCGCCATACCCTGCATGTCTGCTCTCATTAGTTGAAGGTCGGCCCGGATCGAGGCATGGAGGGCTGATGTGGCTTGGGTCAGGTCAGCTCTGGTAGGCAGTGCTCTCAGCAGGGCCATCCAGTCTGTCGGCGGGTGTTCTGTGGGTTCTCCACTCGCGTCACCGGCCTGGGAGTTCGGGCTCATGGATGAGGCCTCCGAGTACAGGAAGGCCTCAGCGGAGGCCTGGGATGATGGGTCCGGCTGTGTGGTCATATATTGCCTGACCGATGCCTGGATTGCAGGTGGGCGGGTGGCCGCCGGTTTGGGGGTACCCCCAGCCTTAGTGTGTTTCCCCATATTTGCGTTTGGGGCAGCTTTCTAGCGATTTGCAGGGCGAGTACGGAGGAGCTCAGAGATTAGGCAGCCATTCCGCTCCGCTGCTAGGCCACGCCCCCCTCGTCTGAGGTCGTTTAGTCTTCATACAGACCTCACATGCTTCGACGAAATCCCTAATATCTTTACGTAAGGTGGGCCACCAGAAATCTTTGGCTATTAAGGAGCATGTCTTACGAATGCCAGGATGCCCAGCCACCTTATTATTGTGAAAGCATTGTAGCAGTTCTAGTTGGAGTTCAGCAGGAACAAAATACAGTGACTCAGGACTCTGTCTAGGAGCCAGATGTTGTAACTTCATAATCTCGGCAAGCAACGGAGAATGAATCCTGAGGCTAGTGTTGGCGATAATATTGCACTTGGGAACTATAGAAGAGAAAACCGTCTCAGATATAGTAGAAGGTTCATGTTGGCGAGACAAAGCATCGGCCTTAGAGTTCTTAGAACCAGGTCTATAAGTGAGCACGTAATTGAAATGGGTGAGGAACAAGGACCAACGAGCTTGTCTGGCGGATAAGCGCTTGGCCTCCCCAATATAAGACAAGTTCTTGTGATCCGTCAGAATAGTAACAGGATGCAAGGTCCCCTCCAATAAATGTCTCCACTCCTTTAAGGCCATAATAACAGCTAGTAGTTCCCTGTCACCAATATCATATCTGCTTTCAGTCCCAGATAGTTTCTTGGAAAAAAAAACACACGGATGTAATGGTTTATCCACGCCTAACCTTTGAGACAAGATGGCACCTATACCTGTCTCTGAGGCGTCTACCTCGAGTAGGAAAGGTAAAGTTGTATCGGGGTGAACTAAAATTGGTGCAGAAGCAAAAAGTTCCTTAAGTGTCTTGAAGGCAACGAGAGCTTCAGTAGACCAAGTCTTAGTGTCAGCCCCTTGTCTGGTCATATTGGTAATAGGAGCAATAATGGAAGAGTATCCTTTAATGAAGCGCCTATAATAATTGGAGAATCCAATAAACCTCTGAATGGCCTTGAGACCCCTAGGTAATGGCCAATCTAAAATAGACTGGAGTTTATCCGGGTCCATTTTAAAGCCTTCCCCAGAAATCACGTAACCAAGAAAGTTTATCTGAGATTGATCAAAACTACATTTCTCCAATTTGCAGTACAATCCATGTTGTAGAAGTTTGCGCAATACCCTTCTGACTTGTCTGTGGTGGGTCTCAATTTCTCTAGAGTGTATTAGTATATCATCTAAATATACAATAACACAATCCTGTTGAAATTCCCTAAGAACTTCATTGATCAGATCCTGAAATACTGCCGGTGCATTACTGTCATGCCTTAATTATAATATCCCCTTACTTCCTGGTTCCACGGAGCTTAGCCACACCTCTTTATGACCCGGTCTCCCTATTTAATCTGACCGCACCAGCTGATCGACGCTGGATTAATGAGCTACGTTCCGTACTCACGAACCGGCTGCAACATCGTTGTGAAAGCCTGCTGTTACCGGACCGGACTGGAAGACTTCAAGTTCCCTTCACCTTTCCTCATCCACGGCTAAAGCTGAACTCTATCCATGCAGGATAAACCGCCTCTGAGGAAATCTCGGGAACCAGTGTTCTATGTGCCGGAAGCTAAGTAAAACCTCTGTGATAAGCGTTGCATCTCAAAGCTGTTATTTCCTGTCTCCAAAGTCCTTCGTTAAAGCCAACCCGTTACAGCTAACTTCAACTCATACTTGTCTCAGTTAGCTGCATCTATCTTACTTCAGTTAAAGTCTATGGAACAGCTATTGTAACTTCTTATCACCTAATTAATTAATACTACTAAAGGACTCTTGCTGCTTCAGTTACCGTTTACTACTTAAAGCTACAGTGCATATAATTGTGGACTTCAGTTATCGTTTACTACTTAAAGCTACAGTGCATATAATTGTGGACTTCAGTTATCGTTTACTACTTAAAGCTACAGTGCATATAATTGTGGACTTCAGTTATCGTTTACTACTTAAAACTACAGTGCATATAATTGTGGACTTCAGTTATCGTTTACTACTTAAAGCTACAGTACCTGTAAATTGGAATTAAAGTCAATACCATTTACTTTCTTTAATAAATATTCAAACTATAAGAAATCTGCAGTTGTGTTCCTTCATAACAAATGTTTAGACGTGACAATTACAGAGCCCAAAAGGCATTACCGTGTACTCATAGTGCCCATATCGAGTATTGAACGCTGTTTTCCACTCGTCTCCCTGCTGAATTCTCATTCTCCCACAGAGGATTGGCCCATCTCAGAGCCTTATCAATGAGGAGTGTGATAATGAATCCAACCTTTGCCCTATCTGTAGGGTAAGAGCGAGGTTGTAATTCAAAATGAATACCAATTTGGTTTAAGAAACCACGGCACTTCTCCGGAGAACCACCATAACGTACAGGAAGTGTAATACGGGAAGAAGCACCTACAGTGGCTACTTCTAGACCTGAACTTACAGGAGAGATGGACGTAGCTCGCATCTCCTCCGGTGGATTACTAGATCGAGATAATAAAGCTTGCAGCGCTAGAGCCATCTGGTCCATTCTGTGATCCATGGCATCAAATCTAGAATCGGAAGGACCAACCTGAGTGTTTGTACCTGCAGGATCCATGGCCCTGTCGTAATGTCAGGATCGGGACAGGGATCCAACACGCAGAGTACAAACAGGTACAGAGTACGTATACCGGACCTTAGAATGGCCGGACTAACGTAAGTAGTGGTAAAGAATGGTCTAGAGACAAGCCGAGGTCGAGGGAACGAGAGAGCAGGTAAACGAGAGACAAGCCGAGTCAAAGGGTAATAGAGGTAAACGAGGTAGAACAGACAAGCCGGGTCAAAACCAAAGAAACTAACAGAATACAAGAGCACTGAGTGACTAGACAAGCTTGAACCACGACAGGGCAATGAACAAACGTAGAAAGCCCTCTTTTATACCCTGATTCTAAACAGGTAATCACGCCCCCGACGAATCCTCATTCGTGCTTGGGGCTTGATTGACAGATCGGGTTGGGTTGTCGTCATGACGTCGGCTACTGAACGCCGCGTCATAAAAGGAAGTGGATCCCTCGCGGCCGGCGTGTAAACGACCGAGGGAACCGCGAGGAACGAGTGATTCAACCCTTTTGCGAGGAAGAACGTCCAAGTGTCTCACCTCCACAGAGGTAGAGACAGCAGGTACCCTGACAACCACACAGTAGATGATAAAAGCTCACAAGATATAAAAAGGTTATGACTCACTTTAAAAGCCTTCAAGCTATTTGAGACAAAAAAAGCCCTCACAAAACAAACTAGACCACCAGACACAGATAGTATTAACTGTTTAATTTTTTTTAAATGGTAAATGTGCAGAATATCGGTATCGTTAAGTTATCGGCTATCGGCCTGAAAGTTCACAGATTATCAGTATCGGCTCTAAAAAATCGGTCGATCCCAAACACATACACTGCCACATACATACATACGTACACAGATAAATATACACATTTACACATACACAGATACACACACATATAAACACATTCAGGGGGGGCAGAGCAAGAAGCCATACTGAGAGGACGCACATGCCTCGAGCTCCGATAAATAAAAATGCTTAACTAAGACCAAAAACGGAGGATGCCTACCCTTGGAGGCATCCTGTTCCCCAGAGGGCATGGGGCGACGTAGCAAAAAGCCTAAGCCAAACAGACCCCCTACCACCGCAGATATCGGTGATCTCTTGCGAAAGCCTCAACACTCCCAAAGGCCCGCAATGGCGCCGCAGATGGAGAGCCGATACAACTCGTCCAGCGAGGTGTCTGTGTCTGAAGAGGGTGACTACGTTGAACAGGCTATGAGCAGACCGACCCACTCACCTGCAAAGCATCCGATCACGGAGGAGACACTGAGGGACATGCTTGGTGAGCTGCGCCGCAATATTGCAGCTGACATCGGCAAGTTCCGCGAAGAGATTAGCAGTGTATCAGCCTAACTGCAAAAAACAGAGCTTAACACTGCCGCACAGGAGACCCGACTTGGGGTAGTGGAGCAGCAACTCCTTGCCCTGCAAAAGGTCCAAAGACAACACCAAGACAGCATGGCAGCGCTGGAAGATAAAAGGCGCTGCAAGAACATTAAAGTTCGAGGCCTACCTGATGCAGTGGAGACCAATAAACTACCACACCTATTTCAGCACACTCTTTACAGCCAGACAGGCCAAAGGGATGTCCCTAGATAGCTGGTACCGGATCTCCAGGCAACCGACAGGTACCACATAAAGGGGGGGGGGAGGATGTAATCATCCGGTTACAGCAAGGCTGAGACCATTTAACCGCCGTGCGTAATAAGTCCCCTTTACACTTTGAGGGCTATTCCCTAACCTTCTACCCCGATCTATCAAAAGCCACCAGGGACTGGAGACGGTCCCTGAGACCCCTAACTAAGGAGTTCCTTGCACACAACATACCCTACAGATGGGCACACCCAGAAGCCTGATCATACCCAAAGATACTGGGAACATCAAAGTGCATGAAGCAGCAGAGATCCCCGCCGTAATGCAGATGCTCGAGCTGGACAAGCAAGTATCTGAGCAAACCGCGCATACCAACGCAACGAGCTCCACAGTCTGGAATCCCGCTACAGTGCGCCCATTCGTACCAGTGGCCCAGAGAGGAGAAGCAGCATCCACATCGGTGCCCTGAACTCTTTGCAACCAAGGCGGCCTGATGCTGTCAAGTTTTGTAAAGTTTTGTTTATTATTTCTGAAACCTCCATGAGTACCGTTATAAATTTATAGTTTTGTCTTTATTACATATGGCATAAGAAATGTACCTCTTAAGACAATTCACCACATACTGCTCCAGGTTTTCTTCCCCCCCCCCTCCATTTACCATCAGATCTACTGATATTACCACCCCATTAGCATACAAAGGGGGTGCAAGCCTATTTCACCTGCTATAAGTCCCCTGGACCCTATTCCACTCTTCTGTATTAGAGGCATCTCATGCACCCTGCCCTGCATGTATACAAAGAATACCCATCTGGCGACCCTTAGACAGGAGTTGCATGCTAGCCGCCCACCGGTAATAGCAACGTAATACACAAAAAAATGTATTGATGCCTACAACTGTTTACCTGTATTGAATGAACAACTTATACTAGCTGTTGTGGCTCTGCAAGCCTATCTGTAACGTTTTTTGCACTACAAAAATAAAGAATTATAAAAAAAAAAACACTACATTGGTCATAAAATGTGTTCCAATAGTTCCAGGCGTTCGACGACCAGGTACTGCTGCCTGCGTTCAGGAGACAAAATGGCCACCATGCACTTGACCACCCAGGGAAAGCACTCAAGCGAAGGTGTCAAGTTGTTAATTTGTGGTTAAGAGCCAGGGGAGGTTGGTGTTCGCTGTGGCATAACAAGGGGACCACACATCACTCATTCGGGAGATGAAACAGGGGCTAAGGACAACCGAACACAAGGGAATGGAGTCTGCTACAGCCACCTTTTAAAAATGGAAAAAATTGCCAGTGATTTTTTTTTTGCAAATATATGGCATAGTGTCTATGATTAACCACAAGACAATTTAAGGCAGTAGGCTAGGGTCCAGGTGTAGGGGCCATGAAGGTACTTGGCTGGTCTTGACCCAATTCACCATCCCTATACTAAGAGTGAAGGGGAGGGGGTAATTTATATATAGCCCTCTTGTATCTTAATCATTTTCTAGATACAAGGTACCTGCAATATCAAAAAAGCATAATATTATAATAAGGTATGGGATACATGTGCTATTAAAAGTCAATCCACTATTCATAAGAATCTGTAAATAAGGTATCTTGATTTAAAAAAAAAAATAAAATATTCTACTAAATCTTACGTTTAATTTCCTGAAGAACAAGACTTGAATGGTATACCATTCCTTTAGGGGATAATAGGCATGCACCACACGTTCAGAAATGCACAATCGAGTACAGGTTGGGGATTGCCTTTTGTGAAAAGAAATTTCGTCCGGGTACCTTCCACTGCGGTGTCCCAATAGCCACAATTTTTTTGAACGCCTCAGACTCCACCAGCTTGTATGGTAAAAGCTGGCGGGCTAATAGTTCAGACAAGCCAGCTGTCAGACGCTGGGCAAGGGGTGACTTTCTGACATTGGCTTCTTACGCTCAAACATGTCCTTGACAGACACCTGACTGTGGGCAGTTGAGCGGGAACTGCTCAAGACGAGAGACGGAGTGGCGGATGGTTGAGAGGGGGCAAGGAGGACAGCAGTGGTTGACGTGGCTGAAGATGCTGGACCAGGAGGAGGATGGCGGATTTGAGTTTGTGTGCTGCTTGTACTCATGTGTTGATCCCATAGGCGTTTGTGATGTGCGATCATGTGCCTACGCAAAGCAGTTGTTCCTAGGTGGGTGTTGGACTTCCCACGACTCAGTTTGTTTTGGTACAGGTTGCAAATGGCATCGCTGTTGTCAGAGGCAGACACACAAAAAAAATGCCACACTGCTGAGCTCTGCAATGACGGCATTCTGGTGGTGGACACAGCATGCGTTGATTGGCGTGCTGTCGGGCTGACCCCGGGTGCCGATGCATGCTGTCTGACTGTGCCACTAGCTCCTTGAGACAACCTCCCCCTGCTTCCAACTCGTCTCCTCTTCCTCTCTGTCTCCCCATCTGAACTTTCGCCCTGTTCTTCTTCTTGCCCAGCGGGCACCCACGTGACATCCATGGACGCATCGTCATCATCAACCGCTTCACTTGTATCTGACAACGCAGCAAGCAGCGGGTATAACATCATCATCATCAGAGCCGGTGCTAGGATTTTTAGTTACACAGGCGAAGATGCATTTTGGCGCCCTCAACCCTCATTTAAAAAAAAAATGCATCTTCACCTGTGTGTCTTTCCTCCCAAGCCACAGGCACACAGGCATAATTTTTCAGTCACACAGTCAAAGTCATACAGGTACACTGTCATACAAAGACAGCAATAATCATACAGAGACATACAGACACATACAGTCAGAGACATACAAGCAGAGACATACATGCATACAGAGACATGCAGGCATATAAAGAAATACATGCATACAGAGGCATACCGTCATACAGACACATACAGACAGACAGGCATACAGAAACATACATACAAAGACATTCAGGCACATACATACAGACATACAGGCATAAAGAAACATACATACAGAGACATACAGGCATGCAGACACATACATACATACATACAGGCATACAAAGACATACACACATACAGATACATGCATGCATACAGAGACATAACGTCATACAGACACATACATACATACAGAGGCATACCGTCATACAGACACATACATACATACAGAAACATGCATACAAAGACATACAGGCATACAGAGACACACAGACACACACATACGTACATACAGAGACATAAAGGCAGTTACATACATGCATACAGAGACATATATACAGACATTCAGAGACAAACATACATCCAGTTACATACATGCATACAGAGACATACAGAAACATACGTACAAGACATACAGGCATACGGACACATACATACATACATACAGAGGCATACCGTCATACAGATACATACATACAGACAGGCATACAGAAAAATACATACTCACACACACACAAACTCACAGACACATACTCGAACACACACACACTGACAGACACACATACTCACATGCGCACACACACACTGACACACTCACACACACCGACAGACACACTCACTCACACACAAACTCATAGACACACTTACACACACACTGACAGACACACATACTGACAGACACACACACACACTCACTCACACACACACACACTGACAGACACACACAAACTCACAGACACACATACACACTGACATACACACTCACACACACCGACAGACACACTCACTCACACACAAACTCATAGACACACTTACACACACTGACAGACACACACACTGACAGACACACACACACTCACTCACACACATACACACTGACATACACACTCACACTCACATGCACACACACAGTAATTAATAAAGTAATTAATAATAAATTACATTTAAATGTCCCACCCAGCCTCCCTACCTGGAGTGCTGGCGTGGGTCTCTCATTGGTGGTCCAGTGAGGCTGCTGGGAGGCGTGCGGCTGAAGTTGATTAGGAGGGAGCTCTCTGATCTCTCTGACCGGCTCCCTCGCAGGCTGTTTTCTGATGCCGTGGGAGCCGGAATATGACGTCATATTCCGGCTCCCGCGGCATCAGCAAAAGGCGCGCGAGGGAGCCGGTCAGAGAGATCAGAGAGCTCTCTCGCCGCCTCCTAATCAACTTCAGCCGTACGCCTCCCAGCAGCTCCGGGGATCTAGGAGGTGACCAGGCAGGAGCGAGCACTTCCCTCCTGCCGGTCACTGGAATTTTGCGCCCCCAGAGCCGGTGTGCCCTAAGGCGGCTGCCTGTGCCGCCTTATGGACGCGCCGGCCCTGATCATCATCACACCGTACGTCCATGTGTGTAATGCTGCCTGACTGAGACATATCCCTGTTATCTACATCCTCTGGCAATAATGGTTGCGCATCACTCATTTCTTCAAACGGATGTGTAAATAACTCCTCTGACAGATAAAGTGAAGCGGCTGTGGTGCTAGTGTTGGTGGTGGCGGCAGGCGGGTGAGTGGTATCTTGAGAGGTGCCCGAAGCTAAGCTGAAGGAGGATGGTGCGTCAAGGTTCCGAGCGGAAGCTGTAGAAGATTGGGTGTCCTGTGTTAGCCAGTCAACTATGTCCTCAGAACTTTTCAAGTTCAGGGTACGTGGCCTCTGAAAATTAGGCATTATTCTAGAGCAAAAGGGAATCACAGCACCACAACCACAACGATTAGTGGTACTATGCGTGCAAGCTACTGTGAGACCAGATATGAGTGGCAGAGTACACGCTGTAGGCCTGACACACCCGCTTGAAGACAAGTAACTGATATTCAATCTATAACAGTGAAAAAAGTTTTTTGGTTTTAAATGCCTGCTATTGTGACACCAGATATGAGTGGCAATGTGCACTTGCAGAGGTTGACAGAGTACACACTGTAGACCTGACACACCCGCTTGAAGACAACTAACTGCTATTCAATCTATAACAGTGAAAAAAGTTTTTTGGTTTTAAATGCACGCTATTGTGACACCAGATATGAGTGGCAATGTGCACTTGCAGAGGTTGGCAGAGTACACGCTGTAGGCCTGACACCCGCTTGCAGACAACTAACTGCTATTCAATCTATAACAGTGAAAAAAGTTTTTGGGTTTTAAATGCACGCTATTGTGACACCAGATATGAGTGGCATTGTGCACTTGCAGAGGTTGGCAGAGTACACGCTGTAGGCCTGACACCCGCTTGCAGACAACTAACTGCTATTCAATCTATAACAGTGAAAAAAGTTTTTTGGTTTTAAATGCACGTTATTGTGACACCAGATATGAGTGGCAATGTGCACTTGCAGAGGTTGGCAGAGTACACGCTGTAGGCATGACACCCGCTTGAAGACAACTAACCGCTATTCAATCTATAACAGTGAGAAAAGTTTTTGGGTTTTAAATGCACGCTATTGTGACACCAGATATGAGTGGCAATGTGCACTTGCAGAGGTTGGCAGAGAACACGCTGTAGGCCTGACACACCCGCTTGAAGACAATTAACTGCTATTCAATATATAACAGTGAAAAAAGTTTTTTGGTTTTAAATGCACGCTATTGTGACACCAGATATGAGTGGCAATGTGCACTTGCAGAGGTTGGCAAAGTACACGCTGTAGGCCTGACACCCGCTTGCAGACAAGTAACTGCTATTCAATCTATAACAGTGAAAAAAGTTTTTGGGTTTTAAATGCACGCTATTGTGACACCAGATTTGAGTGGCAATGTGCACTTGCAGAGGTTGGCAGAGTACACGCTGTAGGCCTTACACACCTGCTTGAAGACAACTAACTGCTATTCAATCTATAACAGTGAAAAAGGTTTTTTGGTTTTAAATGCACGCTATTGTGACACCAGATATGAGTGGCAATGTGCACTTGCAGAGGTTGGCAGAGTACACGCTGTAGGCCTGACACCCGCTTGCAGACAACTAACTGCTATTCAATCTATAACAGTGAAAAAAGTTTTTGGTTTTTAAATGCACGCTATTGTGACACCAGATATGAGTGGCATTGTGCACTTGCAGAGGTTGGCAGAGTACACGCTGTAGGCCTGACACCCGCTTGCAGACAATTAACTGCTATTCAATATATAACAGTGAAAAAAGTTTTTTGGTTTTAAATGCACGCTATTGTGACACCAGATATGAGTGGCAATGTGCACTTGCAGAGGTTGGCAAAGTACACGCTGTAGGCCTGACACCCGCTTGCAGACAAGTAACTGCTATTCAATCTATAACAGTGAAAAAAGTTTTTTGGTTTTAAATGCACGCTATTGTGACACCAGATTTGAGTGGCAATGTGCACTTGCAGAGGTTGGCAGAGTACACGCTGTAGGCCTTACACACCTGCTTGAAGACAACTAACTGCTATTCAATCTATAACAGTGAAAAAGGTTTTTTGGTTTTAAATGCACGCTATTGTGACACCAGATATGAGTGGCAATGTGCACTTGCAGAGGTTGGCAGAGTACACGCTGTAGGCCTGACACCCGCTTGCAGACAACTAACTGCTATTCAATCTATAACAGTGAAAAAAGTTTTTGGTTTTTAAATGCACGCTATTGTGACACCAGATATGAGTGGCATTGTGCACTTGCAGAGGTTGGCAGAGTACACGCTGTAGGCCTGACACCCGCTTGCAGACAACTAACTGCTATTCAATCTATAACAGTGAAAAAAGTTTTTGGTTTTTAAATGCACGCTATTGTGACACCAGATATGAGTGGCACTGTGCATTTGCAGAGGTTGGCAGAGTACACGCTGTAGGCCTGACACCCGCTTGTAGACAAGTAACTGCTATTCAATCTATAACAGTGAAAAAAGTTTTTTGGTTTTAAATGCACGCTATTGTGACACCAGATATGAGTGGCAATGTGCACTTGCAGAGGTTGGCAGAGTACACGCTGTAGGCCTGACACACCCGCTTGAAGACAAGTAACTGCTATTCAATCTATAACAGTGAAAAAAGTTTTTTGGTTTTAAATGCACGCTATTGTGACACCAGGTATGAGTGGCAATGTGCACTTGCAGAGGTTGGCAGAGTACACGCTGTAGGCCTGACACACCCGCTTGCAGACAAGTAACTGCTATTCAATCTATAACAGTGAAAAAAAAGTTTTGGGGTTTTTAAATGCACGCTATTGTGCCTCAAGATATGAGTGGCACTGTGCACTGGCAGAGTACACGCTGTTGGCCTGACACACAGACGCTTGCAGACAACTAACTGCTATTCAATCTATAACAGTGAAAAAAGTGTTTTTGTTTTTAAATGCACGCTATTGTGACACCAGATATGAGTGGCACTGTGCACTGGCAGAGGTTGGCAGAGTACACGCTGTAGGCCTGACACACATGCTTGCAGACAACTAACTGCTATTCAATCTATTACAGTGAAATGTTTTTTTAAATGCAAGCTATTGTGACACCAGATATGAGTGGTGGCACTGGGCAAGTGGGCACAGTATCCACTGTGAGCCTGACACAGAAGCTGGCAGGCAGGCAGGCAACTGCAATTAGATTACACACAAAAAAAAGCAGACTGATGTTCTAGCCCTAAAAAGGGTGCTTTTTGGGGTGCTGTCCTTACAGCAGAGATCAGATGAGCCCTTTAGGACTGTAGTGGACACTGAATACACTAGCCTAGCTATACATTTCCCTATCAAATGAGCAGCAGCTACACTTTCCCTCCTCTATCTAAGAATACAGCTTCAGAATAAATCTAAAATGGATGCTGTACAGGAGTTGGGAGGGTATGGCAGGGAGGGTCTGCTGCTGATTGGCTGAAATGTGTCTGCTGACTGTGAGGCACAGGGTCAAAGTTTAGTCAATGATGACGAATAGGGGCGGATCGAACCGCGCATGTGTTCGCCCGCCGTGGCAAACGCGAACACGCTATGTTCGCCAGGAACTATTCGCCAGCGAACAGTTCGGTACATCACTATTGATAACGTGCAAGCTACACCCTAAACATGACAGCCATCTTTCACAACAATGTACTGCTATATACTCATACCCTCAGTGCAACTAGCCATGATACACGCATGTTCAGCCTAGCATGCTCAAATATAGCACACTTCTGTCTAAAAAAAATAAGAATGCAGCTTCCGAATGAATCTAAAATGGATGCTGTCCAGGAGGTGGGAGGGTCTGGGAGGGAGGGTCTGCTGCTGATTGGCTGGAATGTGTCTGCTGACTGTGAGGTACAGGGTCAAAGTTTACTCAACGATGACGAATAGGGGGCGGACCGAACATCGCATATGTTCGCCCGCTGTGGCGAACGCGAACAAGCTATGTTCGCCAGGAACTATTCGCCAGCGAACTATTCGGGACATCTCTATCTATTGTACTTTCCCTTACGGTCATTTTTCACCAGGCTCATTACAGACCATTAGCACAATTTTAAAAAACCTCTGTTCCTTAAAAGTCCTTATATACTGGTTCCTTACACTTAGTCTGCATATGTTTTTAGGTTTGTTACTGTATCAAGTAAAAAGGTTTACCAGTTCTATTTTCCCTCGAGGCCTCATTCAGCCTCCACAGTCTCATTTCAGCCTCCCCACCTCCCAAAGTGAGTTCTAAACTTCAAACAGGCCAGATCTGTGTTTCCTCACTGCGATTATAACATCAATCACAAAAACCTACGCCACCTTGCTTCTACTTATAATTTTCTTCAAGCAAAGCTCCAAGAAGAGGTTCCTAGTATCCCGCATTTCGGTAATGGGTAAGAAGGTTTACCCTTTTACATTTTCCCTTGAGGCCTCATTCAGCCTCCATGATCTCATACAGCCCCCCACCTCCCAAAGTGGGTTCTAAACTTCAAAACAAACCTGGTCTAAGATTCCTCACAAATGTCAACAACAATCTCATTATTATAATCCACCGTATTACTACCATATTTAACGGTACATGTTTTTGTCATTCAGTTCTACATATCATTACTTAGACCTGCGTCATTACCGCAGCTCGCCAAGTCCTACGCCATCGGCAACATACAGGCTACCTGGTTCCCTGCATTACAGTATCAGGTATTGGTAATCTTACTCACTACGGTTACGTTTCTTCTTAAGGCCTCACTTTGCCTTAGTTTTATTCAAAAATATTCACATTTGTGGGAACACAGGGGCTTGTCTCTAATTTACGGACCTACGTTCAGGTCCCTCAGCTTACCCAAGTTCTTACGTTACAGTATCTCTGATACACACCTACCCATACGTTCAACATTTTTACACTCATTATACTTGTGGGCCCTAGGCCCACTAGAATCTTTTTCCCCTAAGGTTTCCCGGACTGGGCTCGTTCCCTGCAGAAGCAAGACTATATTGTAATCTTCCTGCGCATTGCCCAAAGAAAGAGGACAAACACTCAAGGTTAAGTATCTACGTAGGTTATATCACACCATTCTAAGAGACAAGCCCCATCAGGCTAGAGAACTGGCATTGAGGGTTAGGCGCTGGCCTTAGCTATCCTAAGTAATACTACGGTCCCGCGAGGTCTACACCCCCACCTCATACACGGAGGTTCAGCCCCACGACCAAATCATAGTTAGCTACCTCGCTCGCCCTTCTTTAGGGCTACAGTTAGGGCTTACCAAGTCATGGCCACACGTATTGAATCTCTTACAGTCACCAAGAGGCCGACACCCTGCCACCACGTTCATGTGGCCACAAAATTCCATTGGCCCAAATCATAGGTAGAGCCTCTCTCCACCACTTGTCACTGGGAGGGCCTCACCTGTCACTTGGTTCTAGAATTTTTTTTTTCGCTTCGGCACTAGCTAGCAGGCCAGTTCTCCAAAGGTCTCATCCACACCTCTAAGACACATTACTTATCCCAATAATCGGTCTGCTGTTGGACAAAATACCCAGCACACCAGTCAGGCCTGGGTCTCCAAAGAAATCCCTCACCCCTTCTACCCTCAGTTACCAGGGATACTGCTACATTCCAAAAATGTCAGCAGAGCTCAATAATAGGGGTATCCCATCTCCAGCCACTACCAGTAATGCAGGACTACACATGCTCACGACGGCTAAGGCCAACGTCCTCAGGCTCGGCTCTAGTTCACAAGGGCCATCAGCTTACTCCTCAGATTCCAATCAGGAGACCCCGGTCGCTATCCCGGCCAGCCTCCAAATGATCAACAGGCTGATAAGTGGAATCGGCTGTAGCCACACCAGATGTCTCATTAAGCCCGGCAGGCCCTCACCTGGCGATCTCGGTCATACAGTCTGACTTACCCCTCATTTCCCACCCCGTCCCCCACCATCCACTATCACTACTCCATACGTCTCACTGGCCCACTCTGTTCCAATCACACAGGCCTTATCACCATTCCCACAGGTACATTCATATGCCCCATCCTATTATGACCCCATTGACCCTCTTACGGTGGACCACCTTCTGTCCACAGCAATCACACGCTGGTTTCACGATCGCCTCTTTTCCGGTCCTCACACTTCTCATCTTGCTGTACCATTCCCATCGAGGTAGCCATTCACAATACTCTTTAATACGTCTGATCTCTACTTCCATTCCCAGCATCAAAACTCCTCATTCCCGTTAAGGAGTTCTCACTGCACTACGCAAATCGACCATGCCATACAAGCTATCACTTCAGCAAGTAGTAAGGCTTGGTTGAGCAAGTCAGACTTATCCAGCGCCTTTAACCCCTTAAGGACACATGTCATGTGTGACATGTCATGGTTCCCCTTTTATTACAGAAGTTTGGTCCTTAAGGTGTTAATCTACTACCTATTCACCACAATGGCACCTTGTCTACGTTTGGCTCTAGGAGCAGCCCTAAGTATTCAACATCTTCGCACAAAATCTCTGCTGGCCGCTCCTAAAAATATTCAGGTCATCCACTATCTGGATGAATTTTTTGTTGATTTAGCAGGTTCACAAACACCTAACAGTGTTCACACCACCACAGCCTCCTTTTCACAACACTCGGGGTCCCTCTCTCCCCAGGCAACCTCGGGTCAGGGATGCCTGGCCCACTGTGATGGATGCCTTGCCGGCCTTTAGAGAGACTTCTACTTTGTCAGAGATCTACCCCAACGTGGCGGCCACCCTCACATGGGGTCATCTTTGGACCGGCAAGGCAGTTAAATGCTGCTCTGACAACTCCGCAGCCTGCGATTTCATTAGCAAGGGCGGTCATACTCGCCGCCACTGTGGCTGATTCACAGGCTGATTTGGCAGATACCAACCCCTCAGTTCTTTCTAGTCTACGTTTTTATTCCTGGTGTTCACTTCACAACTGATCACACTTTGCACGCTCTCAATTTAAGGTTTTCTTTCAGGCACTCCCTATGATCCACTACATACCATCCAAGATAACACGCAGTTTCACGACTACTCTATCACTCACGCCAGGGCCTTGTATATTGTACATGTCACAATTAGAGTTCGCTTGAATCAAGACTTTTGCAGTTACAATATGTTTTTTCCTCTTTCTCCAAACCTACAAATCAAGCATCTTACTTAAACCTCCTATGCTGTCACACCGCTTTATGTCTCCAAGGTCAACGACACAGTCCTAATACACTACTCCACGTCTAAACCTTCCATTAAGGTGGAGATACATCATGGCTTCCTTCGCTCGTCTTTCTGTCACAAAGCGCTGCATCAGCAGCTTCAAGCTCTTACACTCCAGTCTACATCACTAAGTGATGGGGCCACAGATAATCCTCAGCGCAGTTACATATATACCTCAATCAGAGTAAAAGCTCCTTACAAGCTTTCAGTACCCACACTGTATTTATCTTGCATAAAGTGTGTTTTCTTTGAATCCTCTTTTTGCCCTCTTTCACAGGCCTACTCGTACGTTGGTTTCCGCACACCTCAACCAACTTTGCTTCTCCTTCTACATTCCATTACGTATTAGATAAATTCCGAGCACAAGTTGGAAGGCCATTGGCCTGAATTTGTGGGAGGAGTTATGATCCTATATAAACCTTACCCCCCCTACTTACCTTTGTCGTGCAAGCTGTTTGTCCCCACCCACCTACACCCATCTATATTAACAATTCACCTTTGTGGGCCCTCTTTTACAGGCCTACTCGTACGTTGGTTTCAGCACACCTCAACCAACTTTGCTTCTCCTTCTACATTCCATTACCTATTAGATAAATTCCGAGCACACACACATATACATACATACATATATATATATATATATATATATATATATACACATATATACATACACATACACATACACACACACACACACACACACACACATATATATATATATATATATATATATATATATACACACACATACACACAAAAATTTGTTTCAGTCCCTCTAGGGAACTTTCATCAAGAAATCACAGGACACACTTAAAAGGACACTACACACACCATAAAAGCACTTTAGCTTCATGAAATGCTGCAAAGAGTGTGAAGTTACAAGTATTTAGAATTAGAAACTTAAAAGGACATTGCAGTCACTTTAGCTTGCTAATGTGCTTTACATATTAACCCCTTAAGGACGGCGGGCATTCTGACCTTAAGGAGCCGAGCCTAAACGACGGTGGGCTGCATAGAATGTCCCCGCCGTCCACCCCACTTACACGATCGGCATTGCTCCCAGTCTGGGGGTACAGCCTGAGAGCCCAGACAGTCCCCCTTCAGCAAATTAGCTCTGAAAGGGCGGTCACAATAGGCGTCCATAGTGCTGCCTGCAAGGGGGACTTCCTGGGCTGTTAGGCAATCTCCCTGCTGCTGCAAATAAAATAAATATATATATATATATATATATATATATATATACATATACATATATATATATATATATATATATATATACACACAAAAATAAATAGAAGATTAGAAGACAAGTTTTTTCACAGGTTTGTGAATGACGCGGGGTTGGTGGACGTCTGGAGGGCACGTCACCCAAGCACCATCGATTATACTTTCTATTCGGCACCACATGACATGAATAGGATAGATCTATTCCTGGCAAATGAAAGATGCCTGACCTGCGTCCTGGGCTCAGAGATTACTCCTCTCCCCCCCGCCCCACCTCGGCCTCGTCCCCTTCCTTCTTACTTTTGCTCCTCATCCCTTTTTTGTATATCTCCACTCTCTCCCCATATCGCCTGGGGAAAACTGATAACACTCAGATGACTAAAACCAAACTCGATAACCCTGCTCTGGGGATAAGTCGATATCGCCACCAAACCCCTAGACTACATTGTAGGTTCATATGGTTGGGTCGTTACAAAGATATAGGCAACAAGCAGAGAACTTTGCTGGGTTTAAGGACAGATGGGAGGTCTGCCAACTTTAGCGTCAAACGACACTGAGGAATGGCAGGAGTAGGGGGAATCAAAGATTAAACTGGGCTCCTAAAGATTGTCTAGAGCCATAGGTGCGAGGTATACATACTCTTTTACTTCTGTTTCTCTTGTGTTATTAAAAACTAAAAACCAACATTGACTAGAGATTGATAGCTAGACATAAGTATAGGCAAGCCTGTGATAATATTAATATTGTTTAATGATAACCACCAATTGTTAACATTTACATTGTACCAAACTATATGGTTAAATACGTTGAGCATGTCAGTTCATTATGTCAATGCTAAATAAAGAATACAAAAAATAAAAAGTATAACACTAAAGTATAGCAGAGTAATGTGCCAGCAATTTAAACTTTTCAAAGCATGATCAGATCAGCAAAAACAAAACAAAAATTGTATAACGCAGGTTATTCAGTCATGTACATGAAATTTGCAAAACAATGGCCTGCAGGATCCAATTAACACCAGTTAACAGCTGATGAATGACATAATTGTCTCTCCTCATCATCCACTCAAATGCTAATGTTAATTGTTCTCAATTTGCTTCTAATCAGAAGTACACACCCCAAATGACACATACTAAGCAAATTGTGTGTGTTTTATTTATTTATAAACAAGTACTTCAAAGTTATTCAATAGAGGGAACTCATTTTATTTGTAGGGGCCTGCAATTCTCATTAATATGATGGAGATTTGTATGGAAAGTGTTGTTGATGATGAAACACTTTGAGTGGGTTATAATCATCGACAAACAACTATGAAATATTTAAGCATTTAGCTGTTAATTGAAGGGAAATGTGCTTTATAGTGTCGGGGACAGGTTTAGTCCTAATGGATGTTATAATTTGCTTGCCTGTCAGATCCACTAGTCATTTCATTATAAAAGCCAGGTATCCAGATGAACACTGCAAATCTAACATATAAATTGGATTAGCAGCCGTGACAGCAAAAAGCACAACTTTGCAATGTCTATATGCTGTCTGACTATGCATTGTATAACCCCAGCAAGTAATTATGTCTGACAACACTGGAAAATGTAGTAGCTACTGATCGATAGGTAGAAGATCTGTTTGTCAGTGGGGATGCGGCACTGATCTCCTTTAACCCCTTAGTGACCAGACCGTTTTTCAATTTTCTTACCGTTAAGGACCAGGGCTCTTTCTACATTTCTGCGGTGTTTGTGTTTATCTTCTTACTCATTTACTGTACCCACACATATTATATACTGTTTTTCACGCCATTAAATAGTCTTTCTAAAGATACCATTATTTTCATCATATTATATAATTTACTATTAAAAAAAAAAATATGACATTTTTTTTTTTTATAACACACTTTTTCTAACTTTGATCCCCAAAATCTGTTACTCATCTACAACTTCCAAAAAACACCCATGCTAAATAGTTTCTACATTTTGTCCTGAGTTTAGAAATACCCAATGTGACGAGACCAATCTCGCCACATTGCATTGGAGGAGCCTGGTTGCCCGCCTGCTGCCTTTGGAATATGGACCGGCAGTTAAAGGGTTAATTTTACTGTACAGAAAGATTTATTTCCTTTCTGCACAGCCATTCGGTAGATGCTATCTACCGAACAAACAGACGTTTTTCAGCCTCCCCAGAGCCATGGGGAGCCGGCAGGCGCCGTTAATTGGCCACCCAGAAGCTGGAGTGTGCCCTCCATTTACCTCCCTGAAGCTGCAGTTAACCGCAGCTTAATTGATTGTTACTGGGTGGCCGCGGTTACACTTAGCGGCCGCTAGATGGCGGTGTTCTGGAGCTCCCTGGGCAGCCATCGCTTTTCTGCCCGGCTTCCATGCACCAAAACCGGACACTTTTACGTACAGGCACCGCTGAACCTCCAGCCCCTGGTTCTAATTCGTACTGATTTAACGAATGCATGTAAATTCGGTATTTTATGTTGGAGGAATGTTTTAACCCTGATAGCTATGCCATGGAGCATATTAGTGTAATTAAAGACTTTGGCTCCATGGCAATTAAACTGTATTCGTGTGGTCTGAGTGCCATTCACCTAATAATGTGCACTCAGACCTGAGCTATCTGGGGATATGTTACATGTATATATTTACTGTACCATTTTTCCCATTATGTATTTTAAAGTAATAGTCTGTCTTTGTGTCGCCCTGTGTGTAATGGAGTTTTGCCTTTGTCCTGGGAGATAATTGAATTACTTCTCAATTATCTCCAGGGCAGAGGGGAGGAAGCCAAGATGCATTGTGGGGATGTTTTCCTGCTGTATGTCTGTAATTGGTACTTGTCTGTCCGTTGTTACAGTCTTCCATCTGGTCCCCTAGGGGAGTGTCCACCAGGTGGGAGACCTGCATAAATACAGGGGCAGGTAGCCCTCAATAAACAGACCACTGCTTGACCCTCAACACGGAGCCTTGTCTCGTTCTTGGGGGGATTCACTGTATGCTGATAGAGACTGATTGCCAGGAGTGTAAGCCGCTTGGGAGCTTTTCCTGTTCGTCTGCTAGCAGCTATTCGTGAGGTTCCAGTTCGGGAGTTTGGAGTGCTACCTTATTCCCTTGTATGCAGTTCGGGAGTTTGGTGCATTCACTTATATCCAGTTCGTGAGTTTTGGTGTTCTGCAGTAGCTGTGCCTGTCTCTCAGAAAGGGGCATATCGCCTAAACGGATTTTAACCCCTTGTCTGCTGAAACGGTCCGTAACACCCAATGTTAAAGGACCACTATAGTGCCAAGAAAACAAACTTGTTTTCCTGGCTCTATAGGGTCTTTGGGTCCCACTCCCACTGGGCTAAAGGGGAGGAAGGGGTTAAATTCTTACCTTTCTCCAGACCCGGGCTCCCTCTGCGCTGGGGACTCTCCACCCTCTTCCGACGTCATCCGCCGAATGCGCATGCGCGCATTCAATCAGTCCATAGGAAAGCATTACTCAATGCTTTTCTATAGACGTTGGCGTCTTCTCCCTGTGAAAATCACAGTGAGAAGCACGGAAGCGCCTCTAGCAGCTGTCAATGAGACAGCCACTAGAGGCTGGATTAACCCTAATGTAAACATAGCAGTTTCTCTGAAACTGCTATGTTTACAGCTGCAGGGTTAACCCTAAATGGACCTGGCACCCAGACCACTTCATTGAGCAGAAGTGGTCTGGGTGCCTATAGTGGTCCTTTAACGTGTTCTTAGCATTTTTTGGAAAGTTATAGGGCTCTAAGTACAAGTAGCACTTTGCTATTTCCAAACCGTTTTTTTCCAAAATTAACGAAAGGTACATTGTAACACTGATATCTGTCCGGAATCCATGAATAACCATTCACATTTATACAGATTTTAAAAGAAGACACCCTAAGTAAGATATTAAACCTGGGGTATTTGACTCTTTTCATGCAACCATTTTACCACCAATCTATGCCAAATTTAAAAAAGAATTATAATAATTGGTTATTTTTTTGACACACATAGCAATTTAAGAATACATGTACTGAGAACTTTAACCCCTTAAGGACACAGCTTCAGAAGCTTGTCTTACGCTTAATGACACAAGCAATTTTTGCATTTTCTTGCTGTTTGCGTTCAACTGCAATTTGCATCTCTCTTATTTATTGCACCGACACATATTATATACTGTTTTTTAAAGGACAGAAAGGGCTTTAATTTGATGTAACATATATATAAATGCTTGTTTATTATATAAAAATACAGAAAAAATTGTGTTTTTTTTTACAGTTTTTGCAATAATAATGTGTGCATAATTAGTGCAGGTTAAGGAAAGTAATTAAAATAAATTAATTTAGTTGTTCTGATTTACAGAATATATAATATGTCTGGGATTTTAAGTTTTTTTTGGTAGTTACAGGTCACAGTAAAATAAACTTTTTTTTTTTCAATTTATGTTTTTATTGGTGTTTTATGTACGACATCGAGAAACATATTATATAGTGTGAATATAGTAATATAAAATGAAAATGCAACAATATATATATAAAATGCAGTAGTACAGTCGACAACATTTGAACAAGCATTGAATAAAATGACTAAGTGCTGTTCCTGGGTATTGGGGTCAGTCTCTTAATAACGGCGCCTTGTGGCCTGTCTGGTTTGCGGTTGGGTCGCCTGGAGTTCTCCGTCTCTGCTGTTGGTTCTGTGGGTAGTGGGGTACCTGGATGTTGCGGCTTCCCCACATCAATGAGCTTCAAAAAGCCGTCTGGGTCTCCCTTTGATGTAAGTGTGTTGCTTTCTCCGTTAATATCTGTGATTAGGGATCCGTCCATACCCCAGCAGTACTTGATAGCGGCTTCTCTCAGTTTTCGGGCTATGGGTGCCAACTTTCTTTTTTCCGTTAAAGCCGAGAATGGTGTATCTGGGAATATCGCCACTCTGTGTCCTGCATGTAGCACCGTTCCCAGCTCCCTGGATCGGGTCAGTATGGCGGCTTTTGCGGAGATGTCACGTGTGACTATTATGATGTCTCTGGGTGCCTCTTTGGGTGCCGCCGCTGATTTGCGCACCCTAAATATTGCAGTGATCAGAGTGCCGGTCGGAGCAGAGTTAATGCCCATGGTTGCTATGAGGTCTTGGGTGTAGGTCAGGAGCTGCGCATCATTTACCGTCTCAGGTACACCTCTAAGGCGCAGGTTTTTTATCCTGTGCCTTGCCTCCAAGGTGGTCACTGTGCGTTTTAGGTCTTGTACCTGGGTTGTAAGATCCTTTTGAGCCTGTTCCATAGCGCAGATTTTGTTGTTACTGGATGCCTCTCTGTGTTCCAGGCCTTGGACCGCACGGCACACATCTACCACTTCCGTTTGGACCCTTTGGAGGTCATCTCTCCATATTTGCCGCATTTCTACCAGCAGCCTCCTGATATCCCCCTTTGTGGCTGGGGTCCCGTCGTCCCCGGAGTCTGGCGTTGTGGATCGCCCTTCCGATCGGGGTGAGGAGATTTCCTCCTCCTCAGCTGAGGATTCTGAGGTACAGCAGGCCGCAGGCGCCATCTTGGTTCTCTGGGGGGGAGTAAATGCTTGCCGTATATCAGGTTGTCTTGGTGTAGGCATGCCCTGAGACTTCTTGTGCTTCTTCCCCATATTCTCTCTGTGGGGGGGATATCTTTTCCAGCTGGATTTGTATTTAATTTCTCTCGTTTTTTGCCGTTTTGTCTATATTCCGAGCGGAGCCCTGCATGAAGACATCCGCTCGGTTTAGTCGCTGGCCACGCCCCCTAAAATAAACTTTTAATGTGGAGCAATTTTAGAATTTGGTATGTTTGTCTTGTAAGCTTAATAGCCATAAAAGAAAACAAAATAGCCACACAAAAGTATATATTTATATAAAGTAGACATCACAGGCTACTTACCTAAGGTTGTTTTGACACTTTCTACGAAGCCATTTCACTGACAATCTCTGCTAAATATTGGAGTAAAATTGTGTTTTTTGGCACACAAACTTATAACAAAGAAATTCTCATGTGTATTTTGTAAAGTTGGTGTGTGCTATTCCTGCACAAAACTTTATTTTGTGTTCAGCTACATCTGCTGAGTACAACAATACCCCCATTGTATGTCTTTGCCACTATTTCGTGAAGCTGCAGTGCCATATAGGAGACCTGTCCTTTTTAGTATTTACAGTAGAATTTTGAGAGACGGATTTAAATGGCCTGTGCTTCAATTTGGGGTATTAAAGCAGTTTGACTGTTCAAAAAACCCCACAAGGCCTACCATTTGTAAAAGTAGACACTCCAGGGTATCTCATATGGTGTATATTGTGCCTTAACATGCCCCCATTTTTTCACCAATATATGCCAAAGTATGTGGTAAAAAATAATTTTGGGCATTTTTTACATACGGATTACATTTTTGCTGGGCATTTTGTATATTTCATATGTCCCAAATTATGCTCAGATAAGTCTTCTGCAGGGTCGGACTGGCCCACCTGGATACCGGGAAATTTTCCAGTGGGCCGCGGCACCTGGGGGCTGCGCTGAGCATGTATGTGCCATCGGGAGGCCGGTCCGGTGGCACACACTCTGAGGGGGCCAGCCACATTCCACGCTGGAGCCGCCAGACCGGGTGGCAGCCTCACCGGTGTGGCGGCACTCCTGTCACTAATGCTGGGGGCTGAAGGAGGAGGGAGGAGCATGTCTCTCTACCATGCTCCCTCGCGGTTCCCACAATTCCCAGCACAGGAACCGCGAGGGAGCATTGTAGAGAGACATGCTCCTCCCTCCTCCTTCAGCCCCCAGCGAGTCAGCATTAGTGACAGCGACAGGAGTGCCGCCGGACTGGTGAGGCTGCCACCTGGTCCGGCGGCTCCAGCGTGGAATGCGGCCGGCCCCACTCACTACTCGCTGGTAAATGGGAGGGGAAGACGGTAATAAAGAGTCACAAGGGGAGGGGGGAATAAAACAGAGGTGCACAGGGAAAGGATGGGGGAAAGAGACAGGGGGGGAGAGTGAGACACAGAGGGAGAAAAAGGGGGAATAGAGAGATGGTGGAGGTAGGAAAAAGAGACAGAGGGGGAGAGAGAGGAAGGGGGAGAGAGAGACAGAGGTGAAGAGAAATGTGGGGGAGAGAGAGACAGAGGGGAAGAGAGATGTGGGGGGGAGAGAGAGACAGAGGGGAAGAGAGATGTGGGGGGGAGAGAGAGACAGAGGGGAAGAGAGATGTGGGGGAAAGAGAGACAGAGGGGAAGAGAGATGTGGGGGAGAGAGAGACACAGGGAAAGGGGGGGAAGAGACAGAGGGAAAGAGAGATGTGGGGGAGAGAGAGACACAGGGAAAGGGGGGAGAAAGAGACAGAGGGGAAGAGAGAGACAGAGGGAGAAAGGAGAGAGACACACAAGGGGAGTGGGAGAAAGAGGCAGAGGGGGAAGAGAGAGACTGGGAAGGAGAGGGGAGACACCCCCCTCCACCCACGAGGCTCTCCCCTGCCAGCAGATCTTCCTCCCCATTCCACATGCACCGTGCAGGCAGCCAGCAGGGGAGGGAGGAAGAGAGGACCCGGGAGCTCAGCCTGCAGCTCCTCTGCGTCCTTCTCGCACGAGCACAGAGCGTTGCCGCGGTTACCACGGCAATAGAGATGTCCCGAATAGTTCGCTGGCGAATAGTTCCTGGCGAACATAGCTTGTTCGCGTTCGCCACGGTGGGCGAACATATGCGATGTTCGGTCCGCCCCCTATTCGTCATCATTGAGTAAACTTTGACCCTGTACCTCACAGTCACCAGACACATTCCAGCCAATCAGCAGCAGACCCTCCCTCCCAAACCCTCCCACCTCCTGGACAGCATCCATTTTAGATTCATTCGGAAGCTGCATTCAGAAGTGTGTTATATTTGAGCATGCTAGGCTGAACATGCGTATATCATGGCTAGTTGCACTGAGGGTATGAGTATATAGCAGTACATTGTTGTGAAAGATGGCTGTCATGTTTAGGGTGTAGCTTGCACATTATCAACTGTGTATTTATATCAGCAGCTCCACCACTAGTTATAAATCAAGTGTGAGTCGCCCCATGAGATGAGACTAGTGAATAACATAATACATGAACGGTTAAGGTAAAGGCATGTAAGGAACTACAACAATAAACTCTTGAGGAGGTGAAATAATGACATGTTTAAACGCTTGCTACTTTACGATTAGTTAATGTGCAGAGAGCAGTTCATGTGATCAAAGGCATGGTGTGGAGGATCGGCTATAGTGGGACATGCTTGGCATGCTGCTGTTTACTGCTTGTGCTCATCCGATCCCTACTGGGCGCCAGGTGCAGACCCTGGGAGTCCCTGATACCTGGAACAACAAAGGCAAGTCTCTGGCTGAGTGCCGGGTTCGCGGCTTGAGGTGGTGGAAGCTTGTTTTGTCGGGTGGTCGAATCTGTCCCGGTGGTGCTTCACGTCCAGTGCGGGATTGTGGTGGCTTAAGATGGAGGCGAGTGCTTGACGTGGGGCAGGCTCTGCATTTCTGTTTGTGCCTCCGGTCCCGTCTTCGACGCCTTTTGCGTTGGTGGATTTTAATGGGGACTGCTTCGCTTAGCTGTGGTGGAGCTTGTTGGGGCTGTGGTGGAGCTTGTTGGGGCTTCCTGCTTGTTATTTGCTTCCAAAATTGATTAAAGAGTCTGTCCAGCTTAGACTCAATATCCTGCCATGCTTTGCTGGTACCAGGAGGACACGTGGCTGCCGCCATATTGAGAGAGTCACAGATGAGTATGTCGGCCTTGGCGGCTGTGCTCTGTGCGTCCATTAGCTCCAGACAGCCTCTCAGGGGTGGACTGGGATAACCCCCACCGGTCCGAGGGGGGGGTAACGGAGCTCCTGCCGGGAAGTAGCTGCTCCTGGGCATCCCAGGATTGGGAGATCGGCCACCTCTCCCGCCTGGTGAGCACCAGGCCACACTTGCCACGCGGAGGTACGTAAGACTCTGTCGAGTTGCTGACCACTATTAAGCATGTCGGTCAGGTAGGAGCAACATTGCTGGGTCATCCCCTTCTGGAGTGAAATTCGCTTGTTGATAGCTGCTTAAAGTGAGATATTAAGGGAGCTCACATGAAGTGCGTCTTTCCTCCATGACAGCTAGGCCCCTCCCCCCGGAAGCTGCATTCTTAGTGAGAGGAGGGACAGTGTAGCTGCTGCTGATTTAATAGGGAAATTGATAGCTAGGCTAGTGTATTCAGTGTCCACTACAGTCCTGAAGGACTCATCTGATCTCTGCTGTAAGGACAGCACCCCAAACAGCCCTTTTTAGGGCTAGAACATCAGTCTGCTTTTTTTTTTTGCTGTGTAATCTAATTGCAGTTGCCTGCCTGCCAGCGTGTGTGTCAGGCTCATAGCGTATACTGTGCCCACTTGCCCAGTGCCACCACTAATATCTGGTGTCACAATAGCTTGCACTTAAAAAACAAAAAACTTTTTTGACTGTAATATAATAGCAGTCAGTTTCCTTCACACGTGTGCGTTTCAGGGCCTGCCAGGGCACAGTGTCACACCAGTGCAACTCATATCTGGTGTAACAATAGTGTACATTTAAACAAAAAAACTAGAAATTTGACTGTGAAATAATAGCAGTCAGTTTCCTTCATACGTGTGCGTTTCAGGGCCTGCCAGGGCACAGTGTCACACCAGTTCAACTCATATCTGGTGTAACAATAGTGTACATTTAAACAAAAAAACTAGAAATTTGACTGTGAAATAATAGCAGTCAGTTTCCTTCATACGTGTGCGTTTCAAGGCCTGCCAGGGCACAGTGTCACACCAGTGCAACTCATATCTGGTGTAACAGTAGTGTACATTTAAAAAATAAAAAAAACTTTTTTTTTTTTTTTAATTCTTTATTTTATTTTGTGCAGGGAGTAACAAACCGTTTGTCAATGCCACAACAGCATATTCAAAAGCTATAGACACAGTAGTTGTACAGTTGTGACAAGAATTTCAGCACATTTTTTAAATGTTAAGTTTTAAACACGTTATTTGCAGTAGATTAAACATGCAGTAAGTAGTGAGGTCGTAACAGCGTTTTGAACAAAAGATAACAGTGCGATAAGTTGAGCTTTATACTTTAAGAGGCCTCAATACGAGAAACTATGTTAATTTGCCAGGCATCTAGCATTGTACATGTTGGGGTTCACGGTGGGTAGGGTGCCTGTCAAGCTATGCTGACTAGCTAGGTGAGCATATACAGTAAAGCTGTGTTGCTTTAATAGGTGGTTATTTGAGCGGGACCGCAGTGTCGAGATGGACAGGACCTCGGTGGCTAGCTCCCTGTAGCTGTGTCTATTCCATTCTCACATTACTTTTTATGCAAAAAATGCCAAATTATAAAATAATACAAGATAAAAATAACAATACAAATGTTGACTGTGAAATAATAGCAGTCAGTTTCCTTCACGTGTGTGCGTTTCAGGGCCTGCCAGGGCACAGTGTCACACCAGTGCAACTCATATCTGGTGTAACAGTAGTGTACATTAAAAAAAAAACTAGAAATTTGACTGTGAAATAATAGCAGACAGTTTCCTTCACACGTGTGCGTTTCAGGGCCTGTCAGGCCTACAGCGTCTACTCTGCCAACTTCTGCCAGTGCACAGTGCCACTCATATCTGTTGTCACAGTAGCTTGCACGCATAGTACCACTAATGGAAAAAAAAATGACAGACAGAGGCAGGCCACCCCGCAGGGGCCGTTGTGGTCGTGGTGCTGTGATTCCCTTTGGCCCTAGAATAATGCCAAGTGTTCAGAGGCCACGTACCCTGAACTCGAAAAGTTCTGAGGACATAGTTGACTGGCTAACACAGGACACCCAATCTTCTACAGCTTCCGCTCGGAACCTTGATGCACCATCCTCCTCCAGCTTAGCTTCAGGCACCTCTCAAGTTACCACTCGCCCGCCTGCCGCCACCACCAATACTAGCACCACAGCCGCTATACTTGGTATGTCAGAGGAGCTATTTACACATCAGTTGGAAGAAATTAGTGATGTGCAACCATTATTGCCAGAGGATGTAGATAACAGGGATATGTCTCAGTCAGGCAGCATTACACACATGGATGTACGGTGTGATGATGATGATGTTGTACCCGCTGCTGCTTCCTTTGCTGAGTTGTAAGATACAAGTGAAGCGGTTGATGATGACGATGCGTCCATGGATGTCACGTGGGTGCCCGCTCGGCAAGAAGAAGAACAGGGCGAAAGTTCAGATGGGGAGACAGAGAGGAGGAGGAGACGAGTTGGAAGCAGGGGGAGGTTGTCTCAAGGAGCTAGTGGCACAGTCAGACAGCATGCATCGGCACCCGGGATCAGCCAGACAGCACGCCAATCAACGCATGCTGTTGCCACCACCAGAATGCCGTCATTGCAGAGCTCAGCAGTGTGGAATTTTTTTTGTGTGTCTGCCTCTGACAACAGCGATGCCATTTGCAACCTGTGCCAAAAGAGTCGTGGGAAGTCCAACACCCACCTAGGTACAACTGCTTTGCGAAGGCACATGATCGCACATCACAAACACCTATGGGATCAACACATGAGTACAAGCAGCACACAAACTCAAATCCGCCATCCTCCTCCTGGTCCAGCATCTTCAGCCACGTCAACCACTGCTGTCCTCCTTGCCCCCTCTCAACCATCCGCCACTCCGTCTCTCGTCTTGAGCAGTTCCTGCTCATCTGCCCACAGTCAGGTGTCTATAAGGACATGTTTGAGCGTAAGAAGCCAATGTCACAAAGTTACCCCCTTGCCCGGCATCTGACAGCTGGCTTGTCTGAACTCTTAGCCCGCCAGCTTTTACCATACAAGCTGGTGGAGTCTGAGGCGTTCCAAAAATTTATAGCTATTGGGACACCGCAGTGGAAGGAACCCGGCCGAAATTTCTTTGCACAAAAGGCAATCCCCAACCTGTACTCGATTGGAAAAGGAAGTAATGGCATGTCTGGCACACAGTGTTGGGGCAAGGGTCCATCTGACCACTGATACCTGGTCTGCAAAGCATGGTCAGGGCAGGTATATCACCTACACTGCGCATTGGGTAAACCTGCTGATGGCTGCCAAGCATGGAATGCGTGGCTCTGCAGAGGAGTTGGTGACACCGCCACAAATTGCAGGCAGGCCTGCTACCACCTCCTCTACTCCTCCTACTCCATTCTCTTCCATAACCTCCTCGGTTGAGTCCTCTTCTGCTGCTGCCTCTTGCTCCACATCAACGGCATCCCCCCAGCTCCCCAGGTACTATTCCACATCCCGGATACGGCAGTGTCACGCCGTCTTGGGGTTGACTGAAAGCAGAGAGTCACACCGGACAAGCACTCCTGTCCGCCCTGAACGCACAGGTGGATCAGTGGCTGACTCCGCACCAACTGGAGATCGGCAAAGTGGTTTGTGACAATGGAAGAAATTTGTTGGCGGCATTGAATTTGGGCAAGTTGACACATGTGCCGTGCATGGCACATGTGTGTAGTCTGATCGTACAACGCTTTGTGCATAAGTACCCAGGCTTACAGGATGTCCTGAAGCAGGCCAGGAAGGTGTGTGGCCATTTCAGGCGTTCCTACGCGGCCATGGTGCACTTTTCAGATATCCAGCAGCGAAACAACATGCCAGTGAGGCGCTTGATTTACGACAGCCCGACACGTTGGAATTCAACACTCCTAATGTTCGACCGCCTGCTCCAGCAAGAAAAAGCCGTTAGCGACTATTTGTATGACCGGGGTGCTAGGACAGCCTCTGCGGAGCTGGGAATTTTTTTGCCACATTACTGGACGCTCCTGCGCAATGCCTGTAGGCTCATGCGTCCTTTTGAGGAGGTGACAAACCTAGTCAGTCGCACCGAAGGCACCATCAGCGACATCATACCATTTGTTTTCTTCCTGGAGCGTGCCCTGTGAAGAGTGCTGGATCAGGCCGTAGGAGAGGAAGAGGAAGAGGAAGAGGAAGAGTTGTGGTCACCATCACCACCAGAAACAGCCTTATCAGCATCGCTTGCTGGACCTGCGGCAACGCTGGAAGAGTATTGTGAGGAAGAGGAGTCAGAGGAGGAATGTGGCTTTGAGGAGGAGGAGGAAGACCAACCACAACAGGCATCCCAGGGTGCTCGTTGTCACCTATCTGGTACCCGTGGTGTTGTACGTGGCTGGGGGGAACAACATACCTTCAGTGAGATCAATGAGGACGAGGAACAGGACATGAGTAGCTTGGCATCCAACCTTGTGCAAATGGGGTCTTTCATGCTGTCGTGCCTGTTGAGGGACCCTTGTATAAAAAGGCTGAAGGAGAACGACCTGTACTGGGTGTCCACGCTACTAGACCCCCGGTATAAGCAGAAAGTGCCTGAAATGTTACCGAATTACCGCAAGTCGGAAAGGATGCAGCAGTTCCAAAATAAATTTAAAAGTATGCTTTACACAGCGTATAAGGGTGATGTCACAGCACAACGGGAATCTAACAGGGGAAGAAGTGAAAGTAATCCTCCTCCTCCCACGACCATGCCGGCAAGGACAGGACGCTTTACAGACGAGTTGTTGATGGAGGACATGCAGAGCTTTTTAAGTCCTACGCATCGCCACAGCCTTTCGGAGTCCACCCTCAGAGAACGACTCGACCGACAGGTAGCAGACTACCTCGCCTTAACTGCAGATATCGACACTCTGAGGTGCGATGAACCCCTTGACTACTGGGTGTGCAGGCTTGACCTGTGGCCTGAGCTATCCCAATTTGCGATAGAACTTCTGGCCTGCCCCGCTTCAAGTGTCCTGTCAGAAAGGACCTTCAGTGCAGCAGGAGGTATTGTCACTGAGAAGAGAAGTCGCCTAGGTCAAAAAAGTTTAGATTACCTCACCTTTATTAAGATAAATGAGGGATGGATCCCGAAGGGACTGACAGTGGGCGATGCATTCGACTAAAAAAGACGTGATGAGGGGGACGTAACAGGGATTAAACTGATAAGAATAGTACTACCTAATGCACCACTCCTATCTGGTGGCACATAAGATTGCACGCGCAGTGCCCCAAATTTGAAGTAGGAGGACCGATCAAGCATCTTTTTCCATCTCCCGGTTCCTAAAATCGATGTCATATACACGTTCCCTGATAGGGGACGTAACAGGGATTAAACTGATAAGAATAGTACTACTTAACACACCACTCCTATCTGGTGGCACATTAGATTACACGCGCAGTGCCCAAAATTTAAAGTAGGAGGACCAACCAAGCATCTTTTTCCATCTCCAGGTTCCTAAAATCGATACCATATACACGTCCCCTGATAGGGGACGTAAGGGGGATTAAACTAATAAGAATAGTACTACTTAACACACCACTCCTATCTGGTGGCACATTAGATTACACGCGCAGTGAGTGTCTTGAGAAAGTCCCGTGGGCGGGACGAAACGTGTAGACGTGTCTGCACTTTGCTACTGGACCCACTTGGCATCCTTTGACTGCCTTCGAGTGCCGTTTTTAATTTAATTTTTTATTTTTATTTCTATTTTTTTGTGTCTTTGATTTTTTGGTGAGTGAGGGAGTAGAGGACATTCGGATACCTCTCAGCTGTTCCACCTAACTGTACCGCGGTCTTTTGTGAAGATTCCGACCGCGGTATATGTTTCCAGCTCGTGTGCGATCTACCAGCCGTATCTGTGGGTGGTCTGCCTTAATTACACTGCGGTCTTTTTTGAAGATCCCGACCGCGGTGCATATCATCGGTTTTGACGGATCCCTTTTGGAGTAGGTCGGAGACTTGCTGCACAGAATTTCCACCCTCCTTTACATATTTTATATTTTTATTTTTTCTCTCTTCAAATATCGATCTCCATTTACATATACCTCGGTGGGGGGCCCACACCGAGGCAGGTACTATTATTATTGTTTTTTATAATTTTTTTGTGTTTTTTTGTGTTTTACATATATTTTTTGTGATTTCTTTTTTTCATTTATACTGTGTCACTTTTTAGGCAGCGGTGTTGATACTCTTTTTTACCATGTATTTGTTAATACATGGTTTATTGGTATACCCTTTATAATAGTAGGTTCCTATAGTTATACCTATAATATACAGTTCATTGGTACATCATTTACATTAGTGGGTTCATGTATTCACTGTGATTTTTATCTTTATTTATTTAGTGTTTTGTTTTGAATTATCTTAACTAGATTTATTGTATATGAGTTTTACCTCAATAAATACAGCTTATATATTTTCTTAATATCTATTTCTGAGCGCACATACTTTTTTATCTTTTGAGCTATCACTCAATTTTAGTCGCTTGTGAACGTATGTAGCTGCCAGTTTTTATTATTTGATATTCATTACACCTTGTATTTACTTTTCTACACGCGCAGTGCCCCAAATTTGAAGTAGGAGGACCAACCAAGCATCTTTTTCCATCTCCCGGCTCCTAAAATCAATGCCATATACAAGTCCCCTGATAGGGGACGTAACAGGGATTAAACTGATAAGAATAGTACTACTTAACACACCACTCCTATCTGGTGGCACATTAGATTGCACGCGCAGTGCCCCAAATTTGAAGTAGGAGGACCGACAAAGCATCTTTTTCCATCTCCCGGTTCCTAAAATCGATGCCATATACACGTCCTCTGATAGGGGACGTAACAGGGATTAAACTGATAGGAATAGTACTACTTAACACACCTTATAATAACGCAGAGAGAGGCAACGCAGAGAGAGGTGTCTGAAGAAGGGAAGTCAGAGGAGGAAGGTGGCTTTGAGAAGGTGGAAGACCAAACACAGCAGGCGTCCCAGTGGGCTTGTTGTCACCTTTCGGGGACCCTTGGTGTTGTACGTGGCTGGGTGGAGGAAGAGACCTTCAATGACATCAGTGAGGACAAGGAACGGGACATGCTATCTTGGTATCCAACCTTGTGCAAATGGGGAGTTTGCGGTTGTGCAAATGGACTGTTTGCGGTTGTTTGCGGTGCGTTAAACAGGGAGTTTGGTCTGTCACTGTGAAGCGGGCGTAACCCTTACACTACCTGATCGATACAACATCATACCTGATGTTTTAAAGCACGTTATGCCCTTTATGATTTATGCCCTTTATGGATTAAAACCAGACTCTGCATCAACTATGTAATTTTCCATGGGAGTTTTGCCATGGATCCCCCTCCGGCATGCCACAGTCCAGGTGTTAGTCCCCTTGAAACAACTTTTCCATCACTATTGTGGCCAGAAAGAGTCCCTGTGGGTTTTAAAATTCGCCTGCCTATTGAAGTCTATGGTGGTTCGCCCGGTTCGCCCGTTCGCGAACATTTGCGGAAATTCGCGTTCGCCGTTCGCTATTCGCGAACGAAAAATGTTATGTTCGCGACATCTCTAACAATAGACTAAGTCTCAGTAGGGTATGATAATGCCTGGAGGTGTACTTTATAACTTAACTTATAAGAGAAAGTGGACAAACTGTGCCTTTAAGAAGATTTACCCTGTAAAAGATAGGTGTCCCATAATTATATGTTCGCGACATCTCTACACGGCAATGCTCCGGCTCTCACGAGAGTGAACTCTAGCCCTGGAGCTATGGGCTAGAGTTCACTCTCACCAATGCGACCATCATGAATTCCTGGTGGTCGCAGTGTTGAGAGTGAACTCTAGCCCCATAGACACACTGCCCCCACACACACACCATACACATTCACACACTGCCCCCCATACACACACTGCCCCCACACACACACTGTCCCCACACACACCCCATACACATTCACACATTGCCCCATACACACACACACTGCCTCCACATACACACCATACACATTTACACACTGCCCCATGCACACATTGCCCCCCACACACATACACAGCCCCCCATACACACACACACACATTCATAGCCCCCCATACACACATTTCCCCACACACCCTACGCATTCACACACTACACCCCCCACACACACATACACTGAACCTTTCACACACACTGCACCCCTCACACATTGCACCACTGCTCCTGTACCCTACTACAGCCCCATATCCCAGTTGTCAAACTGTTCTTAAACGGTTTGACTACTTACTCTGTGAGGGGGTCCCGGCACTCCTTGCACCAGAACCACTACACAGAGCAGTGGTTGTTTCTTTAAATAATCTACAAGTGCCCCTCCCGGGATCAGGCTTTGGCTCCTCCACTGGTATATGACATGTATATTAATGTGTATTAGTTATATATATATATATATATATATATATATATATATATATACATATATATATATATATATTTATGCCTATTATATTTACACATATATTAATGTACATTTATATATGCATAATACACAGAGAAATGTCATTAATATGTACCATATGAGCAGATATTGGTGCCTACTCCAGCACAATAACATATTTAAAGTGAAGAGCACACCCACAGGACTTCAAAATAAACAAGATAACGTACATTTTTTACAGTTGTGCCCTACATACATTTACCATTTCAGTCCCATTACCAGGGGCGGACTGACAGGTCGGGCAGATCGGTCACTGACCGAGGGCCCGAGTCAGTCAGGGGGCCCGGCAGCACAGTCATGCTTCTGCTGTGGAGATCAGAGATCTTCACAGCAGAAGGAAGTTATGCAAAAACAAATCCAGTGAAAGGTTGTCTGCCCCCACTGCTCCTGGAGGAAGAAAACCATCGGATTGGTACAGGTAAGCAGGCCCATGCACACACTGCATACACTGCCCACCCACACACACACACACACACTGCCCCCCATATATACACACACTGCCCCCCATATATACACACACACTGCCCCCCCCATATATACACACACTGTGCACCCATGTTCTATATGAAGCCAGCCAATGTAATTTATCCCCATCAAACCAGGGCCGGCGTGTCCATAAGGCGGCACAGGCGGCCGCCTTAGGGCGCACCGGCTCCGGGGGCGCAAGATTTCAGTGACCGGCAGGAGGGAAGCTCTCCCTCCTGCCGGCCACCATCTCCGCCCCCGGTGCTGCGTGCGGCAGTGCTGCGATCTGGCGCTGCGAGGGAGCTCTAACCTTTCTGCTCTGCTCCCTCGCGCGCTGTCTAGTGATGCCGCGGGAGCCGGAATATGACGTCATATTCCGGCTCCCGCGGCATCAGCAGACAGCCCACGAGGGAGCAGAGCAGAGAGGTTAGAGCTCCCTCGCAGCGCCTGATCGCAGCACTGCTGCACGCCGCCCAGCAGCCCCACTGGACCCCAGGGAATGATCCACACCAGCTCTCCAGGTAGGGAGGCTGGGTGGATATTATTTATTTATTAAAATAATTTGTGAATGTATGTGATGTGTCTGTGTGTGAGAGTGTCTGTGTGTGAGAGTGTCTGTGTGTGTGAGTGTCTGTGTGTGTGAGTGTCTGTGTTAGAGTGTCTGTGTGTCTGTGAGTATGTGAGTGTCTGTGTGTGTGAGTGTCTGTGTTAGAGTGTCTGTGTTAGAGTGTCTGTGTGTCTGTGAGTGTGTGAGTGTCTGTGTGTGTGTCTGTGAGTATGTGTCTCTGTGTGAGAGTGTCTGTGTGTCTGTGAGTGTGTGTCTCTGTGTGTGTGCGTGAGTGAGTGTATGTGTTACTGTGAGTGACTGTGTGTCTGTGAGTGACTGTGTGTGAGTGTGTGCGTGAGTGAGTGTATGTATGTCTGTGAGTGTGTGCGTGAGTGTATGTGTGTCTGTGAGTGACTGTGAGCGAGTGTATGTGTCTGTGAGTGTGTGTGAGTGAGTGTATGTGTGTCTGTGAGTGACTGTGAGTGTGTGCGTGAGTGAGTGTATGTGTGTCTGAGTGATTGTATGAGTGTTGCATGTGAGTGTGTCAGTGTATGTGTGTCTGTCAGTGTGTGTTTGTGAGTGTCTGTCAAATCAGTGAGAGTATCTTTGTCATTGAGTCTGTGTGTGACTATCAGTGTGTCTGTCAATGAGTGTCAATCAGTGTGTGTGTGTCAGATCAGTGAGTCTCTGTGTTTGTCATTGAGTGTGTGTGACTGTCATTAGAACACTAAGGGACAGGGAAGGGAGGGGACCAATAATGGACGGGGAGAGGGGCTGGTTAAGAGGCACATAGGTGAAGATGTTATTTTTGAATGGGGGGGGGGGGGGCGGAAAAATACATCTTCGCCTAGGTACCCAAAAATCCTTGCACCGGCCCTGCATCAAACCATTTATTTTTGAAAAGTAGACAACCCAGGGTATTCAATATGGGGTATGTCAAGTCTTTTTTAGTAGCCACGTAGTCACAAACACTGGCCAAAGTTAGCATTTATATTTGTTTGTGTGTTTAAAATGCAAAAAACAATTATGAATGCTAACGTTGACCAGTGCTTGTGACCAAGTGGCTACTAAAAAAGACAGAAAATACCCAATTTGCAATACCTTGGGTTGTCTTCTTTTGCAAATGGTATGCCATCATTGGGGTAATTCTCAATCCTGGGATACCTACGCTCTCAAAGGCACCATAACAAATCTGGCAAATTTCTATGGAAAAAACGGTCTTTATTTTGACCCTGTAACGTTCAAAAACACTATAAAACCTGTACATGGGGTACTGTAATATTTGGGAGACTTCGCTAAACACAAATATTTGTTTTTTTAAAACAGTAAAACGTATCACAACAATGATATTATCAGTGAAAGTGCAGTTTGTGTGTGAAAAATGCAAGAAACATCACTTTCACTGGCAATGTCATCGCTGTGATGTGTCTTACTGTTTTAAAACACTAATATTTGTGTTCAGCAAATTCTACCAAGTAAAACAGTAACCCCCATGCACAGGTTTTAGGGTGTCTTGAAAAGTTACAGGGTTAAATATAGTGCTAGCAACTTAAATTCTCTGGACTTTCTCCAGACAGCCAGACGCGGTCGCCCCAGAAGTGCCCAACCTGGGTACTTTGTGGTCCGGGGCCAGCTTTTTCTCCTCTGAGCCACTATTCAGCTCATGTATCAGCTTAAAGTCAGATCTTGCCTTGTCTCCAGCACTAGGGGGTTGGACTTTTCCTGTGACTGCTTCAGTATCTCAGTCCACCTGAAGCAGATGCCTAATCAGCCAGGTATAAAAGACTGCCTCTCTCTGAGGGCAGTGTCTGTTCATTGACTCCGGTTTCTGTGTCTGTGAAACAGGGTTCTCCATTCGGCTCCTGACCTTGGCTTTTTCTTATCGTGTGTCCTGACCTCTGGCATCCTCTGACTTTGGCTTACCTTTGTTTATCCTGACTTCTGGCACCCTCTGACAATTCTCCTGCTTGTGTCCTTGTACTTGTCGCCTGTACTGCGACTTGGAGCAATATCCTGCACAGCCCCTGTGCACAGACTCCCAGGCCAGGTGAATTCTTACCTGGCCACCTTGTCCTGTGTTTATTTGCAAGGGTGAGCATATATCTCTGCATACCGGACTCCACATCAGGTAAGATCCTGACACTTTCGGCCTGGGTTGTCAGGCCGGTCCCCCAAATTGCACTCAATAAAATTACTTAATTATGTAAAAATATTACATAAATATGCACATAGAATTTAAATATATATATATATATATACATATTTATATATTTGAAGTGTATGTGTATATTTATGTAATTGTGTATATGGACATTGGTATATGGTATATTTCATATTTTTATTTATTTTTATATACATATTTCATTCTAAGTGTATTTTGATATAAATATATATTACTCTCAAAATACAGTTAGAATATATATATATATTTTTTTTTTATTTTTTTTTTTTAATAATATATGTATACAATATATATAGTTATTATATATATATATATATATATATATATATATATATACGATACCAGTAGAGAGCACTCAGGAGTCTTTCAAGGTAAATTTAATCTGTTGCTTTATTGAGCAATTATAAATTCACACAACGTTCCAGTCGACATTTAAGTCTGTAAAATACTTTTTTCAAGACAATTGTGTATGTGAGAGGGATACCTTTATATACAAAAAACGCAGTGATCCTATTTGGAGGTGAACAGGTGAAATGTAACCACGGATCAGAGTGATGTCATTAATGACGTAAACATGTTTGAATTACGTAATAAATTGAAGTTAACCCTAAGCCTTTTTACAGGTGAAATGCGTCAAGTGGATTTTTATAGACTTTATACATAGTACTTTTATCCTTTTAATTTATTTCTGTTAAATAAATTATCCTTATCCATTTATTATACTTGGATTTTGTTTTCTACTTCCTGGTTACCATCTTGTTCCTTGGTGGGGACCATACCACCTATGCTATACAGACTAGAGCAAGTTCTGCTCTAGCAAATGTGAGTACGGTATTTTACTATTTAATTTATATATATTACCAGTATATACTGCACCATTTGGATTTCTTTGTCTCTTCACATATTATCTACCTGAGGCTGTCAATATCTGCATATCCTTAGACGGGGATTGTTCCGTCCACGCGTACTAACAGCTGAGCTCTAAGTTAGCTCTGGGAAATGTGAGTGTGGATTATTCTTAGTATCCATTCACGTACCCACTATACTTGACTTACTGCACTATTATTTCTTCATGTTTTATTTTTTAAGGTCAATTGTATAGAGACCACCACTACTACCATTGTGTACGTATATATTTATATATTTTCTCAAATCTAGGGCGCGGTTTCCTTCCTTCCTTTTTTCGTTTACACTATTTTGTTACAAGGTTAGGGTTCCTTGTATCGGTTACTGCTGCCTAACTACTATAAACTATATAGTGAGCACCTAATCTATCCACGTTTACATATATATATATATATATATATATATATATATATATATATATATATATATATGTGTGTGTGTGTAATTTGACTCGAAGTGTATTTTTATATTATATATACGTGTGCAATTTGACTCGAAGTGTGTTTTTATATTAATATATGTATATATTAATAAAAAATACACTTAGTATGACATTATATTTTATTATTATTATTTTATTTATTTATTTTACTTTTTTTATTATTATTTTTTAGTTTATTAACTTTTATTAACTTTTTTACTTTTTTCACCAGCAGGGGACTGCCTGCCAGTTCAGGCAGCCCTCCTGCTGGCAGCACTGTGGACACCTATTGCGGCCATGGCTGAGCCCAGACAGTCTCCTCTAAGAAGAAGACTGATCGCCTGCGGGGGAACGGTGGTGATCGGTAAGTACATGGGGAGGGAGAGAGAGGGAGGGAGTGTAAGGGTTAAATGTTTTTTTTTTGGGGGGGGGGTTTAATTGTATTTACTTATTTATTTTACTGAGTGTCTCAACCCCTTGAGGCACTCAGTACAGGCAGAGCATTGGAAGCCTGCCTGAAGGCTTCCGATGTTCTGTCTCACTGCCGGACTCCACGTGGAGCAACCCGAAAGTGATAGCTCCTGGGGGAACGATCACCCGGTGTTCTCCGGCGGCCTGGCAGTGAGGGGGTATTGCAGCTTTCAGCAGCTCTAATGGTATTGCAGCTTCCAGCAGCACTAATGGTATGGATGTCGAGGCATTGCTGGAAGAGATCATGATCGCTTCCAGCGCTCTAATTCCATGTGGACGTATCAGGTATGTCCGCGGTCCTTACGGACCATTTTTTGTCGGACGTACCTGAAAAGTCCGTGGTCGCGATGGGGTTAAAGGAACTAGAGGTGGATTTAACGTTAGGATCACAACTGTGCATTACTTAGTTTAGAATCTTTTCTCACCCAGTTCGATTCAGGATCCCCACTTAACAAGTTAAAGGAACACCATGGTCTTGGGAATACAGACCTGAATTCCTATTGCTATAGTGTCCCTGTCCCTATCTAGTTTAGTGCAATATGCCCCCCCCCCCCCTCCCCCCTCCCACCATGAAAGTTATGAAAATTAAGGTTATAATAAACTTTTTCCAGAACCGAGACTTCCACAGCGCTGCACCCCTCTCCACCTTCAGCAAAGTCATTGCCGAGGCATGGCCTCCTCCAGCATTGGGGACCTGGTGTGCATGTGCAGTGAGCATCCAAGCTTCCACATATGAAAGTATTGAATGTAATCCTTTCCTATGAGCTTCTGCTTCACAGTGCAGTGGAAGTGCCTCTACTGACATACTAACCGCCACTAGAGGTGGATTAAAAAGAAAAAAAAATGCAATGTTTTACATTGCAGGGTTAAAATGGCAGGTCTACTAAACCACACAATTATTCAACCTCTATTGAAAATCAGGTTTACTGTTAAAATTGACAGACTTTCTCCAGTTTTAAAACTATTCAACCCCTTCATGGCAAGCACCTTTTGGTACTTAGTAGAGCATCATTTTGCTGTTATTACTTGCCGCAAATGAGATGCATAGCAACACACCAGCTTCTGGCAGCGTTCCTGAGGAATCTTAGCCTATTGCTCATAAGCAATGGCCTCCTTCTTCAAATTCCTCCAGAGATTTTCTATGGGGTTCAAGTCAGATGACTGTGATGGCCACCGTAGAATTTTCTAGGATTTCTGCAACCAAACTTCGGTGAAATTTGATGTTAGAAACATAAAATGTTATGGCAGATAAGAACCATTCAGCCCATCTAGTCTGCCCAATTTTCTAAATACTTTCATTAGTCCCTGGCCTTACCTTAAATCTAGGATAGCCTTATGCCTATCCCATGCATGCTTAAACCCTTCACTGTGTTAACCTCTACCACCTTAGCTGGAAGGTTATTCCATGCATCCACTACCCTCTCAGTAAAGTAATAGTTCATGATATTATTTTTAAACCTTTGCCCATCTAATTTAAGACTATGTCCTCTTGTTGTGGTAGTTTTTCTTATTTAAATATAGTCTTCTCCTTTACTGTGTTGATTCCTGTTGCGGGCCGGGGGTAACCCATCCAGGGCCGGCGCGTCCATAAGGCGGCACAGGCGGCCGCCTTAGGGCGCACCGGCTCTGGGGGCGCAAAATTCCAGTGACCGGCAGGAGGGAAGTGCTCCCTCCTGCCTGGTCACCTCCTGGATCCCCGGAGCGGCGCGGCGTGCGGCTGAAGTGAATTAGGAGGCGGCGAGGGAGCTCTGATCTCTCTGACCGGCTCCCTCGCAGGCTGTTTTCTGATGCCGCGGGAGCCGGAATATGACGTCATATTCCGGCTCCCGCGGCATCAGAAAACAGCCTGCGAGGGAGCCAGTCCGAGAGATCAGAGCTCCCTCGCCGCCTCCTAATTCACTTCAGCCGCACGCCTCCCAGCAGCCCCACTGGACCGCCAATGAGAGACCCACGCCAGCTCTCCAGGTAGGGAGGCTGGGTGGGAAATTTACATTTAATTTAGATGATTAATTACTGTGTGTGTATGTGTGTGTGCATGTGAGTGTGAGTGTGTATGTGTGTCTGTGAGTTTGTGTGTGTGTGTGTCTGTCAGTGTGTGTGAGTGTGTGTGTGTGTGTGTGTGTGTGTGTGTGTGTCTGTCAGTGTGTGTGTGTGTGTGTATGTGTGTGCCTGTCAGTGTGTGTGTGTGAGTGAGTGTGTGTGTGTCTGTCAGTGTGTGTGTGTGCATGTGAGTGTGTGTGTTCGAGTATGTGTCTGTGAGTTTGTGTGTGTGTGAGTATGTATTTTTCTGTATGCCTGTCTGTATATATGTATATGTATGACGGTATGCTTCTGTATGTATGTATGTGTCTGTATGTCTTGTACGTATGTTTCTGTATGTCTCTGTATGCATGTATGTAACTGGATGTATGTTTGTCTCTGAATGTCTGTATATATGTCTCTGTATGCATGTATGTAACTGTATGCCTTTATGTCTCTGTATGTACGTATGTGTGTCTGTGTGTCTCTGTATGCCTGTATGTCTTTGTATGCATGTTTCTGTATGTATGTATGTGTCTGTATGACGGTATGCCTCTGTACGTATGTGTGTGTCTGTATGACGGTATGCCTCTGTATGTATGTATGTGTCTGTCTGACGGTATGCCTCTGTATGTATGTATGTGTCTGTATGCCTGTCTATATGTATGTGTCTGTATGACGTTATGTCTCTGTATGCATGCATGTATCTGTATGTGTGTATGTCTTTGTATGCCTGTATGTATGTATGTGTCTGCATGCCTGTATGTCTCTGTATGTATGTTTCTTTATGCCTGTATGTCTGTATGTATGTTTCTTTATGCCTGTATGTCTGTATGTATGTGCCTGAATGTCTTTGTATGTATGTTTCTGTATGCCTGTCTGTATGTATGTGTCTGTATGACGGTATGCCTCTGTATGCATGTATGTCTTTATATGCCTGCATGTCTCTGTATGCATGTATATCTCTGCTTGTATGTCTCTGACTGTATGTGTCTATATGTCTCTGTATGATTATTTCTGTCTTTGTATGACAGTGTACCTGTATGACTTTGACTGTGTGACTGAAAAATGATGCCTGTGTGCCTGTGGCTTGGGAGGAAAGACACACAGGTGAAGATGCATTTTTTTTTTTTTTAATGAGGTTTGGGGGCGCCAAAATGCATCTTCGCCTGTGTAACTAAAAATCCTAGCACCGGCCCTGAACCCATCTGGTTACTTCAGCTAATGTAGAATGAAAAGAACCATCTTCCCCCGGTAACTGGATGACACACAGTTCCAGGGGTTCAACAAAAACTTTATAGACCACACTCGGCTTTATACTTTCCCCATGCAAGGAGTGGTAAACACACAATGACAATGTCCCTTCCCTGGGTCCTCCCCCTCCCGGGGATCACACAACAGAACCGGAACCTCAATCCCTTTGTCCCGAGTTCCCGCCACCCTTCCTCAGGTTTTCCCCCCTCCGGTGACCAGGGGTCTTCAACTCATGAGCCTCTGTACCTGGGAGTCAAAGCGCGGGAAAGCTTCCCTCCTCTGTGACTCCCAGCCACAGAAAGTCTGCCAAACCGGTATTGTACCTAAGGAATGTCCCCACCAATCTCACAGAACTTCTAGAATGGTACTTGGCATGAACAGCCTCCATTCGCAGGATCCCTGGGGTGAAACCTCGGGACACGAATGCTCCCTCTGGCCACCGCTCATCTATGCAAACAGCGATCACCCAAGGAAGCACTCATTAATTACTTACCTTGAGGTTCACACTTATGTTGCAAGTTGCCAACATTCTAATTGATTGGTGTGAACATTCCAATGGGTACTGGGGTTGGCCTCATTCGGGAACTGAACAAGACGAGAAGCAATCTGCGAATGCTCCCCCTGGATGGCGTTTGTCTAACGAACAGGTCACAACCCAGGGTAGGCACGTGCCGAGGCTTCCCTTGCAGTTTGCGGTTTTCACACCTCGTTAGCGAGGTGTGAACGTTTTAACTAAATATTCTAAATGTGATCTTGGGGTGGTCCCCGTTCGGGAGACGAAAGGAACCCGTTTGTATGAGCTCTCTCGAATTGGGAGCAGGTAAAACCTACAGATTCACAAATACATGGGGGAAACATAGGCAATCACATAAAGACAATTTACGGACAATTCAACGGTCCCGCCACAATTCCCTTTATGTATCATATCCGCCCTGTCTCGTCTTTCCTCCAAGCTATACATGTTAAGATCCTTTAACCTTTCCTTGTAAGTTTTATCCGGTAAATTCCATGAATCAGTTTAGTAGTCCTTCTCTGAACTTTCTCCAAAGCATCAATATCCTTCTGGAGATATGGTCTCCAGTACTGCATACAATACTGCATTGGATGGGCCTACAAATTGCAGGCACCAGTGCTGACATCTCATACTTAACTTAAACAACATCAAGGACGGAGTAGTTATGCCTTGGAAGGAGATCGAGGGAGCTTAAGCTGGCAGCTCCCTGAAAACATTGACATGGATGAACCCAACAACGAGACGAAGTATCTTGCAACACCACTGGTGAAAGCCAGCCTGGCAGTATGGCACAGAACAGCCTCACGGAATGGTCTCTCATCCTCTCCCGTCCCCTCTCTGCCTAATCGCGAAAAACCCAGACTTCACATCGGGTAAGGACCCTTGGGCATTCGCTTGCCTCACACCACTGACACACATTCACATTAGACACATGATAAAGGACAGCAAAATCAGACCCCTCAGTGACTTCCTTGACAGCCCACACACGACCTTCCTACATAGACTGAAATATGAACAGATCCGACAGTTCCTGATAAATTTACCACAGCACCCTGACCTTAACAGGATTTTGACCCCGTTTGAGAGCCTGGAACCTATACCTATACTCTTTACTCCTGCGCAATAGGAACCTCCCACCACCTTCTTACATGGGAAGACAAGTGACATTTTCACAGAACAACAATGGATCAAAATATACGACTTTACGCACCACTGCGCATTGGCAAGTAAAACACAAGAGACGGCATGTAAAGTTTTCACCCTATGGTATAGAACGCTGCAAATCCTGCAGAAAATGATCACAGCCCTAAGCAACAGGTGCTGGCGATGCCACACGGGGTGGGCACATTCCTACACATATGGTGGGAAAGCTCAAAGGTGGTCCCCTACTGGCAAATGATCAGTAGAGTGCTACAAAAGATCTCTGACAACCCACCCCCCTTCATACCTACCGCATACCTCCTATACCACACCACAACCCCGACAGCCAAATATAAGAAATCCCTGACTATACGGATACTGAATAAAGCTAAACATATTGGAAGACAGACACACCCCCTCCATTAACAACCTGGTTTGAGAGAATGGAGGAACTCAAAGACTTGACGTTCTCAGCACAGGGCCGCTCACAAACATACTTAGACATATGGACACATTGGCTAGTAGCAGCATACCGCTCAGATTTCCGAAGCATGCTGACATATAGCCGACAGGGGGATGACACAGGGAGTGGGGAGGAAGATACTCCAGGCATTGACCCAGACGTAGAAGGGAACCTCGGGTTGCTGGCTCATCCAAGATGATGGCCGATGCTCCTCCACTCTGGCCCACGCCTACACCATCACATACTTGGGATTGCGGGGGGGAGGTGAGAACGTGGGCACACAAAATAACTAACCAGGCAGCAATCCCGCGGCTACAGTGCCAGGGGGCACGCTTATGGTTGGGAGGCTGGACATAGGAGCCACATCACTAACTCAAGCCACATTGATTCCCGTAAACAGTATTCCTTTTACAAGATACCATAGGATATACCATGACACTAAACATAATACCTAAACATAGGTTGCTATGCTTTGATTCTACATATATGCTGGTTTGTAACCTTCATGACATTTATGATGTACAGTATACATTGTTCTTCCTGAACTGCTTGACTTGCCTCTCGAAGCCCTACGTCTCTAGCTGGTTGAAGTATGTTTGCATGCCATGGACTTGCGAGTCCTACCTCTTTACTGCAACTTAAAACATAACGATAAGTTCAAAGAAAATATTAATAAAAATGAAATGTACTAAATATATATATAAATAAAAGATCAAAAAGCGATGCACTCTGTGGTCTTTAGAAGAAATCACTGGTATTTAGTATCCAATACAATTACATAAATCCGATCGACGTTTCGACCTCTTCAGGTCTTCCTCAAGCTATTTATATATGTTTGCATGCATATGTTTGCATGCCATGGACTTGCGAGTCCTACCTCTTTACTGCAACTTAAAACATAACGATAAGTTCAAAGAAAATATTAATAAAAATGAAATTTACAAAATATATATATATAAATAAAAGATGAAAAAGAGATGCACTCTCTGGTCATTAGAAGAAATCACTGGTATTTAGTATCCAATACAATTACATAAATCCGATCGACGTTTCGACCTCTTCAGGTCTTCCTCAAGCTATTTATATATACATTTGCTCGCATCTCAACCCCACACACAATATAGACCCTATACATCCCTCACACACTGCATGCATGTACATACACAGCGCCCCTACTCACACACTGCCCTCCTACACACACTGCACCCCTACACACACTGAACTCCTCATACACTTCACCTCATACACTGCACTCCTCCCTAATGAACCTCTACACACACACTGCACCCCTGCTGACAATACACCCTCCATACACTGCAACCCCACACACTGCACCACTATGCATACTTTACCACTCACACACACCGCACACTCTACATCCCCTGTACACATACTGCACCACATACACACACACACTACACATCGCCTATACACAGTCTGGATCTTCTACACACACTAGATTGCCTTTAGACACACACTGCAACACATAGACAGAGTACATTCCTGACATACATATTACATGCCCTATACACACACACACACTAGATCCCCTGTATGCAAACACTCACACTACATTCCTTAAACACACTCTCTCTACAGCCCCTACAAACACTACATCACCTACACATACATTAGAGCACCTATGCGCACAAACACTTGCTGCATCCCCTATACGCACACTATGTCCCCAATACACACAAATGCACTACAGCACCTATACACACCCACACACTCTCTACAGCCTCTAGCCACACATATTATACCACAAACTAAACACAACTGAAACCGAAACCCAAAAAACCCACACGACAATCAGCTCACTCTAATGGAGAATCCAGAGACAAGTCACAAGCAAACACAATGCAAGCAGGTCATTAAATTTGCTTGCACTCTGCATAACAAATGCAGGGCTTTATCCCATGTGAGAGCTCTTTAGCAGGACTCTGCACATGGGCTGCCCTGGAAGAGCACTGAAGCAACATGCTCACTTGAGGGGGCCATCCTTGTCATTGGTGATAACACAAACCCCCCTCTGTGCCCGCCCCATTGCCACTGGGCAGCTGTGATTTAAAAAATGCCCAGGCCAAATTTTTTACCCAGTCTAGCTCCCAGTACATCCCTGGGTTATTGCTTGAGCTGTTTCTCTTAATGGTTTGCCAATTCTCATGCAGACTGCATGTCTGTAAGTTTAGCTCTATGTATAAAGAAATATACCCCAATCGTACAGAGTTGGCCACAATTCAGAGTATGAAATTAAGTACATGTTAGTAGTTCAATTTTTTGGTTGCAGGTACATATTCTAACTGAGTACTGGGTGATTCATCATGGCTAATTTCACAAAGGAAAAAGTAAAAATAGAGGAATTTTATTTTCGAAACCGAGACAACTGTTCCCAAATAATCTTGGAATCAATTCAAGAAATTCCCAGATTATTTGGCCATCACGTTCGTCCGACCTTTTGGCTCCAGATTACATGCTGTGGGGATATCAGAAGGATTAGGTTTACATGAACAAATCACAGCTGAGCAGCTCAAGTAGAATATCCGTGCAGAAATTTAAGCGCTAGAGCCTCAAACATTAATGTTGTGAACAATGCAACGGAAAGAGCCCGACTTTGTGAGGCAGGAAATTAAGTTTATCTAAAAGATGGCAATTTCTGTACCTAGGCAAACAAATCTCTATACATTAAGAAGTCATTATATGTAATATCATTTAAATTGGTTCATTAATAAATAAGTTATTGACTCCTCAAACCCTACTCTAGTTTTGGCCCACTGTGTAGTTGTGAGTAAATGAGTAATACATTAATTTTATGTACTGGGTTTTTTGCTGGAAACCCTGTGTGCTAAACCATATTTTCTGCAGTATTTTTTTTTTTTAATTACCATGTGATAAAGGGATTATTGTGATGCATCAGATGAATTCATTTATACCTTATGTGCATCCTTTAACATTTACTCCTCATTAAATATGCAGTTGAAAACATTTAATTGAATGTTAAAATAAATGACCAATTACAGGATGTCAATCAATAAAACAGAAAATGTGTTATTTTGCCAGTTGGAACACTGACATGATGTTTTCCAATAAAAATGTTCCAAGTTTCTGACCTAAGAAATTGTGAATAAGACTGTCTCGTCTCCCTCCATCCATCATAGATTATACCATCTCCGGTACCACTAAGCAGATCCTTGTTGGCTTATAAAAAACCTTGCTTATTTTCATTAAAAATACATTGAATTTCCAGTCTCAGGCTTAGCTTTGCCTGCAGTCCGTTATCTACAAATACAATATGACACATCTCCATATGAAAAGACCTGCTATCTCACTGTGCTAAATTTCACACCTCACACTAGCCTGACTCTGACAGCACATGAATAACCTGAGCAACCTCCACAGGCATCTCAGCAATGCTGGTTTGGTTATTTAAACACAATAAAATAATGTTCTTGGAATGAAGAGTATGGCTCCAAGTGATGAGAGTAACATTTTGAGCTTAGCAGGCTAGTGTGCAAATTAACACAAGACAGCTCAACTAATATTTACAAAAGTAAATGGAATTGGAGCAAGACCCAAACTGTAGAACCTTACATATATTTTGCAATGTCCAGCAGTAAAATGGGACTATCACGTAAAATTAAAAAAAAAAAACCTTTGGCCTTGCTCTTTGAATAAGAGCAGCTAAGTGGTGTCTGAGTATTGTATGTTTGTTGGGAAGTCTTGTGTATGTTACAGAGAGAATATGTGGTGACTGAGGGTTTGAATGGAGAAGGCTGAGTATACCTGTATATTGTTGTTGAGAGTTATGTGTGGTGACTGACTGTGGTGTGTGGAGAAGGCCGAGTGTAATGTGGGAGGAGAGTGTGGCTGAATGTTGCATAGTTTTTGTATGTGTGTGTGTGTTCTGCTTTCTATCCTTAGAGTAATCCACCTAATGTATATTCTAATTATCATACTAATTAGTTATATTTATGTTGCATGTTATGTTAGTCTAACATTACCTGCTGCCTGTCTGTAGACACACGTCAGAAGGAAGCAGAAGGGAAGGCTGTCCTGGTAGTTGCACTTATTTCCTTCTCCTCCCACTACTAAACACCAGGGAAAGACCCTCATTGTCTCTGACCATTCTCTATACTCTCCGTACGTTAGTCCGGCCATTCTAAGGTCCGGTATACGTATCCTGTACCTGTTTGTACTCTGCGTGTTGGATCCCTGTCCCGATCCTGACAATTTGTTCCTATTCAAATACATATTGAGGTGTGGATGTCTAATGGGTTAAAAAGAACAGATGGTGTTTGCTATTCTGTGCCATGAGGACTTCATGTATTTATATACTTTATGTCTCCAGGTATTAAGTGGAGGGTACTCATCTACTCATTGAGGTGGGTTCCCCATAAATAGATGTTTCACTGAGTGGAGGCACTGTGTCAAAACAAGATGTCCCGATCTCCCAACTATAAGGGAGGCTCAGGATCCCTGTCAGTGACAGAAGGTGTAACTGCTGCTAACTATGGCCTGTTTGCCCTGTTGCCAGGAGCAGGGCAAAAAAGGCTTACATAGTATTTCTGTATATCTGAAACTCCCTGTCCTCTCTCTATTTGGGGAGCCAGCTGGTACTAGGGACAACCTGCATTCCCTCCATTTATAACTCTTTATAAATGGAGGAAGTGACGGGTGTCCCAAATAGAGAGAGGACAGGGAGTTTCAGATATACACAAATGCAACATAGTTACAGCAATAGCTTATACAAATAGCTGTTATTCAATATTCAAAAAAGACTGGAACTCGACTGCAGGTTCAACTCTTTATTAAGTCACTAAAGATGATAATTCAAGAAACTAAAGCAGGTTGGTAGTAGAATTTGAATAATGAATATCTGTATCTTTAAGATTTCTTCTTAAAATACAATGTCACCTTAAAGGGACACTATAGTCACCCACACCACTTCAGCTCTATGAACATGAAACAAAATGGAAAATTGAGAAATGTTGAATGAATACAATTTCTTGCACAAGTAAATAGTCTGCTGCTAAAACTCATCTACTCATTGGGGTGGGTTCCCCATAAATAGAAGTTTCACTGAGTGGAGGCACTGTGTCAGAACAAGATGTCCCGATTCAAGACTAGATCCTCAAAATATGCTCATTCACAGTCCTGGCAGGAGATTAGTTCGCTACTAAAGACATGTTTTAAAATAAACAACCATACAAATCAGATTTTTTTCACTTGTAAATAACTCAACCAAGTCACACAAAACATTAATCCAAATAGTCAATTTTATGGTAAATTGAAAATATACATGAGTTCATCAGTAGGTATGCAGGAATCAACAACACAAACGTATCATTAACTGACAGTATGACACACAAAATTTGTTGACATGTTAATCTCTCCACAAAGTTAATTTGCATTTATAAAATGGAGTAAAATATTAATCTTAGGAATAATTCATAAGCTTTGTGACAGTAAAAAGGTTATATGAAGATAATATTTTGAACTTGTACTAATTATGGACTCTCTACTTTATTTCATAACACAAGCTGATGTTAGGTATCAAGTTTGACAAATATAGTATAAGCGTATGCAGAAACAATTTTAATAAACCAGTAAACCAGGGGTCTCAAACTCTTGTATTTACAAAAGTGAGTCTCATCGAGACAAACAACAGAGTCAGCAACTTTTTTGATGTCATGGGGGTCATGCTTCGTCATAAACATGTGGTAGATGTATGCTTCGCTTGTCGTGAACCAGGTGGATGGGAAGAAGTTGTGGCATGATCCTGTGAATCACAAGAGAGGAGGGAGAAAGAGGTGAAACAGAGCAGTAGTAGTAAGAGAAAGTGTACCAAAAAATGGTACAATCAATAAGTTGTCAAAGCGTTAGTGTAGCGAAATTTCAAACTGTAAGAACATGACACGTTAATGTTATGTGTGAACATAAGAGCAAAAATATTACTACTGACAATTAACAAATCAAAAATATGCAGTGTCTCACTCGTAACTAGGCAATTAGTGAAAATAAAAATAAAAAACACAATAAAGGGGTTTGGAATTAAGAGCTGTAAAAAATAGGTGACACCTACGTTGTATCATGTAGACCAAGCATGTCAAACTCGCAGCCCACAATGGACATCTTTGCGGCCCGGCGAGCCGCGAGTACATGCTTGGTGTTAAATCAGTGTAGGCACCTGCTTTTCTCCACATTGCAGGTGCCTACTCTGCTAAAATTTACCCGGGGAGGAGGGCCAGCGAGGGAGCTCAGTGTTCCTGCTCCTCACTATTCCCTCACGCACGCCAACGTCATATTCCGGCACCCGGCATCACTAAACTACGCGCGAGGGAGCAGAAAGAAGATCTCCTCTGGACTCCAGGGAGAGGCTCTACATCAGGTCCCAAAGGTAGGGAGAAATAAAGAAAATGATGTGTGTGCAAGAGTGTGTGAATGTGTGTGTGTGTGTGTCTGTCACTTTGTGTGTGTGTGTCAGTGAGTGTCTGTGTGTCTGTCAGTGAGTGTGTCTGTCTTTGTGTCGGTCTGTGAGTGTGTGTGGCTGTCTGTGTCTGTGAGTGAGTGAGTGAGTGAGTGAGTGTGAGTCTGTCAGTGAGTGAGTCTGTGTGTGTGTGTGTATGTGTGTGTCTGTCAGCAGGTGTGTCTGTCAGTGAGTGTGTGTGTGTGGGTGTGTCTGTCAGTGAGTGTGTGTGTTGGTCAGTGTTGCGATGGCCACGGCTGGACAGTGGAGTACCTGGAGGTGCATGGAGGCATGCAACGCCACGTCACATGCCTACGTGACAGACATGCTCCACCTTCACAGGAAGGTGCTGGGATTTAGTAGAGGGGGAGGACTGTGGTTTAGTATATGGGGGGACTCAATGTATCCATCCTGGTAAAATATTTTATAAATAAGTGCAGAACATATAGGCAAGAATGGGTCTTTCCATTTAACGTACAGAACACATCTAACTAAATGGCAAAACGTTCTATTCTAGTGTTTACACAAGCACCAAAGAAAAAAACTGTTATTTGCAATCAATTGCAATCACTTAAGTGGGAGTTCTCTGAAAAATAAAGTGTGTATAAATGTAAAATATAAGATTTGTCATATTCTTAAACCTTTAAAGCAATATCTACGATTTCAAAACTACTATTTCTTTCTGCTTTTAATGTATTAAACATGAGCTCACGCATGCTATTGTAGTGTTAAATAACACACAAAAGTAGTCAGCGGATCACAGTGGAATCTGTAAGTACTAAAGTATATAGCAGAAGTGTAGATATAACTACATGACTTGTCTACAAAGTCCTTAATATAGCCCTCTGATTAAGTCCCTTGCCAAATACATTATTTTTGCATCAGGATCCCCTAGTCACAGCCCCCGGCAATGTACCTCGACCTCTAGTTATTGTGTGAAGTCATCGTGTAAAGCTCATATATCAAACAAACTGCATGCATTTCTTGATTTAAACCCAGGGGTTTTAAGACATGCACTCTAATGATAGAAATTTTTCTTCACCATTGAAATATTCCCCATGATTTAGGCATGAAGATATCTAGGCTTACACCAGAATAGCACATACACAGGATTCCCAGCTGACATGTAGACACACAATTGATGGGAACATGCTTTGACATTTTTTTTCTTTTGGGGAATCGAATGCTTTTTTTTATGAACACGTAAAAAATATTTAATGAAGTTAACTGTACAGTTCTGCTACTGTGTTCTGCTTTTCCTATATTTGAAAACCAAAATGAATTGGTTCGATACGAATGGCGATGTTTAACAGTACCACAAATTAAAATCAACAAAACTGTAGACAAAAGTAATATAATAATCTGTGTTTATACTGTATATTATACTTTACATTATCTGATTTATTAAATATATATATATATATATATATATAGTTATCCTATCTTTATTTTAATCTGTGGTTTCCAACAGCAAGTAAGAACTTGACTCGTACACAGTGGAAAAAATTGGTTCGGCCTAATCACTTCATTAATCTCATTCGGATAGTTTCATAGTCTTCCATGTGGCTGCTTGAATCATCCAAATATTGTCCATACAAAATGTTCAGAAAAATTATTCGGCCAAACTAAGAGGGTACACGAATGGGCTAATCAGTGTACCGCAAATTCTGTACATACATTTTTCTGTACACTAAAAAGTGCATTTTTGCCTATTTGGTTTAAAGATCACTAAGAATAAGTAACCAAAAGAGGAGGAGCAGTAAAAACAAATATACATCTATATTTATGTATTATACCATTATTAAATATGAATGTGTAAATACAGATTTTTTATTTTATTTATTTTAATACTACTTTTCCCCCTCTATTTGTGACTTTTACTTGATTTCCCATAGGAAAACATTGGAAGACTAGTGTGCATGCAAGGCAAGATACCATGGCGAGCCAATCAGATGTTTTATTCTACTCTTTCGTAGAAGTTCCTTAAGGGGTTATCGGTATGAGAGGCAGGTTAACCCTGAAAAGAAAACATTACTTTTACTGCAGAATTGTAATGTTTTCAGCTGTAGGGTTAAAATAAGGTCACATTGAGATGAAGTGGTCTGGGTGCCTATAGTGTTTGTGTAATTAAAATTATGCCTTCACTGAAAAAATGGTAAGCAAGATGAGCAGTCCAGGTTCAGTCCAAATGCAGAGTGCAAAATGTGGTTTAAAGTAAATTAATTCCTTTTGTTTGGTTGCAATTACCATCAATATCAGAGGAAAATAATATACATATTACTGTTTCTATTACTCATATAAGTTTCATAGAAATATAAAGATCCCATAGGGCCTTACACAGGTTAGTAGTTTGGGATCCCACTTCATTCTTTAACCTGGCCCTGAACGGCCTTTTAAGTTCACATTATGGTTCATCCTGGTCTTGTAGTCTGTATCTGAAATTCTCTGAGCAGTTACTTGTATAAAGCTATACCTGTGCAATCTAATATACACTCATCAGATATGAACTGATAAACCAGGATGCTCAAAGGGTAGCAAGCTCAGCACATTTCAAATGCTGTGGACTACAACTTCCATCAGGTTCACCAAGCAGTTTTTGTATTGAGTGTATGAGTCCTTAATAATATACAATTCTTATTATTGTTGGCAAGCAAATTAAGCATATTAAGAATTATATGGATTTTTGTTAAATAGTTGCTTATATGTCCCATTAGTAAGTGAGGAGTTAAGGGATTCTCTGCTCTGGTGCACTTGTCTATGTTCCGGGAAATTTCCCTTAACATAGACGAACGCACCAGAGCAGGGAATCCCTCTACTCTATGTTCTGGCAAATTTTCCCGAACATAGATTTAAGGAATTCCCTGCTCTGGTGCGCATGTCTATGTTCAGGGAAATTTCCCTGAACATAGACGAACACACAAGAGCAGGGAATCCCTCTAATCTATGCTCGGGAAAATGTCCCTGAACATATATTAGAGGGATTCCCTGCTCTGTTGCGTTCATCTATGTTCAGGGGCGGACTGACTGGTCGGGCAGATCGGTCATGGACCGAGGGCCCGAGTCAGTCAGGGGCCCGGCAGCAAAGCCATGCTTTTGCTGTGGAGATCAGAGATCTCCACAGCAGAAGGAAGTTAAAGAAAGTGCTGTAAGAAGGTTGCAGGGGCCCATAATGAGTCGAAGGGCCCCTGCAACCCATCAACCCTCTGCAAATACCTCCCCCCCATCATTCAGTGTGAAACCTGGCAGAATTCCTTGTTCTCACTGCCAGGTCTCCTCTCTCTCTCTCTCTCCCTGCTCAGTGCTCCGTGTGAGGATGGGAGGGGGGGCAGGAAGTGACATCACACCCTGCTTCCCTCTCACACGGAGCACTCACAGCATGGATGGAGGGTGAGAAGAGGAGCCTGTCTGCCCCACTGCTGCTGGAGGAAGATGGAGGGAGAAAACATCAGATTGACAGGTAAGCAGGCCCATACACACACTGCCCCCACACACACACACACTGCCCCCCCACACGCACAGCCCCCCCCACACACACACACTGCCCCCCCACATGCACAGCCCCCCCACACACACACTGCCCCCCACACACACACTGCCCCCCACATGCACTGCCCCCCACACACACACTGCCCCCCCCACACACACTGCCCCACCCCGCACACACACTGCCCCCCATACACACACTGCCCCCCATACACACACTGCCCCCCCACACACACTGCCCCCCCACACACAGTGCCCCCATACACACACTGCCGCCCCCACACACACACTGCCCCATACACATACTGCCCCCATACACACACTGCCCCCCACACACTGCCCCACACACACACTGCCCCCCACACACACACTGCCCCCACACACACACTGCCCCCCACACACACACTGCCCCCCCACACACACACGCCCCCCCATACACACACTGCCCCCCCATACACACACTGCCCCCCCATACACACACTGCCCCCCCACACACACACTGCCCCCACACACACTGCCCCCCATACACACACTGCCCCCATATACATAGTTACATAGTTACATAGTTACATAGCTGAAAAGAGACTTGCGTCCATCAAGTTCAGCCTTCCTCACATATGTTTTTTGCTGTTGATCCAAAAGAAGGCAAAAAAAAACCCAGTTTGAAGCACTTCCAATTTTGCAACAAGCTAGGAAAAAAATTCCTTCTTGACTCCAGAATGGCAGTCAGATTTATCCTTGGATCAAGCAGTTATTACCCTACATTGAAAGATTATATCCTTGAATATTCTGTTTTTGCAAGTATGCATCTAGTAGCTGTTTGAACATCTGTATGGACTCTGCTAAAACCACTTCTTCAGGCAGAGAATTCCACATCCTGATTGTTCTTACAGTAAAAAAAAACCTTTCCTTTGCCTTAGATGAAATCTTCTTTCTTCTAGTCTAAACGCATGACCTCGTGTCCTATGTAAAGTCCGGTTTGTGAATAGATTTCCACACAATGGTTTGTATTGGCCTCGAATATATTTGTATAATGTTATCATATCCCCTCTCAGGCGACGTTTTTCTAAACTAAATAGGTTTAAATTTGTTAACCTTTCTTCATAGCTGATATGTTCCATTCCTTTTATTAATTTTGTAGCCCGCCTCTGCACTTTTTCTAGTGCCATAATATCCTTCTTTAGAACAGGTGCCCAAAATTGCACAGCATATTCAATGTGTGGTCTTACCAGTGATTTATAAAGAGGCAAAATGATATTCTCGTCCCGAGAATGAATGCCCTTTTTCATGCATGACAATACCCTACTGGCCTTGGCTACTGCTGATTGACATTGCACATTGTTGCATAGTTTGTTGTCTATAACAATTCCCAAGTCCTTTTCGTGGGTTGTTATCCCTAATTCGCTTCCATTAAGGGTATACGTTGCTTGTGTATTCTTTATGCCAAAGTGCATAACTTTGCATTTTTCAACATTAAATTTCATCTGCCATTTAAGTGCCCAGTCCTCCAGTCTATCTAAATCCCTCTGCAGCAAAGTAATATCTTGCTCACATTGTATTATTTTACAAAGTGTTGTGTCATCTGCAAACACTGAAACATGACTTTCAATGCTGTCTTCAAGATCATTTATAAACATGTTAAATAGAAGGGGTCCCAGAACAGACCCCTGAGGGACACCACTTGCCACCTCTGTCCAGCTTGAAAATTTACCATTAACGACAACTCTTTGTACTCTGTTTTTAAGCCAATGTTCTACCCAAGAACAAGCATTTTCATCTAGACCGATTTCCTTGAGTTTGAACACGAATTTTCTGTGTGGAACTGTATCAAATGCCTTGGCAAAGTCCAAATAGATCACATCCACTGCAACACCCTGATCTATACTTCTACTTACTTCTTCGTAGAATGCAATCAAGTTAGTTTGACACGACCTGTGCTTCATAAAACCGTGCTGATTTTTTGCTGATAACCATGTTCTTCTCAGTATACACACACTGCCCACCCATATACTGCCCAACCATAAACATACACTGCCCAACCATATATATACACTGCCCAACCATATACATACACTGCCCACCCATATATACACACTGCCCACCCATATACATACACTGCCCACCCATATACATACACACTGCCCACCTATATATACATACACTGCCCACACACACACACATATATATATATACACACACACTGCACACATTGCCCCCACACACATACACTGCACACCCATATATACACACCCTGCCCCACCCATATATATACACTGCCCACCCATATATACATTGCCCACCCATATACACACACACACTGCACACACTGCCCCCCACCCATATATACGCACACACTGCCCACCCATATATACGCATACACTGCCCACCCATATATACACGCGCACACACTGCCCACCCATATATATACACACACACTGCAGACACTGCCCACCCATAGATATACACACACACACTACATACACTGCCCACCAATACACACACACACACACACACACTACATACACTGCCCACCGATAGATACACACAGACTGCATACACTGCCCACCCATAGATACACACACACACACTACATACACTGCCCACCGATAGATACACACAGACTGCATACACTGCCCACCCATAGATACACACACACACTGCATACACTGCCCACACATATACACACACTGCACACACTGCCCACCCATATATACACATACACTGCCCAACCATATATACACACACACACTGCCCACCCATATACACACACACACTGCATACACTGCTAAACCCATAAATATACACACACAGACACTGCCCACCCATAGATACACACACTGCATACACTGCCCACCCATAGATACACACACACACACACTGCATACAATGCCCACCCATAGATACACACACACTGCATACACTGCCCACACACACACACACACTACATACACTGCCCACCCATAGATAGATACACACACACACACACACACTGCATACACTGCCCACCCATATACACACACTGCATACACTGCCCACCCATATATGCATACACACACACTGCACACACTGCCCACCTACATATACACACATGATGCACACACTGCCCACCCATAGATACACACACACACTGCATACACTGCCCACCCATAGATACACACACTGCACACATTGCCCACCCATATATGCACACACACTGCCCACCTATATATACACACACACACACTGCATACACTGCCCACCCATATATATATATATATATATATATATATATATACACACACTACACACACTGCCCCCCCACACACACACTGCCCACCCATATATAAACATACACTGCCCACCCATATACACACACACACTGCCCACCCATATATTCACACACTGCCCACCCATATATACACATGCACTGCCCCCCCCATACACACACTGCCCCCACACACACCATACACACACACGGCCCGCCCACAAATACACTGCCCCCACACACACCATACACATACATACATTGCCCCCACACACTGGCCTCCCCATACACACATTGCCCCACACACACATACACTGCCCCCACACCATACACATTCACACACTACCCCTCATACACACATTGCCCCACATACACATACACTGCCAAAACACACACACACCCTACACATTCACTCACTACACCCCCCCCCCACACACACACACTGAACCTTTCACACACACTGCACCACTCACACACACCACTGCTCCTATGCCCTACTACAGCCTCATGTCCCAGTAGACACAAGGTAAGTTGTCAAACTGTTCTCAAACGGTTTGACTACTTACTTTAAAATTATTTTTAACATTTACTTAGTCCTTAAAGGACCAGTATAGGCACCCAGACCACTTCAGCTCAATGAAGTGGTCTGGGTGCCAGGTCCCTCTAGTTTTAACCCTGCAGCTGAAAACATAGCAGTTTCAGAGAGGGTTTCACTAAGGGTTAATCCAGGTTCTAGTGGCGGTCTCACTGACAGCCGCTAGAGGCGCTTCCGCGATTCTCACTGTGAAAATCACAGCGAGAAGACAAGCTGGACGTCCATAGGAAAGCATTTAGTAATGCTTTCCTATGGGCGGTTTGAATGCGTGCGCGGCTCTTGCTGCGAATGCGCATTCGAATCTGACGTCGGCAGAGGAAGGAGAATTCCCCAGAGCCGAGGGAGCCCGGTGCAGGAGAAAGGTAAGTGGCTAAAGGGGTTTTAACCCCTTCAGCCCAGCGCTGGGGGGGACATAATGACCCTATAGTGCCAGAAAAACGAGTTTGTTTTCCTGGCACTATAGTGCTCCTTTAATATTTTGTCTTCGAAGGGCCCTGGATCTCATTTTGTCCGGGGGCCCAGAAGGCTGTCAGTCCACCCCTGTCTATGTTCGAGGAAATTTCCTCTAACAAGACGAACGCAGCAGAGCAGAGAATCCCTCTAATTCCCACGACGGCTTGCACTTACCACCTCAATGGATGCTTATACTCTTTTGGCCTGATCTTGACCACCCATATGATTCTGAGTAGTTATTTAGTAGTAGTTATTTTTATTGTTTTATATTATTTGATTCTTTTTTGTCACATTTTTGCTAACTATCTTATGATTCACTTTTGTTTATTTTATTTCCGTTTATGACATTGAATATTTGTTAGTAAGATAATGAAACATAATGTAGCTTGTAACAAGATTGTTCATATGGTTACAATTTGGCTTCATGCAGAGGAGATGTAATTATAAAAATTGATACAAGTGTTTTAGCTCAAAGTAACATGGCTAGATTTTTTTTTAAACTCGGTGTTATTTAATATCCTTGCTTCTCCACTTATAACGAGTTAGCATGGTGAGAAGTGCCCCAAGATTATATATGTATCTCCCATATCTATCTATATATATATATATATATATATATATATATATATATATATATATATGTGTGTGTGTGTGTGTGTGTGTGTGTCTTATCTGCACTCATGTCGCTTTAACCCCTGTATCACAACTCAACTCTGAATTCCTTGTTTAGTCTTGCTCAGAAATGCTTTAGACTTGAGAAAGGGAGGTTCTCCCGAGAGCTTGTCATTAAAACGTTCAGTTAGTCCAAAAAAAAAGATATCACAAGATACGAATTGTATCTGTTTTTTACACACATATATATATGACCTACTGTCCCCCCGGCCCCCACTCCTGAGCGGTGGGTGGGGGCCCTAAAAAAACAATAAGGGGGGACCTACTGTCCCCCCCCAACCTCCACCCCTGAGCGGTGGGTGGGGGCCCTAAATAAAGAGAGGGAGGACCTACTGTCCTCCCCCCGGCCCCCAGCCCTAAGCAGTGGGTGGGGGCCCTAGATAATAATAGTGGGGGGGACCTACCCCACCCCCCGGCCCCCACCCCTTAGCGGTGGGTGGGGGCCCTAAAAAAACAATAAGGGGGGACCTACTGTCCCCCCTGGCCCCCACCCCTGAGTGGTGGGTGGGGGCCCTAAAAAAACAATAAGGGGGTAACCTACTGTCCCCCCCAGCCCCCACCCCTGAGCGGTGGGTGGGGGCCCTAGATAATAATGGTGGGGGGGACCTACCGTCCTCCCCCCCGACCCCACCCCAGAGCGGTGGGTGGGGGCACTAAATGAAAATCCCCCCCAATCAAGGTGACTAGGGGTCCCAAGCCCCTAGTCACCCCCCCCACCCAAATACAACCTATCCCCTACCTACCCCCCTCACCCTAAAAATTGTGAGGGGGGAATAAAATAACTAACCTGTAAAACAAAATGAAACTTACCATTCAACGTCTTCTTTTTTCTAAAATCTTAATTTTTCAGCCCCAAAAAAGGCCAAATAAAAAGCCATCATACCCGACGAACTTAAAATAAAATAAAAAACCTGAGCACAAAAAAAAAACCAGACGAAAAAGAAAAAACCCGAGCGCAAAAAAATAATCCATCTTCACCCATAGAGGCAGGGGAGGGCTGGCAGCCTCAGGCCTGGGGGGCAAATCCAGTCAAGTGGCCCATTGCACCCCTGAATTAGCTCACCATCCATGGCCACCTTTTTCTGGTTTTATAATGGATATTGATATTATGCTAATTAGTAGCTCTTTGCCATACCCACTCCTTTGCGGCTCCGACTTTCAATGTTGTTAGAGCGCAGGCTGAGAATCTCTGAGCCTGTGCCCTGACTCACTAACTGAGCACCGGAACCACAAGGGATATGATCTGACTGCACCTACTGCTGGTGCGCACCAATGGACCACCAGGGAATCGTTTAAATTAAATATGCTGGTGTCCAAAACTTGTGAGCTGTGTTGACCGCCGGGCGCCTCTGTTGTTATTGCGCCCTACATGACCCCACAGCTTGCATACCTCAAAGGCTGGCCTTGCTGACAGACACACTGGCCCTCACTCTCAATAACATACACACACAAACCCTGACAAACACTCACTGACAGGCAGACACATACACACACACACTGACAGGCAGACACACACACACACACACATTCACTGACAGACACTTACTTGACAGACACACTTGCTGACACACACACACTGACAGACACCAGTGCCATCTTAACAACATTATGGGTCCCCGGGCAAAGCAGTGCACTGGGGCCCTGCCTACACAACTTACAGGAATAAAAATTTAAATTATAGATACAACGAAGATTATATTTAGAAGTACCTCCAACAAATGCAATGCATACATTCAATACATACACACAGACTGCCGAATGCAGTCACACACCGACTGCTGAATGCATACACACGACGACTGATGAATACACGCATACAGACTGACGAATAGACACACACACACACACACACACAGAGACTGCTGAGTACACATAGAGAGTGCTGAATACATACACAGTCCGCTGAATACAAACATACACAAACATACACACAGACGGCTGAATACATACACAGACGGCTGAATACACACACACAACAGTGAGGGGTGCAGTGTATGTGTTTGTGTGTATGGGTGCGGTGTGTGTGGGGTGCTGTGTGTGTGTGGAATGCTATGTGAGTGTGGGGTTCTGTGTGTGTGTGTGGAGTGCTATGTGAGTGGGGTGCTGTGTGTGTGTGTGTGTGTGTGTGTGGAGTGCTATGTGAGTGGGGTGCTGCGTGTGTGTGGAGTGCTATATGTGTGTTGGGTGCTGTGTGTGTGTTTGAGGGGTGCAGGTAGCAAATGTTTTTTGTTTTTTAATACTACTATACGTTAAATAAAATCTATATGTCCCCCCCACCCTTCTTCTTACCTTTGGTGAAAGAGGCTGGGACACAGCCAGCCCTGGTGGTCCAGTTGTGAATTCTGTACAGCCTGCAGCTTGTCCGGCTGCAGGCTATCTCCTGTCCTACTGCACGCAGAATGCTGTGTGGAGCATTGCAATGGTAATGCGCTGCAACGCTCCACACAGCCTGCTTGCGGGAGGAACGATCTGCCTTACAGGTCGGCCTCTCCTGCAGCCCTGGGTCCTAGGCAGCTACCTCTCTCCCCGATTGAATTGAGATCTCCCTCATCGGCACAAGGCCAGAAAACAAGGCCACCTCTCCGTTGGCTGGCAGGGGAGATCAAAGGATCTCCCCTGTCGGCCGGGCATGCTGGGCAGCGCGGTAGGGCCCCATGCGGAAAGACATCCCTGACAGTCACACACAAACACTTCCAGACACACACACACTTCCAGACACACACTTCCACACACACACACACTTCCAGACACACACACACACACTTCCAGACACACACACACACACTTCCAGACACACACACACACTTCCAGACACACACATACACACACACGCACACTTCCAGACACACACACACACTTCCAGACACACACGCACACACTTACACACACACACACTTCCAGACACACACGCACATACTTACACACACACACACTTCCAGACACACACGCACACACTTACACACACACACACACACACACTTCCAGACACACACGCACACACACTTCCAGACACACACACACACTTCCAGACACACACACACACACACACACACACACTTACACTTCCTGACACACACACTTCCAGACACACACACACACTTACACTTCCTGACACACACACTTCCAGACACACACACACACACACTTACACTTCCTGACACACACACACTTACACACACACACACACACACACACTTCCAGACACACACACACGCACACACACACGCACACACACTCAGACACACACACACACACACTTCCTGACACACACACACACTTACAGACACACACACACTTACAGACACACACACACACACCCTTACTTTCAGACACACACACACAAATTTATTTTATTTCTTGTTGCTCCTACCTTTAGGAGTGCTCTGGGTCCTTTCCCCGGGGTCCAGTGACTTCCTCCGTGATATTCCTGCTCCTCTCTGCTTCCTCGCGCAGTTTAGTGATGCGGGGCCGGAATGACGTCATATTCCGACTCCCGACATCAACAGAGAGGGCGCGCGAGGGAGCAGGAAGATCATCCACAGAGCTCCCTCGCCGCTGCATGCCTTCTTCCTCACCCGGCCGGTATATTGCTGCAGAGTAGGCACCTGCCATCTGAGACAAGCAGGTGCCTACTCTGCCTTGCTACTGGGGCACCGTAAGTGGCCAGCTGGCCACCTGCTGGGCTCCTTGTGACAGGCTATCAGCCTGCTCTGCGCGGCACCCCCTCCTCCTGGCGCCCAGGACCGGCCCTACAGTGGCCATTTTTCTAATTATTTAGGGCGGCCTGGGGGGCAATTGCCTCCCTGCCCCCCGGCCCAGCCCGCCCCTGCATAGAGGGCTCCGCCCAGACTGAGCTATGCAGGGCGGGGGAAGGCTTATAAAGCCTTGTCCCGCCCTGCAATTAGGCTAAGAACACTTTGATTGGTGGGTTTAAGCCAATCAGAGTGCTCTTTGTCATTTTACACAGCGTGGGAAAGTTCTTTGGAAATATCCCACGCTGTGTAAAATGACACAGAGCACTGTGATTGGATGACTTGAAAACCATCCAATCCCAGTGCTCTGTGTCATTTTACAACGCGTGGGAAAGTTCTTTGGAATTTTCCCACGCTGTTTAAAATGACATAGAGCACTGTGTTTGGATGGATTTCAAGCCACCCAATCAGAGTGCTTTGTGTCATTTTACACAGCGTGGGAAAGTTCTTTGGAATTTTCCCACACTGTGTAAAATGACAAAGAGCACTCTGATTGGCTTAAACCAGCCATTGTATAACAATTGTATAACAATGAAGCAAAGAAACAAAGTATATACACTAAAAAAATACACGTATACTGTGATAGCTCCAGGTGAACTTCACAACCACCTGTGGAAATATACAGCAAATAGACAAAAGTGGAAACCACCCAGAATACGTATAATAGATAGAATACAAAAAGACAACCTGATATAGGTCAAATTTCCTTGATTGGAATCTGTGTGAAAATTGAAATAACTTTCATAGCGTAAAAAAGTAAATATAAGTAGTGATTAAAGTGAGATTAGAAATGCACTCACAAACAAACGATCATTCAGGCCTTTCACCCTCTCAGGGGTAGTGTGATGAGTAAAGATATCCTCCGACACGATATATGTAAATGTAAAAAAATGCAATATAGTGAAGTATGTTTAGAAATATATAAATTCACATTTATTCATTGCACTTACAAAATAGCAGCATAAAAAGGCATCTCTCCATAAACATATGGAACTCCTGGTGATGACAATCGAGTATCCACAATCCAGAGTCAGGAAGAAGATACAGCATTCAAATAAATAAAAATAAATAAAAACAATATAAGTACATAAGAAGTTCTGTAATATAATTGTATAACAATGTTTGGTATTTGGTGAATATTCCCCTATATATTCCCCTGTATAACAATGTTTGGCATTTAGTGAATATTCCCCTATATAACAATGTTTGGAATTTAGTGAATATTCCCCTATGTAACAATGTTTGGCATTTAGTGAATATTCCGCTATATAACAATGTTTGGTATTTAGTGAATATTCCCCTATATAACAATGTTTGGTATTTAGTGAATATTCCTCTGTATAACAATGTTTGGTATTTAGTGAATATTCCCCTGTATAACAATGTGGTATTTAGTGAATATTCCCCTGTATAACAATGTTTGGCATTTAGTGAATATTCCCCTATATAACAATGTTTGGCATTTAGTGAATATTCCCCTGTATAACAATGTGGTATTTAGTGAATATCCCCCTGTATAACAATGTGGTATTTAGTGAATATTCCCCTGTATAACAATGCTTGGCATTTTGTGAATATTCCCCTGTATAACAATGTGGTATTTAGTGAATATCCCCCTGTATAACAATGTGGTATTTAGTGAATATTCCCCTGTATAACAATGTTTGGCATTTAGTGAATATTCCCCTATATAACAATGTTTGGCATTTAGTGAATATTCCCCTGTATAACAATGTTTGGCATTTAGTGAATATCCCCCTATATAACAATGTTTGGCATTTAGTGAATATTCCCCTATAGAACAATGTTTGGCATTTAGTGAATATTCCCCTGTATAACAATGTTTTGGCGGCTCTCTAATTAGGTGAGTTAGGCAGCCTTCTCAACCCTCTGGAGCCTCATGGCTGCCTAACTAGCCTTAGGGCAGACTGATCCCTCAGGTACCTCCCACACCAGTGGTGGAACTAACAAAGTACAAGAGATTTTTTTGGACCCTTTTCTAGCGCATTGGTGGCCAAAACGTAGATACCCATCTGTCCTTCAACTCCCACAATGCTATGTCAGCTGGGGATCTACCATTTGGCCATTCTTACAGAGTTTCATTTGTGAACAATGTTTGTGCATTTGAATGTAAGCATGTGTTTGTATGGACTATATGTGTGTGCATGTAGTGTTTAATTGTACGGTGAGGGAAAAAAGTATTTGATTGTTGATTTTGAACGTGTGTCCACTGAAAAAGAAATGACCAGTCTATAATTTTAGTGGTAGGAGTATTTTAACAGTGAGAGACAGAATAACAAAAAAAAAAATTCTGAGAAACGCATGTCAAAAAAGTTATAAATTGATTTGCATGTCAGTGAAATACGTTTTTGACCCCTTCGACTTAGTACTTGGTGGCAAACCATTGTTGGCAATCACAGAGGTCAAACGTTTCTTGTAGTTGGCCACCAGGTTTGCACACATCTCAGATGGGATTTTGTCCTATTTCTCTTTGCAGATCCTCTCCAAGTCATTAAGGTTTCGAGGCTGATGTTTGGCAATTTGAACCTTCAGCTCCCTCCACAGATCTTCTATGGGATTACGGTCTGGAAACTGGCTAGGCCACTCCGGGAGCTTAATATGCTTCTTCTTGAGCCACTCCTTTGTTGCCTTGGCTGTGTGTTTTGGGTCATTGTCATGGTAGAATACCAATCCACAACCCATTTTCAATGCCCTGGCTGAGGGATGGAGGTTCTCACCCAAGATTTAACGGTACATCGTCCCTTTGATGCGGTACAGTTGTCCTCTCCCCTTAGCAGAAAAACACCCCCAAAGCATAATGTTTCCACCTCCATGTTGGGGATGGTGTTCTTGGGGTCACAGGCAGCATTCCTCCTCGTCCAAACACGACGAGTTGAGTTGATGCCAAAGAGCTTGATTTTGGTCTCATCTGACTACAACACTTTCACCCAGTTCTCCTCTGAATCATTCAGATGTTGATTGGCAAACTTCAGATGGGCCTGTACATGTGCTTTCTTGAGCAGGGGTATCTTGCAGGCGTTGCAGGATTTCAGTCCTTCACGGCAAAGTGTGTTTCCAATTGTTTTCTTGGTGACTATGGTCCCAGCTGCCTTGAGATCATTAACAAGATCCTCCCGTGTAGTTCTGGGCTGATTCCTCACTGTTCTCATCATCACTGAAACTCCACGATGTAAGATATTGCATGGAGCACCAGACTGAGGGAGACTGACAGTTATTTTGTGTTTCTTTCATTGCAAATAATCGCACCAACTGTTGTCACCTTCTCACCATGCTGCATGGCAATGGTCTTGTAGCCCATTCCAGCCTTGTGTAGGTCTACAATTGTGTCCCTGACATCCTTGGAAAGCTCTTTGGTCTTGGCCGTGGTGGAATCTGATTGATTGATTGATTGCTTCTGTAGAAAGGTGTCTTTTATATAGGTAAGAAGCTGAGATCAGGAGCACTCCCATTAAGAGAGTACCAGTATAAAAGAGACCTGGGAGCCAGAAATCTTGCTGATTGATAGGGGATCAAATACTTATTTCACTCATTGACATACAAATCAATTTATAACTTTTTTTACATGCGTTTTTCTGGATTTATTTTTTTTTTGTTTGTTATTCTGTCTCACTGTTAAAATACACCTACCATTAAAATTATATACTGATCATTTCTTTGTCAGTGGACCAACATTCAAAATCAGCAGGGGACCAAATACTTTTTTCCCTCACTGTATTTGTTCATGCATTACTATGTGTGTCTATGGCTGCAATGTGAGGGTGGAATGGAACAGGCAATGCTAAGGTAAAGTGGGAATATATATCATACACACAGCAACAATACAGAAACACATATACAGAACATATAGGATAGTGTATATGTAAAAGGATTATAGAATATGTGGGGAATTGTCTATGCCACTGTCTTATTATTTGTACTTTATTATTTGGTAAATGATTTTTAAAAGCTTTTTTGCTCAAACAAAATTGTTTGGTTAATATGCCCTTCACAGCAGTACTTATGTATACACTCCTGCCAGGCTATGCAACCATACCCCATAATTTTGTATAAATGAATAGCATATTTACAAATTAAAATGTTTTATTGCAAATTAATTTAGTTTGCAAATTATGCCTCAACTACAGTCAGAGAGCCGCGACACTGCAAACCTCTGAATGATGAATAAAGAGACTAGCTCTCTGTATCCAGTGCTGCAAGCATGCACTTCAATATATGTACAGCTCCTTATACAAACACATTGCAACCCCTATTTTTTCCCCACTATAGGTGTTAGTTTGGGGCATCATGTTTGAGTTTCGTCTAAGGCCTCACAAAGCCTAGAAACGCCAGTGATTGTATAGTGGTATGGGGAAATGGCATCAGAACATCACAGCAGTAGTTTTAAAATAATGTCCAAAAAGGATGCAGTGATTAAATCTGAGATAATAATGGGAAACATGCTCGATGTTGAAATGTGGAAAGGAAGAAATAATGATAGTTCAGCTTGTTAAGGCTCCAGCTGCAGTTTTTGAAGAGCCAGTTCAAGCCTCAGTATCACAGGTTTTATTTCCATCAGGTTCTGTGTTGTCCTGTTAGGAAAAAATAATAGTAGGTATTCAACAGGACACACTAAAAACTTGATGTTATAATAATTAAATTGAGTATTGAACAGCGTTAATTTTGGCGGCAAATTTTTATTTTGTTTTAGTCATAGTCTTTTGACTTAAAAACAATTTTAGTTTTAGTCGTATTTTAGTCATCTGAATTGCTTTAGTTTCAATCTAGTTTTAGTTGACTAAATTTCCAGTAGATTTTAGTCGCTAAATGTCCAGTAGATTTTAGTCAAGACGACTAAAATCTAATGGGTTTAGTTAAAGCCTCTATCTGTCTCTTTACCCCTTCCCTAGCCCATTTGTGTCTTTTTGTGTTCTCCTAGCCCCTCTAGGTGTTTTTCTCCCAAGCCCTGGTCTGTCTCTGTTTCCCCTTCCACAGCCCCTCTGTGCAGTGTTAATTTTGGCGGCAAATTTCAATTTCATTTTAGTCATAATCTTTTGACTAAAATGCCATTTTAGTTTTAGTTGTATTTTAGTAATCTGAATTGTTTTAGTCTAGTTTTAGTTGATTAAATCTCAATTATTTTAGCTGACTAAATCTCCAGTAGATTTTAGCTGAATAAATCTCCAGCAGATTTTTGTTGACACAACTGAAATCTAATGGGTTTTGTTAAAGCCTCTAGCTGCCTCTTTACCCCTACCCCAACCCCTCTGTGTCTCTTTATTTCTTTGTGTCCTCCTAGCCCCTCTAGGTATCTCTCTTCCAAGCCCTGGTCTCTCTCTTTTGCCCCTTCCACAGCCCCCCTGTGCACTGTTAATTTTTGGTGGCAAATTTCAATTTAATTTTAGTCATAGTCTTTTGACTAAAATGCCATTTTAGTTTTAGTGGTATTGTAGTCATCTGAATTGTTTTAGTATTAGTTGTATTTTAGTCAACTAAATCTCAAAACTTTTAGTTAACTAAAATTGGTAGTCGACAAAATTAACAATGTATTGCAGAGTATGAAATGTGGAGATTGGGGCAATCTAGATTTAACAATGTTAATCTATTTTCTGGATATTGAATTCCTTTTTTTTAGTTTACCCTGTTATTCTTAAAGGGAAACTCCAGTGCCAGGAAAATGATCCGTTTTCCTGGCACTGGAGGGTCCCTCTCCCTCCCACCCACCAATCCCCGGTTACTGAAGGGGTGAAAACCCCTTCAGTCACTTACCTGAGGCAGCGGCGATGTCCCTCGCCGCTGTCTCCTCCTCCGCGCCGCTCCTCCTACTGGCTACGTCGGCCGGCGGGCGAGACTGATCCCGCCCACTGGCCGAGGAGACCTAATGTGCATGTGCGGCAATTCCGCGCATGCACATTAGGTCTCCCCATAGGAAAGCATTGAAAATGAATTTCAATGCTTTCCTATGGGGATTTGAGCGACGCTGGAGGTCCTCACACAGCGTGAGGATGTCCAGCGATGCTCTAGCACAGGTTTCCTGTGCTATGGACCTGGAAGAGACCTCTAGTGGCTGTCTGGTAGACAGCCACTAGAGGTGGAGTTAACCCTGCAAGGTAATTATTGCAGTTTATAAAAAACTGCAATAATTACACTTACAGGGTTAGGAGTAGTGGGAGTTGGCACCCAGACCACTCCAATGAGCAGAAGTGGTCTGGGTGCCTACAGTGTCCCTTTAACTACACTAGTATTCTAACTTCAGCTAAGTCTGAAAGCATCAAAATTCGTAATAACAGCTGACTAAAACATGGACCAAAGCACAAGCTGTCTCAGAACTGCACTTCATTAAATTCAAGAATATCAATTAAAGTCCTGAGCCCAAAGCTAAAGTAAAGTTGTACTAATATCATTAAAACATCTTTTCACATTCCACATGAAAACTATCAAATACCGTGATATAAATGGGAATAAAAATAAGGTGTGTTCATTAAAATCTGAGTTTATTTACTAAACTAAATTTGACAAGGGCATTTAAAGTTTCATGACTGAGTAATTTCATGCTGACTATTATGACATATAATTTGCAATTCTCCTTGTCAATTTTCCATAGTTCCTTGTTGTAAGGATAATCCCAAGGACATGGTGGTAAATATATACAATAATATACATATTAAAAAAGAAATCCGATACCGGTAATTCAAAGAGTTAGTTGTAGTAAGGCGAGAGTGTGCCAATAGGGATATGGAAAGAGTTAAACGATTTTTATTTTCTTCTTACATCTCAGCAACTATTTAATAACAATGTCGCCATTTGCAGTTATGTTTAGTAGTTTGTGTTAGTTTTAATTCATGTTTACTGAGGAAATTCTGAACAAGAGGTCCACAAAGAAAAACCTGCCTTACGGATAAATGCAATTTCAAAACTCTTATACATTAATTTAGTAGGTGGCATAACTAGCCACATTGCTGTTGAATTCAGTTGTGCTCGGAAGGCAGTTTAAAGATCTGTACTATTTAATAACTTCTGAGCTCAGTCGTTGGATTTGTTTCTGTAGTGTACTGCAAATGCAACACTTTGTCTCTGTGTGCAGTCACAATATGTACAAATAATAAACAAAAGACTTGCTGAAGTCTATGAGACCATATCATAAGAGAGTCCCGGTCAGGTCTCTCACACCGAGAAAGCTAATTTGGCCCTTCGATGCTAAATAAGTAAATAAATAATAGCAGTGTCTTGTATAAAGGACTTGTATGGGCCCTAACTTGTGAAATTATTATAAGAGGGCCCATTAGACTAGGCATCTCCTGGGTCCTTATTGGTTGTCATGTAAAAATGGCCACAGAAAACTTAACACTTACTGAGCCTATTATGGGGCCCAATGCCTTTGTAAACAGGGTACATGAGACTGACTCTCAACACCACAGACCATGTGGGAATGCAAGAGAAGAGGTCATTCGTACAAAATTACAGTGGAAAGCAATACACAAGTATATAAAAAGCGAGATTACATAAGGCACATGGTTCAAAAAGCCATTGGTAGTGTGCATCCATAGCTGCATGCAAAAGCATTTGCAAGCTATAATCTGTACTGTGGGCAAGACAGTTAGCATTAATTCACACAAGAATAGGATGCATATGATACATAATACATCAGAAACCATAGCGCGAGCAGTTGTTGTCCATCATCAAATGAGGCTGTATGCAATCCAGACATGGCCCACTCTCCAAGATGTTTTTGGTTCCCACATGGGGATTTTCAATAGAAGAAAAAAAAGCAAAGAAAAAAAATGGAGAAAAAAGCAAACATGAAAGAGAGGAAAAGAAAAAGGTTACTGCGGAACAAAAGTCGGAGTAACGTCCAGAATCCTGTCAAACCCAACCAGAAGCCCTCCCCCACAACGCTGTCCAACTTCCCTCTGTCAAAGGTCTGTCAGCTATTATCCATTCATCTGACCGTCGCTATTATCGCTAGAGAAGGCCTCCCATTTTTCCCACACTTTGGTGAAGTTCTTCATTGTTCCCCTCACTTGGGCAGTCAATTTGTCCATTAAATAAGTGTCTTTACATTTTACAAGCACCACGGCCAAGTTTTAAAAGCACTTCGGATTGTAGTCAAGTGCCCTTCCTGGCTGCCAGTGTCATTTTATTGAGTAATTTTTGTTCAGTATCTGTCCACCCCTCAAACAGTTTGGACAGTAAGAACACCCATGGGTCTGGAGTCACCTCTTTTTGAAATACGTTTGTCAGTAGCTCGGCAGCCGTTTCCCAAAATGTTTGTACCTGGTGGCACTCCAACCATATGCCCATAGGTGCTCTTCAGTCCACTGATCATTTGGGTATAGAACCAAACAACAATGGAATATGGGTGTCTATAATCACTCACAAGACACTCAAATAATATCACAAATGGTATAAAAATACAGGGTGTGCAATAAAATCACCAACACACAGTGAGATATACTTAGTACAGGAAAAAAACATAATGGTACATCTCTGGTTAATCTGTAAAACAGAAAAGCTCCCATGCAAAAAAATAACAGAGGTAATGGGTCACTCACATTTCCCAAAGCCACATATAACAGGCTCTGGCTGTGTTGGCTTGTTGATGATAAAACTGATTTTGGTGTCAAATCCCAATCCTGTAATTCCTTCATTCAAAAAGTACCCACTTGAGGTATAATAAATCTGATTTACTCAGAAATCATGTGCAAAATACAAGAAAAATTGCAGCAACAAACAGAAAATCAAAGTTCACATCAAAGATATATCACAACGCTTTTCAACCTTGCGGTCTTGACCATTCCTGAACAAATGGATGATCAGCAAATTGAATTTTTAACTAAAGCAATAGATTTTATATTAAAAAATATTTTTTTCTGGTTTGAAAACAAATATTATCTTCAGATTTTAGGTACAGCCATGAGGACCAGATTTGCCCCAAGTTATGCGAACCTCTTTATGTCTTTTTGGGAGGAAAAGTCTATCTTCTCTAGAGAAGACATTGGGGCAAGTCTGGTCCTTTATAAGCGTTATATAGACAACATTTTTATTATATGGAAAGGAAGTAGGGAGTCTTTAGAACAATTTATTATTTCTCTTAATCAGAACTTTTATAATATTAATTTATCTTATGAAATTAGTAGAGATCAGATTACTTTTTTAGACCTCCTAATTTCTATAGACAATAATGTTATTAAGAGTAAAACTTTTTTTAAACTGTTGATGTCAACAGCTTCATAGATTTAAAAAGTTGTCATTTTAGGCCGTGGCTAAGCAATATACCTAAGGGTCAGTTTTTAAGGATGAACAGAAATTGTACTGAAGAACATGAGTTTTTTTAAACAGGCAGATATTATAAAAAGAAAATGTATTGAAAAAGGGTACATAAAGGAAAATTTGGAAAAAAATTGAGAAGGAAATTGCAGAGAAGGAGAGACAAGTACGTCTAAAATATAAAACCAAGGATAATTTAGAAATTAGAAACGGAAAGGAAGGAGAAGAAAATATTCCTCTTATTTTCAATTTTAGTTCTAATAATTTTGCATTACAAAAGGTGATTACAAAACATTGGTACGTGCTTAAAGAAGACCCTTATGTACTTCAGGGTCTAAATTTATTTTTAGAGGAGCGAATAATTTTAAACAAATTTTAACTAGGAGTTTTTTAGATAATGAAAAAGTGGAAAAAGATGGTAACTTCCTAAAAGCAAGTAAAGGGTTCCACTATTGTGGTACATGCAGAGGATGCTCTTTTAGGTCTAACAAAAACAAGAAAATTGCACAATTTTTATCCCGTGTGACTAAAAGGGAATATCAGATAAAGTCCTTTATGACCTGCTCAAGTAAAGAGGTTATTTATATGATAGTTTGCCCATGTGGATTTCAATATATTGGCAAGACCACACGTACTCTAAAAACTAGAATTAGGGAGCATATATATAATATTCAACGCAAATTTGTTAATCACAGTGTATCTAATCATTTTTTAGGGGTCCATAATGGGGATCCAAAAGGTATAGAATTCATGGGCATAGACCAGATCAAAGTCCATTGGAGAGGAGGGAATAAGGATCATATTTTAGGTTTAGCAGAGATGAAGTGGATGTTTGAACTTGATACTATGACACCACGTGGACTTAATGTTGACTTTGAAATTTATAAATATGTATGAAGGACTTTTTAAAATAATTTTCTGCTTTTTTCCTCCCTTTTTAATTTTATTTTTAGATATATAATTTTATATACATTTTTTATATACTATGGAATGATTTTATAATACCATATTTGTATTATTTTCTAATTTTATGATTATAATCGTTTTAGTATTTATTGCCTAAATCCTAAATGCCTATACCTCTTTCATTATTAATTCAACGTTTCTTCTTAATATTTATACCAAAAAGTTTTAGGATGGTATCTATATTTATTATAATATTTTTTCTCTCTTCTAATATTTCTATTGATTTGTTTAAGAATTGCATTTTTAAATTAATTTTGCTCATTATTACAAACTGACAATTATTGTTAATTAATTTTGAAGTAGGAATGTATGCACCTTTTTTAACAGGATTTTAATTTTATTATGAACCTGTTGGTATTATTTTCGATTTAAGTAGCAAGTTTCTAGCCTTGGTAACTTTTATATGTGCAGACTTTTTCTCATGACGTTTCTGATAAGTCCTAACACAAACTTGAATCGGAAATGATGATAGACATCGGGACGTGATGACGCAGGACGCGTCCCGACGCCAAACCCGGAAGTGAAGAGCCGAGAATGTGGCGAAAAGGGCGCGAAGAACGGACTTAAAAGACAGCATGCCAGGATCACAAGCATCACCTCCGATGAGGGCATATTGCCGAAACGCGTCAGGTGCTTTTGGACTTTCTATTTAAAGGGACTTTCTTTTATATTTTGTATTTTAATTTATTTCCTGTTATTGGATCAATAAAGTTTGTTGTAACCCCCTGAACCTGCGTTCTCTGGCCGTACACTGGATACAATCTTGGAAAGGACCCAGCTGAAGTCCAAATAGTGATTGATTCAAGGCATGCAGTCTGAGACAGCTTTTTAAGTGGCTCTAGTTTGTGAGTGAGACCAGTATAGAGTCTTAAGTTTTAATATCAACGTTATTACCCTGTTTTTTCTATTTGTGTTTATTTTCAGACTCTGACTTTGTCTGGGTAATATAATTTTCATTTATTTGAGTGCTCTCACTATTTTTGTTTTATATTGACACTTGTATTTATTTAGTGGTTTCTGTGGCTCCTCTAAGGGGATTGTAGCACCATCACTTTCTTTTAGGAATTTCTCACCATTGTATTGTATTTTATTCCTGAACAAATGTTTGCAGTGTGGCAGGGTGCACCACCCTGTTGAAAGAGGCCAATGCCTTCAGGGAACCCCATTACTATGAAAAGGTGTATGTGGTCTGCAACAATTTGAAGGTAGGTTGTGCATATCAAAGTAGCATCCACATGAACGCCAGAATCCAAGGTTTCCCAGCAGAATGTTGCCCAGAGCATAATACTGTCTCTGCCAGCCTGCCTTCTTCCCACAGAGCATCCAGCTGCCATCTCTTCCCCAGGTAATCGAGGCACACGCCAAATCTAAAAAAATTTGATTCATTAGACCATTACTTCCATTACTTCATGGTCCAGGCATTCATACTTCCATTGAATTTGCTTTCGGCAATGGACAGGGGTCATCATGGCACTCTGACAGGTTTGCACCTATGCAGCCCCATACACAGCAAACTGCAATGCACTATGTTCTGAAACCTTTATATTTATTTATTTATATTTATTTATAAAATATATTTCCAGGAAGGATACATTGAGATTTCTTTCATTTTCAAGTATGTCCCGGGTCCACAAAACATTGAATTGATACAATATGGTACAATAAAATACAAAAACAATATTTATACACAATATATTATTGTACATAGAACAGGTAAGAAATATATAATCAACCATGACGGATGCCTTCTGTTTTGAGATATGTAGAAAGGGATCTCATAAAGTATTTTAGGCCTGGGGAAGGTTTGAAAGTGTGTGGGTGCTCTACAGGAGAAGGAGGCAGTGGCGGATCCAGGGGGGGGGCAACGGGGCAATTGCCCCCCCCGAGATTCTCCCCTGCCGGCTAATGCAGGGCTGACATTGCCCAAGTGCCAGCCCTGCATTGTGCCTGCAAACCGGGGAGGGAGATCAGTGATCTCCCTCCCCGGTCCGCAGGCACATTACTGACAGCCGACCGGAAGGGGAGGGAGAGAGGACCCGGGAGCTGTTACCAGCAGCTCCTCCGGGTCCTCCTCTCGCGAGATTTGGAGCGTTGCCGCGGTTACCACGGCAACATTCCAAATCTCGCGAGAGTGAACTCTAGCCCTGGAGCGCGGGCAAGAGTTCACTCCTACCACTGGGACCACCAATGAACCCCACTGGACCACCAGGGAACGAAAGATGTCCCCCCTCCTCCCAGTAAAGGTAAGAAGGGAGGGGGGACATAAAGTATATATTAATTTTTAATTAAATGTAAAAAAAAAAAAACACACACATTAAAAAAAAAGCCCCCCCCCATCCTTCTTCTACACACACATTGCCCCTGCCCCCCATACACACACACACATTGCCCCTGCCCCATACACACACACACACCCACATTGCCCCTGCCCCCCATACACACACACACACACATTGCCCCTGCCCCCCATACACACACACACACACACATTGCCCCTGCCCCATACACACACACACCCACATTGCCCCTGCCCCCCATACACACACACACACACACATTGCCCCTGCCCCCCATACACACACACACACACATTGCCCCTGCCCCCCATACACACACACACACACACACACATTGCCCCTGTCCCCCATACACACACACATTGCCCCTGTCCCCCATACACACACACATTGCCCCTGCCCCCCCATACACACACACACAGCCCCTGCCCCCCATACACACACACACACATTGCCCCTGCCCCCCATACACACACACACACACATTGCCCCTGCCCCCATACACACACACACATTTCCCCTGCCCCCCATACACACACACACATTGCCCCTGCCCCCCATACACACACACACATTGCCCCTGCCCCCCATACACACACACACATTGCCCCTGCCCCCCATACACACACACACATTGCCCCTGCCCCCCATACACACACACACACACATTGCCCCTGCCCCCCATACACACACACATTGCCCCTGTCCCCCATACACACACACACATTGCCCCTGCCCCCCATACACACACACACATTGCCCCTGCCCCCCATACACACACACACATTGCCCCTGCCCCCCATAAACACACTGCCCCCCATACACACACTGCCCCCCATAAACACACTGCCCCCACACACATACATTGTCACACACACACACACTGCACCCCTGACATATACTGCCGCCCTCACGTACACACTGCAACCTTCACACACACACACTGCTAATACACTGTCCCCCACACACACACACACTGCACCACTCACACATTGCACCACTCACACATACCACTGCTCCTCTGCCCTACTACAGCCCCATTTCCCAGAGGACCTCAGGTAAGTTGTCAAACAGTTCTTAAACAGTTTGACTACTTACTCTGGGAGGGGGTCTTGGCATTATTGGCACTATAACCACTACACTGAGCTGTAGTGGTTATTGTGTCTGCATTATTTATTTAAATAATCTACAAGTGCCCCTCCCGAGATCAGGCTCTGGATCCGCCACTGGAAGGAGGATCGAGCCGCGTGATGAAAATTGCATTATTTACATACTGCTACCCCTAGACCAGGGCAGGCGCAACCGTTAGGCAAACTAGACATTCGCCTAAGGCATCGGCCTGCTGGGGGCGCCCTCTGGGATATTTCCTGGTGGACTCCGTCTGTCTTAGGGCTGCAGCGCAGGCAGAGAGCTCAGGGGAAAGTGCTCCATCGCTGCCCGCCCGCCTGACTGCCTGCACGTCCGGACGCCTTCCTGCCCAGCAGCCCCACTGGACCCCAGGTGAGAAATCCACCCAGCTATCCCAAACGTAGGGAGGCTGGGTGGATTTAAATTTAAAAAATAATAATATTAATAATAATTGTGAGTGTGGGGAAGTGTGTGTGTCAGTGAATGTGAGTGTGTGCGTCAGTGAATTTGAGTGAGTGAGTGTGTGTGTCAGTGAGTGTGTGTCTGTCAGTGAATGTGTGTGTGTGTCGGTCAGTGAGTGCGTGCGTGCGTGTGTCAGTGAGAGTGTGCGTCTGTCAGTGAGTGTGTGTCCGAGTAAGTGTATGTCTGTCTATCAGTGTTTCAAATCAGTGAGTGTGTGTATGTCATTGTTTGTCAGTTTATATGAGAGTGTGTGTCTGTCAATGAGTGTATGCATCTATCAGTGAGTGTGTGCGTCTGTCAGTGAGTGAGCATCTGTCAGTCAAAGTGCGGCCTTGACAGGAAGGGGTGGGGAAAATTTAAATTGGGGGGGTGCCCGAGCACCGTCCTGCCAAGGGCAGCACAAATCCTAAATACACCAGTGTGTGTGTGTGTGTGTGTCTGTCTGTGTGTGTCTGTCAATGAGTGTCTGTCTGTGTGTGTGTGTGTGTGTGTGTGTGTGTTTATCTATGTCAGTGAGTGTCTGTGTGTCAGTGAGTGTGTGAGTGTTTGACCGTCAGTGTGTGTGTGCCTGTCAGTAAGTGTCTGAATGTGTGTGTGTCTGTCAGTGAGTGAGTGTATGTATGTCAGTGAATGTCTCTCTTTTTGTGTGTGTCTGTCAGTTAGTTTATGTATGTCAGTGAATTTCTGCCTGTGTGTGTGTCTGTCAGTGAGTGTATGTCTTTCAGTGAGTGTGTGTGTATGTCTGTCAGTCTGTCAGTGTATGTGTGTGTATCTGTCAGTGAGTGAGTGTATGTGTGTCAATGAGTGTATGTCCCTCAGTGACTGTATGTGTGTTAGTGAGTGTATGTCTGTCAGTGAGTGAGTGTGTGTGTGTGTCTGTCAGTGAGTGTGTGTGTCTGCCAGTGTGTGTCTGTCAGTGAGTAAGTGAAATGAGGGGGCGGCAAAATTGAACTAGGGCGGCAGAAATCCTTGTACCGGCCCTGCCCAGGACAAGCCCTAAATTATGGTTATATGCACCCTAATTTTGGGAAGTCTGCTAAGGTTTAATTTATGCTCCTTTAAGCTCAGATATAAAAATGCGACTATACAACTCACATACTGTATGGAATTTCTAAGTTCAAGAACCATCTGGGGCTTGGGTCCAAAGGTGTAGAGGTCATTAACTCCTACATTAACTCCTATGTCTAAGGACCGAGTGGTCCGAAATATATAAGGAAGATTTTTCTTTGGCTTTTGTTTTCCCCTATTTGTTTATGCACCTTGTGAAATAAGCCTTTTTTCTTTTGTATTCGGAGAGCTTGAGCTTCAATGTGATCCCGCCATGCTGTTTAACTAGGAGAGGGATGAGCAGCAAAGTTCTGTTCTCCAGCATCCCCTCCCAATAGTCATCTGGTGGCACAACCAACTGCTAAGTAGTCTGAGAGAGCACTATACTACTTTTCAGAACAGACAGCTGTGTTGAAAGCAGTTGCCTTAAGTAAAATTACTAATATTTTTTTTTTTTTTTTTTTTAACTGTCCTCTCCACCAACTATAGACATTCAGTGTTGAAGAGTCATACATCCTCCACACTGTCTATGTTGTATGATGCAGGGGAAATATAGAAAATAATTACACATTATGTTATTATTTATTTATCCATGTCCCATTATACATATATGATGTACATTATAGTGTCTTTCTAGTAAAGCTAATGCTTTTTTCAAGGCTAGACAATTAATTGTATTTTATTTTTGCAGGTTAAGAAAAAATTCATGGCATTTAAAAAAAAAATAGAAATACTATTCATTATAAAGCATCTTTTTTTTCTTGATTGTTATAGCTCTCCTAAAAGTAACTTTTGGTTTCTCTGGTAATAAGCAATGTAAGACTAAATCTCGATTCAATACCAACTAGTATCTATTTATATTTTATTTCAGAAAAACCTTTCTTTGGCTATTGAACTTCACAATAATAGCTAGTTCTCTATTATTCGACATTTGGCTTTTTTTCTATTCCATTAATGCTTTTATGTTAACATTATCAACCTACCTCATTGCTTTGTTCGAAATACATTGGTCATCATACCACTTAGGTATAGATACTATTTAAAAAAAAAAGGAAACAAAAGCTGTTTTGAACAATTACAATTGATGCTGCAAAAATGTGACAATTGACAGCAATAACAAAATACAATCAAAAGACTGAAATACAATGACATCTACTAACAAATCACTGTAGTAAGGAAATTAATACATACATGTCACATTAAGCTGCAAAGAAAAAAACTTTCCTTTAACTATGAAATAAAAAGAACTACTTTTATAAAGGAAACAATAATAATACTTTTTAGTAAGGAAACAAGGATAATTGGAAGCACTCACATGGTGCAGAGCTACGTCCAGGCTCTGCATAATTGGATTTGTGTGTATCTTCAAAGGGTCTTCTGCCCAATCCACAGGTGTTTCAGAGAAATAGCAGGTAACGAGGACTCACAGCGTATCACTATTGTAAAATGTATATTTAAAAGGAATAGGTTTACTTAAAAAAAGAGGTGAGATACATATGAGAAACCTATTGCATCCAATATGAATCATGAATACTATTCACGGCTTCCTTGAGATAATCTTCCTTTTATCTCTTGAATCCAAATCTAATTCCCCTGTAAAGTATATAAAAAGATTAATGCACTACAAAAATAAAGATTCAATTTTTTTCACATTAGAGAAACTTGGGTCGGGGGGAGGAGGTTTAAAATGTCCCTCTTTTGTCACTAAAATAGAAGTAAGGAAGGATGAGAATTAGAAGATGGTGAAAAATCCAACAAAATGAAAAGGAGAAAAAAGGATTTTCAAGAATTCACAATTTAACAGATACTGGCAGAAGCAATTGCATGCATACCAAATAAAGGATAACAATACGAATATTTAAATCTTTCAGTATCTCTTTTTCAGGCACCTATTCCTTCTCCACTACATCTTTGTTTGGGAAATGCAAAATACTGTTCTCGCGCTACATTCCAAATGTAAAAGGACACTTTCAGCACCAAACCAACTTTATCTAATGAGGCCTCAAGAGAATAAACCGTTCTTGAATGGTTTTACCCCAAAGTTGCCTCTAACAACTCCCCTCCTTGGTGGCATCCAGATTCAGGAGTGCCGCGGGGCAGGGGCGCAAATTAATTGGCTGGGAAGGGTTAGCTAGCACTCTCAGCTGATCAGTGACTCCACATTCACAAAGCTGGCTTGCAAAGAAACATGCCTCTGGGTCCTCCTGGCAGTATAACAACTTCATTTAGATTAAGTTGGTTTGGTGACTGGAATGTCCCTTTAACAATTGATTAATTTGGATTTCAATATTGCTGTTATACTGATGACACACTCATCTTTTCCTGACATGCCGCCCTTTTTGTATAACTCACTGAAATCTCTTTCTTGAAGGCGTCTTGTATTAAGGGGCACTCTGAAACCAATGCAACTGAAGTGTATGTGAAAAAGAAAGAGTTTGCAGCTTTCTGTAATGTAAGAAAGCTGCAAACTCTTTTCCCCTTAATCACAGCTCCTTTTTTTGCAAAATGTGTTCCAGATTGGCTTCCATTTCAGTGTATATAGGCCTGTCGTGATTGGGCCACCACAAACCATTTTCTTATCTTTTGCATTATATTATTATATTAAATTGTATTTGTCTATTAGGACATCTATTTTAAGAGGATGAGAAATGTCAGTACAGGATCTATTTTGTCTTGTGGCGCAACATCCCCTCTACATGTCTATTTTAATCTTCTCTCTTCACCAACTATCATATTCCTTACTCTTACTGACAAAAAGTACTTCCCTGGACTGAAAGGAAGAGAAGACATGACTGCTGCCCAGAAGTAAGGGGGTTGGCAAAAAGTAATAACATTGTTACAAAGTTGGAGGGAAATAAAAAGAAGGAGCAGGGGAGGGGACTCACCAGTCATCCAGAAGGAGTGTAATGGACCATGACTCATCCCTGTGTTTTTTGGTGAGATGGTTGTTTGTTTTTTTGGTGTCTGTTCGTGGTTCTGGTTTTGTTTTCTCGTTGTCACAGCTCTAGGTGTGCTACTGGCCAGCAAAATAAAAAGTGAGGTGAAATGATGAGTTGGCTTTGGGAGTCGCAGCCTGCCGAGGGCTGATGGCAGTAGACCGGCTGATACGAACTCTGGACAAGTAGGTGGGATCTGTCTGTTTGGGGGAAGTTACCTAACAGCTGACAGTTGGATGGAATGCTGGTCCGTCAAAAAGCTGGAAAAGCTTATAAAACTGTGGCCATTGCCCTTACCCATAATTCTGGTCCCATGTGTTTTTGTTGGGGGCAACTGAGTGTGGGGAATGGTCAGCAGTCATATGGGAACTAGTCATACAGAGAACATTGTAGGAGAGAGTTAAATCATTTTGCTTATGTTGTCCTAGCCACACCTTCTCTGTCTGAGATTCTCACAGCCTCCCTTCCAAAGAAAGATTAATTATTTTAACTTCCCTTATTACACAGTGTTTTTAATTAACAGAGCATGAGGTACAAACTTCTAAAGTAAACATGCTGTGTTGTAAAGATTAATTAATTCATTTATTTATTACATGGACGCTGTGTGAGATATGGAAGGTGTGGCAAATTAAGGGATTTCGTTTCTAAATGGCAAAAAACAGAGCAGTGAGAAGAATGCATGGGCATTATTTATACACCAAAACCAAATAATTAAAGGACCACTCTAGGCACCCAGACCACTTCAGCTTAATGAAGTGGTCTGGGTGCCAGGTCCTTCTAGGGTTAACCCATTTTTTCATAAACATAGCAGTCTCAGAGAAACTGCTATGTTTGTGAATGGCTTAAGCCTTCCCCTATTTCCTCTAGTGGCTGTCTCATTGACAGCCGCTAGAGGCGCTTGCGTGATTCTCACTGTGAAAATCACAGTGAGAGCACGCAAGCGTCCATAGGAAAGCATTGATAATGCTTTCCTATGTGACCGGCTGAATGCACGCGCAGCTCTTGCCGCACATGTGCATTCAGCCGACGGGGAGGAGAAGAGGAGGATCGGAGGAGGAGAGCTCTCCACCCACCGCTGGAAAAAGGTAAGTTTTAAACACTTTCCCCTTTCCAGAGCCGGGCGGGAGGGGGACCCTGAGGGTGGGGGCACCCTCAGGGCACTCTAGTGCCAGGAAAACGAGTATGTTTTCCTGGCACTAGAGTGGTCCTTTAAGCTAAAGTTGCTTTAGAGCAGGGGTTCCCAATTATGTTTTCCTGTGGAACCCTTTAACATAGTGTACCAACATCGTGGAACCCCACCCCCACCCCCAAAAAAAATGGCACCATTTTAATTAAGTGTAATGTTTTCTTTTTTTCCGCAAATTATTTTTTTTTGGTATACATACAACTATTTATACAGATAGTAAAAAGATTGTAGTACTTAGGAGCAGGTGTGCTTTTGTGTTTATATGTAATGTTTGCATTTGTGTGTAGGGGTGTGATTGGATGTAGTTTGGGCTTTTAAATGCATGTTTGTGGTATTGGTGTTTGAGTGAAGGGTGTGTTTGTATATCATTTTGGAGTTTGAATTCAGGGGTGTTTTTGTGTGTAATGTTGGTGTTTGCATGTTGTGTAGCTGTTTGATTGCTGGGTTGTATGCACATACACTGCCACATACATACTTACACAGATCACAGGCGTGCGCACGGGGAGTGCCGGGTGTGCCTGGGCACATCCTAATCCCCGCGGCACGCCTATGGATTAAGTCCTGCAGGAACGGAGTTCCTGCACTTTTTTTTTTTTAATTCTTTATTTTTGTTGTGCAGATATAGACATATAACATTTTCTTCCCATGCCACAACAGCATTAGAAAGGTGAGTGTAGACAATTGGTCAATATGGCATACGGATTAACAGCACATTATTTTTTGATAATATTAGGCTAAGTCCAGAGGAGTCGTGTCGCTAGGAGCATTTCTAGGAGGTTTAAACTAGATTAGAAAATTACCGCTGTAGTGTTAAGTATGGTGGGCACTTAGGGTACAGTCCTATTGGTATTGCGGCTTGGTCAGCTAAAAGATAAATTGTGCTGTCTAGGTGAGAGTGTGGATGGTTAGGCCTAGGTACAGGCTGTGCCCTGTGTGTTGTGTTATCTGAGGGGTCTAATGTTAAGTGTCCTCCGATATGGTTCCTGTCTATGTGTCTGAGTTTCAAGTCGGGAGTCAGGTCGTGCAGGTCGGTGTGAGTGGATGACTAAGTGCGCCTTCGCTGTGGGTGGGGGGCCTAGGTAGGCTATAGCTCCAGGGGAGGTTCTCGTTTAAGCAAGTTCGCTTTCGCGATTATGGGTGTCCCAGACTGTGGCAGCGTGAGTCGTCCCATTAGCGCGAAAACATAAAGTCATAACATATAACACTCGTGAGTTATAAAGCCATAAGTGGCAAAAGCATGTCAAATAACGTAGACTGCAAGGCAGCCCGGAACATAACGGGAGTGATGGAAACAGGAGAAAAAAAAAATAATCAGTAGCGGAAGATAAGCAGGAGAGTGTCCCGGTCATGGTGAGATCCTATCAGGGAGCCCCAGAGGGCCTCATGTGGGTGCCGCCGCCGACATCTCAGCCGTGGGTCTTCGTGGGATGAACGGTGTGACCCTACTCGGGTCCCAGGCGTGTGTGGGTCTGTTATTGGGTTGCGGTTGTGGCTGTGACAGGTAGTCCTGTGAGAGTCCCAGGTCTCGTAGGAGCGCGGTTGCATCGCTCAGGCTCTGGATAGAGTAAACAGTCTCCCCGTGTGTTGCTTGGAGCATGCGAGGTGAGCGCCAGCAGTATCCGATGTTGCGTTGGCGGAGCAATAGGGTAAGGGGTCTGAGTGACCGTCTCCAGGCCATGGTGCTGCCCGACAAGTCGCTGTAGAATTCTAGTGCCATGTTTTCGAACCTGTAGTTCGGCTTGCCCCTGAGTGCCTTTAGTATTGCCGTCTTATCCGCTCCATTGCGGAATTGAATGATCAGGTCTCTCGTGGCGGTTGAAGGGGCTTTGGCCGGCTTAGGGATTCGGAAGAGACCGTCCAGAGGGGTGGCTTTGGCTTGTTTTGGCGGCAGTAAGTCCCCCATCATCCTCCTGATTAAATACGGCACCTCCGTTTCGGGGACCGTATCGGGTACCCCCCTTATTTTCAAATTATTAAATAATAACAACAAAGTACTAAAGATGTGCCATTCATTTTTGACTACTCAGGCAATGAAAAGGCCTTAAAAAAGATTCTAAACAAGTATTGGTTCATCCTATCTGAAGACCCCCAAATGCAAGGTATCATTGGAACAAAACCACATATTATCTATAGAGGTGTTCCAAGTATTAAATCAAAATTAGGGAAAAGTAGCTTTAATATACTAAGCGGGAAAAGAGAGAATCATTTCTTAAACAATGATGAGGGCTTCTTTAAATGTGGCTATTGTTTGGCATGCAGGAGTAAAGGAACTCATAAAGAAACAAAAAATAATTTTATTGGTGGTAAAACAGGAAAAGAGTATGAAATAAAACACCGAATCACTTGCCATACAAAAAATTGTATTTCCTGGCTAATCATGGCAGCATTTAACATATGGGTTTAGCTCCTCCCTCTAACCCTCAGGACAGGAAACACAATCAATCAAACAATTAAGCCTACCTTCCCCTACTATATTAGGTACCCCAGTATCCTCCACACCTCAGTCTTTTCCTGTCCTCCTAGCCCTAGGACAGTTTGTGTATATTTTTTTTTTTTTTTTTTTCTCTCAGTTTATCTGAAATATTTTTTTTTTTGCTCACCTGACCATGTTTGATATGGTCTTGTCCCTGTGGAGGTCAGCCTCCCTCCTCAGGAAGCCCAGGCACATGTAGCCCAATCTCCATGGAGTTGGGAACCCCTGGGAGCCTGGGTGGTTAGTTCCACAGGCTGTGGGAATCCTCTGGCGTCCTGTGTGTGCTTCAGACCTCGATCAGACGATCAGCATAACGGTAAGACGCTCGCGCATGCGCAATGCGTCCGCCCGGACTCAGAGTGAAATTTGCCCATGTCCAAAATGGCGGTTCCGCGATCTCGCGACCAAGTGCGCATGTGCGATCCTTTAAAGGTGCAGAGCGGGAAATTTGAAATGGCGGTTTTCAGACTTAAAAACGCTCGTTTTCAGTTCCCTTTACAGATACAGTGCTCTAGTAGACTGTTCTTAAAACTCTGCAGGTAAGTGAATTACTTTTCTTTTAAAATCTTCATAATATTGGGCTGGGAATACATTACCTTTTTTTTAATGTTCTTAGCCCTACAGTCAGTATGGATCCATCATCCCCTTCTGCAAAATCAACGAGATCTGCTATAGGTCATAGGTGAGCAATGTTTTTTATGTTTTTCTTCAAGTTACAAAAAGAGTGCATAGAGGGTACAGTCTTATGACTTCTGTTTCTTACAGCCCTCGTGACCGGTCCTGTCCCAGATCCCCATCGAGGAGAAGGGAAAAACCGGCAGCCTGCCCGGGATGTGGAGCAAGGCCTATGGATAACTGCAGGCTCTGCAGAAGATGCTTAGCCATGGTCGCAGGTGAATCTGATCTCCAGAAGTCACCGCAAGCCTCTACCTCCTCAGCAAAGGATATTGCGTATTGGATCAAGCAAGCAGTGGTAGAGGGAATTGCTGAATCTCACAAGAATAAGAGATCAAGAGGTGAGACCTTCGGCATGGATTCAGATCAGTCTGAAGACGAATACAGACAACCTTCAGCGTACCAGGATTTAGAGCCAATCTCTTCCAGCGAAGAGGAGTATATGGAACAACCATGCTCCTTGGACTCCAAAGCTATGGAGCATTTGATTATGGCTGTTAGACGTACATTAGATTTGCCGGAAGAGGCCAAAGAATGTTCGGCTTCTGACAGACATTTTGGAGATTTGCATAAGAAAAAACCTTCCTTCCCAGTTCACAGCTCGATTAAAGACCTGATGAGGAACGAGTGGCAAATTCCTAGTAAAAGGATTACTAGTCAGGGAAGGCTTTCAAAGTTATACCCGATCAAAGAGGAGGATTCCAGATTGTGGACTACGGTACCTAAAGTGGATGCTCCTATCATTAAGGTTGCTAAAAGATCTACGCTTCCGATTGATAGCAATGCTTCCCTTAAGGAGCCCATGGATAAAAGGATAGATGCTGATTTATCTAAAGCCTTCATGACAGCAGGCTTGGGTTGCCACCCGGCCGTATCCATCTCTGCTTTGTCTAGAGCCATGCGTTCCTGGTTGCTTGACTTGGAGGATGACATCGATAAAGGTGTTAGTAGACGTCAGATGGCAGAATCCTTAAGGGATATCAAACTCGCCAGTGACTGGCTTTTGGAATCCTCCACTGACCTTATTAGAATTCTTTCGAAGGTTATGGCCCATGCAGTCACCGCTAGACGGGCGCTTTGGCTAAGGTCCTGGGGGGCAGACCTTTCTTCTAAGAATAATCTATGCTCACTTCCCTTTATGGGAGAAGTGCTTTTTGGGAAACCGCTGGATGAAGCTATTAAGAAAGCAGCGGAGGTTAAGCAGGTCATGCTGCCTCAAGATAGACGTCCTAAGAGACCTCATCTGGACCGCAGACCTTTTAGGGATCAAGGCTACTTTAGAGAAAGTAAGACCTACAGACCAGGCAGGGAATTCTCTAGGCATTCCAATTGGAAGAGCGGACAGAATGTAAAATCCTCTAGGGGCAAGACGCAGACTTCTTCCTTTCGCCCCAACAAGCAGTTCTGAAGGTGGCTTACTCCAGGTTCCTCGAGTGGGAGCACGTCTTTCATTCTTTCAGAGGGCCTGGGAAATCATTCCAGATGCTTGGGTCAGATCCATTATCAGCAGAGGTTATCATCTGGAATTCGAAGATTATCCGCCTCCACCAAGGTTTGTTCGCACAAGGCTTCCTGCCAACATCCAAAAAAGAGAGATTCTGAGTCTCTATGTCTACAATCTTCTTATGGAAAAGGCCATCGTACCTGTACCCATAGGAGAAAGATTCCAGGGTTATTATTCTCCCCTGTTTTTGGTCAAGAAACCGGAAGGAAAATGGAGACCTATTCTAGACCTCCACCAGCTCAACCTTTACCTCAGAGTCAGAAGATTTCGCATGGAATCCATTCGCTCCATCATCCCTGTTGTTCATCACCAAGATTGGATGATATCAGTAGATCTCAGGGATGCCTATTTTCATGTCCCTATCACGATCGCCCATCAAAAGTTTCTCAGGTTTTGTGTCCGGAACGAACATTTTCAATTTCAGGCCCTTCCTTTTGGTATAAGCACGGCCCCAAGGACCTTCTCGAAGGTTCTGGTCACCATCATTGCCTTGCTCAGAAAAGAAGGTGTAGCGGTGTTTCACTACCTGGACGACATCCTGGTAGTGGCCCCGGACCTGGGAATAATATTTCAACACAGACAACTAGTCCTCGACACTCTATCTCATTTCGGTTGGCTCATCAACTACGAGAAGAGTCACTTGCATCCTTCAAGAGAACTAATATTCCTGGGAGCGAATTTCAATACAGACACGGCAATCGTATCTCTCGCGCACGACAGAAAGATCGTACTTCAAGATCGGATAAGAGACTTCAGACTGAAGACTTCGGCCTCGGCAAGAGAGTTTATGAGACTCCTGGGGACTCTCTCCTCCACGATAGAGCTTGTCAGGTGGGCACAGTGGAACCTTCGCCCTCTTCAACAATTTTTTCTGAGAAATTTCAGGACCAGCTCGAGGGACTGGGAGTCGCTGATTCACATTCCTTCGGCTCTGAAACAGAAGCTCCTTTGGTGGATGTCGTGGGAACACATCTCCCGAGGATTCCCCTTACGAGAAATAGACTGGGTGGTCATTACGACGGATGCCAGTCTGACAGGTTGGGGGGCACATTTAGGCAATCGATTTTTTCAAGAAAAATGGCCACCGAAAACTCAATGCTTGCCTTCCAACATCAGAGAACTAAGAGCTACTTTCCTGGCTCTTCTTCATTTTCAACAGCTCATCAGGCATCGCTGGGTCAAGTTGAGAGTGGACAACAAAGCAGCTGCTGCCTACATAAACCATCAAGGCGGAACAAGGAGTGTAGCCCTGATGAGAGAGATCGTTCCCATTATGACCTGGGCTCAGAATCATGTGGAGGGCCTGTGTGCCACCTATCTTCCAGGGAAGGAGAATGTATTAGCGGATTTCCTCAGCAGACACCTGATAGAAGCTTCAGAATGGCAACTTTCCAAGAGGATCTTCACCCAGTTGGTCCAGAAGTGGGGTCTTCCCCAAGTAGACCTCATGGCAACCTATCGGAATGCGCAGGTTCCATGCTTTGTGTCAAGAAGATACCATCCAATGGCAGTTGCTCAGGATGCTCTATCCATCAGTTGGGTGTTCAATCTAGCTTATGTCTTCCCTCCGATTCCGCTCATACACGCTGTTCTGAGAAAGATCTCCAAAGAACATTGCAAGGTGATAGCTGTTCTTCCCTTCTGGCCTCGTCGTCCTTGGTTTCCCCTGTTGCAGAGACTATCGATGGACCTGCCTTGGGAACTTCCGATATCAGAAGACCTGCTGATTCAGGGTCCAGTGTTTCATCCGGAGCCTCACAAATTCAGGCTCCATGCATGGCTATTGAGAGGAAGTCTCTAGTTGAACATGGCCTTTCGGTCCAGGTTATCTCAACACTATTACGTTCCAGGAATTCTTCTACTTCTTCTACTTACCATAAGGTATGGGAAGCCTTTGCACGATGGTGTAATTCCACGGTTCAAGATTTAAGTTCCCCTTCCGTGTCTCAGGTTCTGGGTTTCCTTCAAGCAGGCCTGGAGAGAGGCCTTCAACTTAACACGCTTAAAGTGCACTGCTCGGCTCTTTCAGCTCTTTCTGGTGTTCGTTGGGCTTTAAATCCTATGGTGATTCGTTTCTTCAAAGCTGTCATTAGGATTAGACCTCCTATCAAGGGATTCTCGGCTCCTTGGAATCTGCCTCTGGTTCTGCAGGCCTTGACGGAACATCCCTTCGAACCTATCGATGAGGTCCCTATGCAGGTTCTTTCTCTAAAGACCCTGTTGTTACTGGCCTTGGTATCTGCTAGGAGAATGTCAGATATCAGAGCACTGTCTTCTGAACAACCGTTCACTACCTTCTTTGATGATAGAGTTGTGCTACGCCCTAGACCTGAGTTCCTTCCTAAGGTTGTTACTTCCTTCCACCTGAATCAAGAGATTGTCCTGCCGGGGTATTTTCAGGATCCATCATCTCCTGAAGAAGTAAGATGCCATACACTAGACCTGAGGAGGTGTCTTTCCACGTATATTGGACGTTCAGCTAATTGGAGAAAGTCTCCCCAATTGTTTGTGATTCCTTGGGGTTCTCGTAAAGGTGAAGCAGCCTCTGTCGCTACCCTTCGTTCCTGGACCGTTCAGGCTATTTCTAGAGCTTACAGGTCGAAACAGGTTCCGGTTCCCAAGGACATCAAAGCTCATTCCACAAGGTCCATTGCTACTTCATGGGCTGCAGAGTCAGGGGTTTCTGCAGAGAGCATTTGTAAAGCTGCCAATTGGTCGTCTTTGAAGACCTTTGTACGTCACTACAGAGTGGATGTCTCTTCTCATTCTGATTCGGAGTTTGGCCTTTCGGTCTTGAACTCTTATAAGCCTTAAGTGGATATTAAACAATTTTTGTAGCATGACTTACCCTCCCTGAGTGGTTATTGCTTTGGGAATCCCATATGTTAAATGCTGCCATGATTAGCCAGGAATAGAGAAAATTTATTTATACTTACCGTAATTTTCTTTTCCTGGCTATTATTCATGGCAGCATTTGGTCTCCCGCCCTCTCTTGGTTTATTTGTCTTGTTACTGGACTGAGGTGTGGAGGATACTGGGGTACCTAATATAGTAGGGGAAGGTAGGCTTAATTGTTTGATTGATTGTGTTTCCTGTCCTGAGGGTTAGAGGGAGGAGCTAAACCCATATGTTAAATGCTGCCATGAATAATAGCCAGGAAAAGAAAATTACGGTAAGTATAAATAAATTTTCTCTATTACTTACTAACATGCCTCTGTAATGTTCAGTATGTGGGTAAGACAACTAGACAAATAGATATGAGTGGAAGAGCATATACGGAATATCAGCCTCTATATCATAAGGGCTTTAACCCCTTAAGGACACATGACATGTGTGACATGTCATGATTCCATTTTATTCCCGAAGTTTGGTCCTTAAGGGGTTAAAGAGCATACCCTGTCCTCACATTTCCTTAAAGAACATCAAGGAGATCCTAAACTATTGACCTTTTTATGGATTAAAAAAATACAAAAAGATTGGAGAGGGGGGATTTTAATAAGCTGCTAGCACAACAAGAAATTAGGTGGATTTTCACACTTAAAACATTATACCCCACCGGATTAAATAGCGACTTTGAGCTATGCCACTTTTTATGATTTACCCCTTTAAGAAAAAGACTTTATATAGATCTGTCTTTCTGAATATATTTGCTTATTGGCTTATGGATTGAGTAAGCATAACATTCTATACTGAGATTTTTACCCTATTTTGTGGTTATATTATACTTACTAGATACACATATTAATACTCTAGCGCAACATCTTTTTCTGGATATTATAGTGCCTGTAGACCTACTGTTTTCAGCTTCCAGGAAGGAGTCTTTTAACCCATTCAGCCAACAGTGGAACTTCCGCCGGTGCTGCACAATCTGGGTCTGCAAGCTTGGGGGACATTGGATGGTCCTTACTCTGATCAGGAGCTTGATCAGGTACCACAGCCTTTTAATAGTGCACCAGACCAGGTGCCCTTGTTCAAGCTAGGAGGTAATTAGGTCACTTTCACGTGACTTTTAAATGTAAAGTAAATATAAAGTGTCAGGAATACAAACATATATTACTAGCACTATAGTCATAAAGTGGCAGTTTAGGTGACAGGCCCACTCCCTCAGTTAAAATGTGATTTGACTTGCCTTTTCTCCTCACCGTGCTGGTCTCGCCAAGCCTGGTCCCGCCGGACTCTGCCTTCATGACTGAGATCATCAATCTTGTTGGGCATTGGGTGGCTATTGAGCAAACACTGTGCTGCGCCAATCAGCATCTCCTCATAGAGATGAATCAATTCATCTCTATGAGGAAAGTTCAGTGTCCCCATGTAGAGGGTGGAGGCGCAGAATGTCTGCACCCCCACCCACACAGTTACAGGCAGACAGTCACACACACCATTACAGGCATTCAGTCACACACAGTCACAGGCATACAATCGCACACAGTTACAGACAGACAGTCACACACATAGTCAGAGACAGACAACCACACAGATAGTTACAGGCAGTCACACACAGTCACAGCCAGACAGTGACCATGAAGACAATCACATATACAGTCACACACACAGTTACAGGCAGACTGTCACACACACAGTTAGAGGCAGACAGTCACACACACACAGTTACAGGCAGACAGTTTCACACACACACACACACACACACAGTTACAGGCAGACAGTCACACACACACACATACACACAGTATCAGGCAGACAGTCGCACACACACACACAGACAGTTACAGGCAGACAGTAACACACAAACAACAGTTACAGGCAGACAGTCAGACACACACAAACAGTTACAGGCAGACAGTCGCACACACACACACACACACAGTTACAGGCAGACAGTCATGCACACACAGTTACAGGCAGACAGTCTCACACACTCTCTCTCTCTCTTACTTACACACAGAATGGGCTGGAGGAGGAGTACATTCACTGAAGTCTGTTAGTTGGGGAAGTAGGGACTCCTTGCTTCCCCTCCATGTACAGCAGTAACACCAGCTGGTAAGGGCCTCTTTAACTCTTCCCCTGCTGCTGGTTTTGCTCCGCCCCTGCCACCGAATTGGCTCTGCCCCCACATTCCTTCCATGTGGCCGGCTTTAAAGTGGCTGCATTGTTGGTCCCTGCATGTGTGAGTTGTGTCGGCAGCCCAGCTGCCATTGGGTCCAGTGCGGCCATACAGTTCACACATCCCTGGCCCTTTGGAGATGGGGGAGTGGTGGTCTGAGTGACTGCCACTAGGGATGTTACTAGGCATCAGTGTGAACACTGCCTTTTCTCTGAAAAGTCAAAGTTTACATTGAAAAGTCTCCAGGGACAGACTATACTCACCAGAACAGCTACAATATGCTGTAGTGGTTCTAGTTAATATACTGTCCCTTTAAGGTAAAAATAGCTGAACTGGAAAAATTTTATTTGTACCTTGAATTCACATTGAATTCTAAGTTTAGTGAATAACGCTTTGTGTAGGAGGTTTGGAAAAATCTATTCTTTATACCTTTACGTAGCTATAAATAGACAATTTTTAAGAATTGTATGCACATTTGTTTTTTAATCCAGTAATATTGTACATCCATGTGGAAAATACCAGCCCTCTATAAAAAATAATCTGTCTGAAAAATAGAGAAGCGGTGGAATTTCATCTTAGAAAAAAAAAAAACACATTTCACTTTTTAGTTAAATCGAGCAGTAAATGATGCCGATATTTTACTTAATGTCACGTGTATGTTTTTTGAAAGAATATGTGTGGAGGTTCATCACATAAGGGTAAAACACTTTGTTAGTGATGCTCTCTCAGTCTGCTCTATTCAGATTGTATCGGTATGGCTGCATGTGACATTATGGCTATCTGGCGCCATCTTGTGCTGTACAACAATGGCTTCATATTAACTGATACCACTGCATGCATAAATATATAACACGGGATCACAGAATGCTCGTACAGAGGCAACAAGCACGATCACAAACAAAAAAACACATCAAGATTTAAGGACATTGATTTAGACAGGACCCCCCTCTCTCGGTAGATAATGGCAAATCTTTATTGTCTTATTTTAAGTGAAAATCATGTTTCTTCTTGCATCCACAAGCTGTCAATATCCTGAATATTAGCTATTATATTTTAGCACCGGACATAGTACTATAAATATATTCTAAAACAAATTGACACATTAAACAGTGCTAATGGCACTCTTGGAACCAAAACCACTGTAACAGCTTGTAGCTGTGTGGTGCTTAGAGTGTTCCTTTTTGCACCAGTTACCTACTCCACTGACAGCCAGATGTGATCTCTACTGAGCTAGCCTGACAGTCCTGGGCTTAGCTCATTGACTGAGAGGGATCAGTTGATGCTCTCAGCCAATAAGCTTGCCCAGCATGGCTGCGCGTAGCTCAGGTGTTTCTAGCTCTCAATTTAGGAAGCTCGGTATACCCCATGTAAGTTGTCAAGCCATAAGTAAAATATTTAGCTGTGTGGCTAAAGAGGCAAGCTGTGTCCCTGTGAGGGCCCCCTACACCATTGCCTCCTGTCTCCTCCATACAGAAATGTTTGCCTTCTCCGTGGTTGATTGTCTGAGGGTTTTGGCTATTGGTCTCAGCCTGTCTCTGGCTAGTAATCGTACATATTTTTACTGGGTTAGCAGAGTGTAGTTAGGTAAAGGCTGCCATCCAAATTTGAATCATTTTGGTTCTAGGAGTGCACTTTTTAACTCTTAACGTTACACTTAATCACCTAGCAACCTGTACTGATTTTTAACCCAGTTTACGTGTTGTAAAGTCAAGTACTCTGCAGTGAGTGAGTTTATAACTGACTTGTGACTAGACAGTACAGATATTTGTTTAACTAGGTTGTTTACAAAAAGTCAGTTGCAAAGTTACTACCATTCAACTTTTAGTGAAAAGGTGCCACCATTTTGGAGAGGAGAACAGTGTCAATTATATAATAGTTGTAAGCAACACATTAAACTACAGCATATATATATATTTTTATTTATTTATTACAAAACTGGAAGTGACAAGGGTAATGAAGCATGAGGGGGGGTAAGGCATTTAAAATTCTCTGCCACAGTAGAGACTTTGAAGTTAACTTGAAAGTGAATATTGATTTTAATGTTGACTTCAAGGTTTAATACAAAGTTCAATGCTGGCATTAAAGTCCACTTGGCCAAAAACCAATGTACTCCCTCTAGTCTACTGCGGAATGTAAATTGTTGCTGGAGAAGGAGATATGCTCAAAGCAATGCACGTTCAACTTTTTAGCAAGACTAGACTTTTTTATTTATCAGGTTTTGCCCATTAACTCTCTTTACTCCATCACTTAAACAATACAAACACACAAATATTGGTCTTATTGTGTTAACCAAATGAAAGAGTTAATGATAAACAGTTAAGATAAACATTGGACTATGGGCTAACACAAGAAATACAGAATGACATGTATATTTATTTTAAATTTATATTTTATTTTTTTGAATGTTAGGTTCAGCAACAGTTAGCATTAAAATAATGTTCATACATATAGGGATTATTTGTTAATTTTAGTAAAGTAACAAACTATATACCTTCCCTAGTCTTTTAAATGGGCACTGGGATTGGGAATGTATAGATAGTGCATTAAAAATAAGCAAAACCAAGCTAAAGCCATTAAAGATATATATAAAAAAAAATACTTCTAATATCCCTTGTTCAAATCCCTACACATTACTCTAGACTTTTGTGTAGAGCAGAAGTATATGTTATGTGTGACCTCTCCTCCCCGTCCAATGTCAGCTCCCCCGTCCGACGTCACTGGAGCCGAATGCCCATGCCGCGCATTTGCCGCGCGCGCATTCAAAGTGTCCAAAGGAAAGCATTTCTCAATGCTTTCCTGTGGACGCTCTGCGCAATGGAGGCAAAATTCACCAACAGCGTCGCAGATGCGCCTCTTGTGGCTGTCCAGAAGACAGCCACTAGAGGCTGAATTAACCCCAAATGTAAACATAGCAGTTTCTCTGAAACTGTTATGTTTACTTGTAAAGGGTTAAAACCTGAGGGACCTGGCACCCAGACCACTTAATTGAGCTGAAGTGGTCTGGGTGACTATAGTGTCCCTTTAATAATCAAGTTATTGAATTTGTCTTCTCCTGGTTATTTTTATAGTGAGTATTAGAGATGGGAGCGGCACCCAGGTATGTAGTCAAACTGTTCTAGAATGATATGTCTCCTTACAAACAGGGCACTCCTTGCACCACAACCACTACAGCAATTTGAAGTGGCTATGGTACTTGGACTGTTCTTTTCACCCCTAAACACTAAACAGTAACCCTACACTACCCTCACACTAACCTCTATACTACCTGTGAAGAAAATGGACTTTTATTTTTTTTTGACATTTTGAAATTTTCTTCTGTATTCGTTTGTTTCCTCCATTCACTGTATGGATATTGGATATTAGTTTGGTAGTTTGAAACTACCGAATACCGACCACCCTCGTGGCTCATTAAGTTCAAAAGAACCGTCGAATAAGTGCTCCCTGGGCACGAGGGGAGTCAGCGGGACTTGGTCGTCGAGTGTCTAAAACTAAAATCGGACACTCGACCTCACGAACCACCACTGAAACTGCAGAACGCCGGCTTCTCTTACTTACCGAACAGCCAGAAGAGCGGCATTTGGTAGTTATATTCGTACAGACAAGGGGAACAATCGCTCCTATGAGCCAGGAGGATCTATTCGGTATTTTGTTCGTTTTTTGCCTTTTTCTTAATTGACCGACCGCACACGCTGAATTCGTGAAAACTGTTTTGGGCAGGAGCCTCGTGTGTGGTCGGTAAAACATTACTTCCACACTTGTTAAGAACCCCTGAACGGATCTGGGTGAAATTTGGATATGTTTGTCCCCCAGATCGGGGCTATCAGGGGATATGTAATTTGTGGGGATACCTTGTGGGGAAATGGGTGTTCTAACTTTTGGGGAAATTGTGTGCCCTCTGCCTGGAGATAATTGATTTATTCCTTAACTTATCTCAATATCTCCCAGGCAGAGGGAAGGCGTGTATTACTGCAAAACTGTATAATGATTGATCAATGTATTTGTTTGCTGTGGGAAGTCCTCTTGCAGGAGGATTTCTCATAAAAGCCAGTGTGTTTTCAATAAAGATCATTCCTGTTACACCCTTCATGAAATCTAGGCTCATGTTTGGGGAATATTCTATTTGCTGGGGAGAATCGTCTTGGAAGCTGCACTCATCTATACTATTCTTCTACTCCCTGCTGCAGCTATAATCACTTATGCTCAGCTGTTGGGAAAGGAATAGAAGACTGCAGTACCATAACCACTGCAGGTCTTAACACTACCCTAAAATTCAAACTAACCCTAACCTAAACATGATATAAAATATACATAATAGTAAAGTGTATTAGATGAAAATAATATCTCCGGGTCCTGAAGAGAATTAGAAAGTATTCGTCATTTGGTGTCTCAAGAAACACCTCGATGGCAATACACAATTCACAATTACAGACTGTATGCAGACATTGCATGCATATACTTGTAGTCATAATACATACATTCATTGACACATGGAGGCATTCACTTGATGTATGCCAGTCAGGAAAATAGGGGATATAAAAGTGAACCGCTAACAAAAGGTACAGTTGGAGCGATGTAAAAGGAGTATTATTGAATGTTAGAGGGACCGGGCTTAACACTTACAGTACAGAACATAAATAGGAAATAATAGAACTAACAAGAGAACCACTAAGCCAGATACATTAACCAAGGACAAAACTAAATCATGAGATACAAAAATCATAGACAGGACTAGCCAGGTCATCTGTACCAGTAGGACAAAAAACAGACCAGGAGCTAAGCCAATGTCAAATTTTTTTTCTTCCAAAAACAATTCCAAGGTGAATTGAGTTTAAATAGGATTAGGTTCCAATGTCATAATCCTGCATTAGTCAAGCATGTGCATTGTGTCGGAATTTAGAAAAACAAATTATAAAATACCCTAAAGTTATAGCAATATCATTTTAAGAGAGATTCTAAAAGGGACCGGTGCTAGAATAACACAGCTAAAGATACAAGGCACGTCCAGAACGACGCAAGCAGGACAACATTGTTGCTAGAGTGTGATTTATGGTAAGTGATTTAAGTGGAAGGGCCATTTCTTCTGTAATGGAAGCTTGACACTTTTGCATTCGCATCACAGACTAAATTTACCTGTGGTAATATAGGTGACAAAACTTTTTTTAAATGAATTATACACAATCTTTCATTCATTTAGTATATTTAAAAAAAATGTATCAAGTGTTTTAATGAAGGCATTGGGAGAGAGTCTGGATGAGTAGTAGGCACTAGAGAATTCTGGCTCTACATACTTTACTTCCCAAAGTATTTATCCTCTATGCTAACTGGTACTAATCCCAGTGAATCCAGAATCACTTGCTTCTCAAAGACTCCAGCAGTCCAAGCCTGGTGACTCTTACACTTGTTATTATGTGAGACTTATCCTTTGAAATTCCTAAATGTTTTCTGTCAGACTTGCACAGTGTACAGTAATATATAAAAATCCATCTGCTCACAGACACTTATCACTAAGCCCTAATAATCTCCCTTACAAATTCGGATATGTTGGTATATCTGTCCTCTGCCCTCCTTGGGAGCCATCCAATCTCAGCCAATCTCTTAAATGGATATTTCTTCAACTACTGAATTTATCATAGTATAGGATTTAGACCCCTCTTCCCACCATATTAAGATTGCATGAGCACTTGAGCAGGGACGTCAATCCCTCCAGCCAAGGCACTATTGGGGATGTGCAACCAGTTCCTCTTTAAAGGGAAAGGCCAAGAATTGGAGCGCACATGAGCCTCTTAATGTTATGTAGATCAGTAAGTAAGATGTAGATATTTCTCCAAATTAGATGATCCAGAGTTGGGTAAGGGATCTAGCGTGTATCTGGAGGGGTGATGCAGTGTGAGGAGTGCTGTGTGTGTGTAAGAGGGGTGCAGTGTGTGTGTAAGAGGGGTGCTGTGTGTGTGTGGGTGTTCTTATCTGCCATCATATTCTATGTTTCTAATATTCTTTGTCTGTTAACTCACTGAGGGTTATTTTATATATTACATATATATATGTGTGTGTGTGTGTTTGTGAGTGTGCTGTGTGTGTAATGGTGCTGTGTGTGTAATGGTGCTGTGTGTGTGCTGTGTGTGTCTGAGGATGCTGTGTGTGCCTAAGGGTGCTGTGTGTGTGTGTGAGGGTGTTGTGTGTATGTGTGCTGTGTGTATGTGTGCTGTGTGTGTGTGTGTGTGTGTGCGCATCTGAGGGTGCTATGTGTGTAATAGTGCTGTGTGTGTGAGGGTGCTGTGTGTATCTGAGGGTACTGTGTGTGTGTGTGAGGGTGCTGTGTGTGTTTGAGAGTACTGTGTGTGTTTGAGGGTGCTGTGTGTGTGAGGGTGCTGTTAGTGTGAGTGTGGTGTGTGTGTGTGTGTGTGTGTGTGTATATGTTTTTATGTCAATCTTTCTTTATTGAAGCAAGCATTGAAATGGGTACAGAATAAAGAAGAAGGGACATACAGTATGTTTACAGGCTGGGAACATGCTAACAAGTTGTCACAGCTCCTTTGAGCGATAGCTTCTTTTTTTTTTTTTTTTTTTTTTTTTGTGTCAATCATATTTTATCGGTAAGGTTTCACCGGTAACAAAAACAGCAATTTCACATAAGTCACACGGAAATGTAGATTGATCCTTTTACAACATAATAACAGTTAAACTTTTGAGGTGCCGAAATAGGATGCCGATTTCTGGGAAGCTTAGGTAACAGAATTGGCTTTGGCCAGAACACTCGTTTGCTTCCCCCTGGGTTTGCTTGGGTTTATTCGGGCGACTCTGTGGTCGGCAGTTCCCATTCCCAGATCCCCACTTATTAACAACAGATTTCTAGTGTTTCCATTTCGGGGTTAACTCCTTACTACCCCAGAACCTACGTCGTGTCAGGGTATGTGTACTCTTTGTGTGCACGGGTGGTCCAAACGGGACCAGATTCCGTTGCTGTGTGTAGTTATTGGAACAGTGTGTCCCCTGGGCGTCTTACTTATGGTTTGAGCAGCCCCATGTGTTACCCTGCTCGGTGGAGTGTCCTTTCAGGGGTATCGGTCATGTCTGGTGGGCCATGGCTGTCCATGGGTTTGTGTCTAGGTGGTGGCCTACTATCACGTCTATGTCCGTCTGGCTAGCTTCCCTTGACTTCTAGGTCCCCTCAAAGAGGTTTTGTTCCGTATCATGTCGTGTGGTCCGGATCTCGGTTTTGAACACCTAGGTGCGAATAAAGTTACCTGTCCGTCAGAGTGAAGTACAGTCAGTTAGGGGGCCAGATTCCTCTGGCGTCTAGTAGTATGAAAGGTCCGTCACGTTAAGGGTTGGTGGAGGGGAAGAGGGGGGAGGGGGCGAGCATAGTCGGTACAGGGGGGAGAAAAGAAGGGGGGGGGGAAGTCTAGAACCCGGGTGAGGTCTCCTCCGGCTATTTAGCTACTTTATTTCCTTAGCGCTGGGTATAGTCCGACCAAACTGCGCAGTTCGGGTAGCCATTCCGGCTCTCTGCCTATCCCGGGGATTTTACGCGATTCCCCTGGAGATGTAAAGTCGCCAGGGGTACCATTGCAATGCGCACTTATCTGAGCGTCCCTGCAGAGAGGCTGTCAGTATCTCCATATCATAGACGCTCTCCACCTTGTCCACCCATTGTCTAAACGAGGGTGTCGTTGTGCGTTTCCAATGTAGGGGAATCAATGCTTTCGCTGCATTCAACAGATGTATGGTGAGAGAGTGTTTATATTTCTGCGTGGGTATGGGAGTGTGATGTAGAAGCATTGTCATGGGTTGTAGAGGGATGGGATCGCCTGTGACTTCTCTAATTTTCGTGTTTATCATCTGCCAGTATGTTACTATGCGTGGACAAGACCACCAGATGTGCAGATTCGTTCCCAGGGCCGTGCCGCACCTCCAGCAGTCACCCGCACCAGCTCCACCGAAGTGCCTAAGGGTGTCCGGAGTCCGATACCAGTGCGATAATAGCTTATATCCAGTCTCTTGGATCTTTGAGCTGATCGAGCACTTGTGGGTTAAGCGGACTATTTTGTCCCATTCCTGGTCCGAGAGTTGTGTACCTGTCTCTCTTTCCCACTTGCTCTTGTATCCCAGTGGGTAGGAGTCTTGGGCCTCTCTCAGAGAGTCGCACATGCGCGACACCCCATGGTCTATGTGACCTCTTTTTGTGCATATTTTTTCAAAATCCGTCAGTTGCCTATGAAGGTGGTCCTTTCCAGCTAAGCTGGTGACATACGATTGCACCTGGTGGTACCGAAAGATGTCTAATTGTGTGGGCCGTGTGTCTCCGAGCAGGTCCTCAAGGGGACGGAGTCGCCCCCTCGAGCACCACTGATCTAGGTATATCCAGTTCGCCTGATGAAAGTTCCGCAGTGCCGTCGGGTGGAGTCCCCCTGCTAGATTTGGGTTGCATGCGATCGGGGTCAACGGGTTCGGTGATGTAGTGAGCCGATGGGTGTAACGAACCTTGCACCAGACATTGAGCGTCGCGTCTATCATGGGGTTGCCCGTCCGCAGTTCTGCGAACGTGGTGCCCCCCAACCACAGTCTCGAGGGGATTGTACCTCCTGTTTGCTGCAGTTCCATAGCCACCCAGCGCTTTGGGCTGTGTGTATATGTTTGGAGGGATTGTGTGTGGGGGGACAGATTTAAATATATTAAATATGTACTTTTAATAACAAAAAACTTTATATCCCCTCCTTTTTGCCTTTTGACTGGGGGGCTAGAGTTATGGACATATGGACTTTTAAGTCAGAGACTGGTAGTTATATTTATTCCTTTTTTATTGTTTCTATATTGTATTCAATAAAATATATATATACTTCTACCAAATGGATTCCTGTGGTAAAAAGAAGGGAGTGTAACCCTTAAACTACACTAAGCCGTTTTACTGAGCCAGTTTAAAGGCTCCACTCTTGTGAGTATAACAGCTCTATTTATTTGTTGCTATATATCCAAACGGAACATCACTATATTTTGTGTATCCATTTTCCCGAGATACCAAGGGAGCCTATATATCTATCCAATTGGAAAAGGGGAGGGGTCACCCTAAACAGACTCTCAAGTGCTTCATACCAGAGCTAGGTTTTCATAGCTCTGGAATCTGTGAGTGTTCCCTTGTTATTATTAATATCACATTCAAAAGTGTTTAATAGTTTGCACTATGTACACTTTATTTTTGTCTTAAAGGTACCACTACAACAGAATATACATCTCTGTATAGAAAAGAGTTAAGTGTTTATTTAAGTGTATCACTGGTATTGCATGTGGTGTACCACAATTATAAATAAGCGCTCCACTGTTCCATTGTATATTGGGTGGTTTGGAGATTTACACATTCAGTGTGGTAGCAGCTATAATTGTTAGATTTTATTCCATTTATGAAATAACTTTTCTCTAGAAGTTTATTTTGAGCTATACGTTTCTTACGCATCTATATCTATATACAATTGCTCAGTATGCCCGATGGCGAGTCCGGGCCTGCACACAGGCGAAAAATTCATTTTGTTTTGATTAGTTAATTTTAGGATTTAGAATTTGGAAATTATCGATTTGGACGAACTGAATTTCTTCTAAAAATGTTGTTACTTTCCATTTTTCCTATGGGAATGAATGAAGGTGGCAATCACAAAGTTAGACAGCTCCAATTTAGGGAGTTATCTGTTGTCTGTTGCATCGTTAAAAGATCAACATTCAGAATAGTCCTTTTCTTAATTTTGATTTTTTAGCTGTTTAGTAGATAACCTTATTCATTATGCTTAAAGATACCAATTACCAAATAAAGGAGTTATCTGCTAAACAACAGCCTAATTTAGTATCTTTAAATATCAATCCCACATAAGGATACAAGGTTAGGGAGTTATCTGTTAAACTGATGAAAGAGCAAAATTAAGAAAAGGCCTTTCATCAGTTTAACAGATAACTCCCTACTTTGGTATTTGTATCCTTAATTTTGACAATCCCAAGTAAGGATTACAAATTAGGGAGCTATCTACTAAACATCTCAAAGTCTTTTTTCTTAATTTTGCTCTTTCCTTTGTTTAGTAGATAACTGCCTAATTTGATACCCTTTATTATAGCAATTCCACGTAAGGATAACTAATTAGGTAGCTGTCTACTAAATAGATGAAAGAGCTAAAATTAAGAAAAGTAATGATCTTACTTTTGTTCTTTCAGTTTTTTAGCAGATAAGTCCTTAGTTTGTTAAATTTAGTTATGGCAATTCCATGTAGTTAATTGCACATATTTCAAAAATGCCACTAGAAATTCTAATTTAAGTAGAACCGCAAATTGTGTTTTATTTGATTTTTTTGGAAGAAGCTTGGGAACAACATAAGAGTCTAAGTACAAATTATATGATATATAATTGGCTGCTACAAATTTTTTTTATATTTCTTATTTAAACGTTCCACCCACCAGGAACAGTCACTGTACAGACAAACTCAGCTCGAGACAGTTACAGCCTAAAAGATTACAAAACAAACAAACTGTAGGAACATTTAAGCTGGTTCCCACGGTTATTGCTGCATTTTTAGAATTCCCTGGTAATTTTGTTTTAAACACCTTTTTAAAAATTGTTAAACAGTTACAAAGTTTAAGCAGTTCATTAAAAGATACAAAAGAGCATCGTGTCCTTATTTTCAACATCGATAATACACTGGTATAAAATATTGTGAAAACATCCTAATTAATCACAGAAAGCGATGCTCACGATGGACTGGTCATCTTCTGGAAAGGAGAAAAACAAAACCAGTTCACTGGTGTACCATGCTGCAATCTAAAATCATTTCAAAAGTCAATGTTGAAAATTTATAAAAAGAACGATAAAAAAATGGGGACCATACAGCAAAAGAGAAAAAAAAAACTGTCACTTCCCAGGGCTTTGAATATTCTGCTTTCTCAGCAGACATATTTAACAAATGTGTGCTTGTGAGATGTGAAAAATAAAATTAAATGTAGAAATCCATTCCTCTTTTTTTTTAAACTCTTTCTTTATGTATTTTATTTGGACTCAAGTAATAATAATGAAGAAGCAGATCATAAGAGTAGTGATGTACCGAACTGTCCGCCGGCGGACAGTTCCCGGCGAAATTAGCTTGTTCGCTTTCGCCGCGGCGGGCGGACACATGCGCAGTTCGATCCGCCCCCTATTCGTCATCATTGGGCAAACTTTGACCCTGTGCCTCTCGGTCAGCAGACACATTACAGCCAATCAGCAGCACTCCCTCCCTTCCACACCCTCCAACCTCCCTCCCAGCATCCATTTTCGATTCATTCGGAAGATGCATGCTTAGTGAGAGGAGGGAAAGTTTAGCTGCTGCTGATTACATAGGGAAATTGATAGCTAGGCTAGGGTATTCAGTGTCCACTACAATCCTGAAGGACTCATCTGATCTCTGCTGTAAGGACAGCACCCCAAAAAGCCCTTTTTAGGGCTAGAACATCAGGCTGCTTTTTTTTTTTTTTTTTCCTGTGTAATGTAATTGCAGGTGCCTGCCTGCCAGCCTGTGTGTCAGGCTCACAGCATATACTGTGCCCACTTGCCCAGTGCCACCACTCATATCTGTTTTAACAATCGGTTAAGCTTTAGATTTAAAATAAATATTTTTTTTTCACTGTAATAGAAGAGCAGTTAGTTGTCTGCAAGCATCTGGGTGTCAGGCCTACTTCAGCGTGTGCCCTGCACAACCCTGCCAGCATGCTTTGACAGTTGCCAATCATATCTGCTGTCTCTTTAGCGTGCTTTTACAAAGAAAAAAGGTTTCCAGTGTAAGCTAATAGCAGCCAGTCAGTGTCCTTCAAGCGGCTCTGTCAGGCCTTCCTTCAGCGTGTGCCCTGCACAACCCTGCCAGCGTACTTTGACAGTTGCCAATCATATCTGGTGTCTCTATAGCGTGCTTTTACAAAGAAAAAAGGTTTCCAGTGTAAGCTAATAGCAGCCAGTCAGTGTCCTTCAAGCGGCTCTGTCAGGCCTTCCTTCAGCGTGTGCCCTGCACAACCCTGCCAGCGTGCTTTGACAGTTGCCAATCATATCTGGTGTCTCTTTAGCGTGCTTTTACAAAGAAAAAAGGTTTCCAGTGTAAGCTAATAGCAGCCAGTCAGTGTCCTTCAAGCGGCTCTGTCAGGCCTTCCTTCAGCGTGTGCCCTGCACAACCCTGCCAGCGTACTTTGACAGTTGCCACTCATATCTGGTGTCTCTAAAGAGTACTGTATTGTTATTTGTCGTCACTACCTTCCCGCGTCGGGAAGATTTCTTGCACAGGGCGCCCAAAGGCCTAAGGCTGGCCCTGTGCATGGGTCAGTGGCTCTGCACCAGACTTCCCTCCAATTGATCAAAGTTAAAGGATTTCAAGTGGACTGATTACAATCACAGGGCCTCTAAAGAGTCCTGTATTGTTATTTGTCGTCACTACCTTCCCGCGTCGGGAGTGGGTCATTTGCGCCCCTGCTGCCTTCCTTGCATGTGGTAGCTGTTTGTCAGGGATTTTTTCGATCCATATCTGCCAAGTGACCCTATGTAGGGGGAACAGTCCCTATTCTGCTCTGTGTCAGTGTGTATCATGGTCTCTGTGGACAAGGAACAGTCTGTATTCTGCTCTGTGTCAGTGTGTATCAGGGGTTTTGAGGACAGGTGTCAATCCATATCTGCCAAGTGACCCTATGTAGGGGGAACAGTCTCTATTCTGCTCTGTGTCAGTGTGTATCAGGGATCATTAGGACAGGTGTCAATCCATATCTGCCAAGTGACCCTATGTAGGAGGAACAGTCTCTATTCTGCTCTGTGTCAGTGTGTATCAGGGATCATTAGGACAGGTGTCAATCCATATCTGCCAAGTGACCCTATGTAGGAGGAACAGTCTCTATTCTGCTCTGTGTCAGTGTGTATCAGGGATCATTAGGACAGGTGTCAATCCATATCTGCCAAGTGACCCTATGTAGGAGGAACAGTCCCTATTCTGCTCTGTGTCAGTGTGTATCAGGGATCATTAGGACAGGTGTCAATCCATATCTGCCAAGTGACCCTATGTAGGGGGAACAGTCCCTATTCTGCTATGTGTCAGTGTGTATCAGGGATCATTAGGATAGGTGTCAATCCATATCTGCCAAGTGACCCTATGTAGGGGGAACAGTCTCTATTCTGCTCTGTGTCAGTGTGTATCAGGGATCATTAGGATAGGTGTCAATCCATATCTGCCAAGTGACCCTATGTAGGGGGAACAGTCCCTATTCTGCTCTGTGTCAGTGTGTATCATGGTCTCTGTGGACAAGGAACAGTCTCTATTCTGCTCTGTGTCAGTGTGTATCAGGGGTTTTGAGGACAGGTGTCAATCCATATCTGCCAAGTGACCCTATGTAGGGGGAACAGTCTCTATTCTGCTCTGTGTCAGTGTGTATCAGGGATCATTAGGATAGGTGTCAATCCATATCTGCCAAGTGACCCTATGTAGGGGGAACAGTCTCTATTCTGCTCTGTGTCAGTGTGTATCAGGGCTGGGCTTTGAGGACAGGTGTCAATGTTAGGTGATGTCTGCCCTTTATGGATTAAAAGCAGACTCTGCATCAACTGTGCAATTTTCCATGGGAGTTTTGCCATGGATCCCCCTCTGGCATGCCACAGTCCAGGTGTTAGTCCCCTTGAAACAACTTTTCCATCACTATTGTGGCCAGAAAGAGTCCCTGTTGTTTTTAAAATTCGCCTGCCCATTGAAGTCAATGGCGGTTCGCGCGGTTCGCCAGATCGCGAACATTTGCGGAAGTTCGCGTTCGCCGTTCGCGAACCGAAAATTCCGGGTTCGCGACAACACTACATAAGAGCTACAAAATAGAAGTTCGGTTAGAGACATATGGTAAAAAGTAAATGAGTACAGTAAGTTGTAGAAAAGTATTCAAATAACCCAGTGTAGAATTTACATAGAGTTGCAGTATACTACGTGGAGTTATGTTCAAGAGAGGCCTCTACACGGTAGGTTAAATGAGTCATAAAATAATAATTAACGTCTGGAACAAGACATAAACTGAAAAGTAAAAAAAACTAACATTAATCAGAGTATCAGAGTGCCAACCATAACATTTCTTTCAATAGCCGTCAGAGCATATCAAAATTTATATGCAGTCCCGTTTAAGTCGGAGAGGAGCAAGAGAGGATTATGTACCTTGTGTCCTCTGCCAGATGGGTTCAGCTGTACGTCCCATGACCACAGCAGGTCCCGAGAGGCGTAAGGAAAAATTGTGGGTGGGGCCCATGTGAGCCATGGCTAAATGTACTAAAGAGGGTCATCTTGTGAGTGTAGGGTTTTTGTGCCTTACTTCATGAATTTCATTCCTCTTTATCCTGCATCTGGGCACCTCCATATTAGCTCATTGTTAATCATTGTTATATGCTCTGTCATTTGCACCTCACAATCAGGTAAGCCTACCGAGAAGATAAATAAAACAATGGTGGGGATGTATAAAAAAATGCATATTTCGAAAGGTAGTGCAAGGGAAGAAGTCACCAATGCAATGCACTTGCTGGTTCCACTGGTTTCCATGGCAGCCACCCTACTTTTAGTACTTTAGGCTGCTTTTTCTACAGCACTTACAATACATAACCCAGGATACATAAGCCAAAAAATAGACTTCTAATTTTTAGCATAAATAGACAATAGACTATAGCTTCAGAATCTAAGTCCCTGTCAGTCTATATTTATATATGTCCATGAGTGGTTATCTGGCTTTGCATATCTTCCTGAGTTGTGTTTCAAAGCTGTTGTATACAGCAAACACAGACTGAAAGGAATCCATGTTTAAAATGGAGTGAGGCAAAAATGTGATTTTTTTTGTTGTTGATCTAATTTGTATATATATATATATGTTAGTAGTAACCTCACTGCAAATTTTGAGATTTCTGTGGGAAAAGCAAGTCTTTTGGTTTGACTGGTGTGCAGATCTATGTTTACCAATGTATTGACTATATACATAGATAGATTATATTAATATGATATATTAATATCTAATAATATATTAGACATACAAGGACTTAAATTCTGAAACAATATATATATATAATCTTCACAAAGAGTGAATCATGAAAATTAGCACATATATATATATACCCTGTTAAAACGGAACAAATAAATCATATAAAAAGGCAAACAAACACAAATGCAGCACAAAAAATGGCATGCAGAATGTATAACATACGTAAGGGATTTATATACAAAATGTGGTGCAAAGGTGTTGCAGTGTTAATAGCTTCTGTTACAAAATGTGTGAAAAACTACATTACAGTTATGTAGAAAAGTGATGGAAATATCACTTTTTTTTGCCTTTCAGGCTTTTTGAAACCCAAGGAAATTACATAGTTACAAAATGAAAACAAGAAGTACTTACCATAAGAATAGTCACACAATAGTTGATTTAGTTTGCATTCTCCTTTGTTCAAACTCAAAGGAAAACTATATAAAAGACATACGATCCATTTTAGATATAGACAATTGGTAAAATATTCAACAGGTATCATTATTCTCCACACTCATAAGAGGAATTTTTTTTTTCAGATTTGAAAAAGGAACGGACATCTCTTTATCAGAAGAATTACACGGGGGGTTTATTCACTGAACTCTAAATTGTAGTGGATTGAAAACCAAATTCAAAAATGTAGTTACCAATAGACAATTTGTAAACATTCTAACTATGCCTTTAGCGATTTGGTTTTTAATTCATTAAAAATTAAGTATTGTGTGATTTATACATGACAGAAGATCGGACCTGTCCTTTGATTTTAGTAGCCCAACCATGAAACAAGTGCCCCTTTTAATAATCTAGACAAGATTAGGAAGAAATTATCTAGAGTGAAAGTTGTCAGTAAGGACTTTATTGAAATGTGAATTTTAAAAATTATATGTATCTTTCTTTCAATCCCCTTATGCATTAATAATTTTGTTTTAGATTATCATAGGACCCTCCAAGAATATGACTTGATGGGCTTATATTTACCTCGAGGATAACAATTCTAAAAAAAAAAATTATAAACTTTCAGGTCTCCTAACATTGGGAGTGCCCTAAAATGTCAGTAATAGTGGGGTAGAGAAGAAGGAAGATCATTGGCTTACTGATCGCTTCAACTTTCTTACTGTCACTTACCCTCATTCACACAATCTAGCCACAAATGCAGCCACATACCTATATTTGCAATGGGTCTTGACCGGCTTTTGGGCCCCTACTGGCTCCTAACCTCTTACTGGAGCATGGACAAGCAAAAGCTACACAGGGTTACAGTCTCTACTTGAGCCACAGACTCCCTAAGACGCCCAGTGAGTCTGAGCCTCTAACTCTAAGGAAGTTAATCTTTTTAATGAAAAAAGGAGATAGGGTCGCACTCAATCACATCAATTTAAACACAGGGTGCTACTGGGCAAGGGTCAGCAAAAAATAATAATTGGACAGAAAAAGCCCAGTCTCCTAAAATGCATATAAGTGGCTGGGAGGCTGGGAGACTTCCAGTCTCCTGACCTCTAAAACACTTTTGGGTATCTGGTTGATGCCCAATCTACTGGTCCCGGAGGGGCTTAACCCTTTAAAATGGGCTAGGAGATGTCCAATCTCCTGGCTTCAATGGGTTAACTTCTATTTGTGGGTTACGGGCTAGAGTACCCAAGCAGCTAGGAGATACACAGCTAGGAGGTAACGTCTTCTCCATTTACCCTTCTCACCCTGATATTTAATAGTAAGGGAGGCAGCTATCTGTCTGTAAATTTGGTCCAACCACTTTATTTCTGATAAAACCTATAGAAAATGCTGTCACTAGGACCATTTTGATAATTCACTCCATGGGTGAAAGAGTTAACACCATAAAGGGTCCCAAAATACCCCAATAATTAAAACAAAGGTATTTACCTTATTAACAGTATTTTTTTATATATTGCATTCATATTATTTGATTAAATTATTATTATATTAATTACCATTTGCCTTCTAGCTGCTTGCAGGTGACCAAATAGTGTGGATATCTGTAATTTGTATGCAAAAAGCAGGTGTATTAATTTAGCATATTCACCTTCTACCCAGGGCCGGATTAACATAGGGGCTGATTGAGCTGCAGCTCCAGGCCCAGGCCCATGGAATAGGCCCATTTAAAAAATATATATATATTTTTTTTAACTTTTTTTTTTTTTTTACACACTACTTTTAGGTTTGCCACCTGACTGGTATTTTATTTGAGGCTGCCTGGCCGTGACGGTATTACAGTAATACCGGCAATACAAATGCAAATATCTTTCTCAATATAAAAGGAGATTACTCTGCAATACCAGCACCAGCCAGTAGGGGTCACTGTGTATGGAGAGAGGCAGGGATTGGAAGTTACAGCATCTCCCTGCCTCTCTCTACTAACTGATCCACGGGTGAGCAGCTACACATCACAGAGAGTCCAGACAGCAGCTCCCAGCCTGCAGAGACAGACTACAGCTCAGGTATGTGAAGGATGGGGGAAGGCAGCAAGGAGACATGGACACGCTGAGACACTAGGGGACACTGGGAGACGTGTGGACACTGAGACACTTGGGGACACTGTGAAACATGGGGGCACTGAGATACTAGGGGACACTGTGAGACATGGGGACACTGTGAGACATAGGGAGACACATTGGGAGACTTGGAGACACTAGGGACACAGTGTCTCGATGTCTCCCAGTGTCCCCCATCCAGTGTCCCTAGTGTCTCAGTGTCCCTGTGTCCCCTAGTCTCCCAGTTTCCCCTAGTCTCCCCATGTCTCTATGCCTTTAGTGTCCCAATGTCTCTGTGCCCTTAGTGTCCCCATGTCTCCCAGTGTCCTCAAATGTCTCAGTGTCCCCATGTCTATGTCCATAAGTGCTCCCATGTCTCCCAGTGTCTGTGTCCCCATGCCTCCCAGCCAGTGTCCCTAGTGTCTGTGTCCTCATGTATCCCAGTGTCCCTTAGTCTTGCAGTGTCTGTGTTCCCATGTCTTTGTGTCCCTAGTGTCTTAGTTTCCCAAAATGTCTGCGTCCCCATGTCTCTGTGTCTGTGTGTCTGTGACCCCATTTCTCTGTGTCCCCAAATGTCTGTGTCCTCTTGTCTCCCAGTGTCTCCATGTCTCCCAGTGTCCCCATGTCTGTATCTACAAGTGCCCCATGTCTCTCAGTGTCTCAGTGTCCCCAAGTGTCTGTGTCCCCAAGTGTCTCAGTGTTCCCATGTCTCACTGTGTCCCCATGTCTCACTGTGTCCCTAGTGTCTTAGTTTCCCAAAATGTCTGTGTCCCCATGTCTCACAGTGTCTGTGTCCCCATGTCTCTGTGTCTGTGTGTCTGTGACCCCATTTCTCTGTGTCCCTAAATGTCTGTGTCCTCGTGTCTCCTAGTGTCCCCATGTCTGTATCTACAAGTGACCCATGTCTCTCAGTGTGTCAGTGTCCCCAAGTGTCTGTGTCCCCAAGTGTCTCAGTGTTGCCATGTCTCACTGTGTCCCCATGTCTCTGAGTGTCCCCTAGTATCCTAGTGACAGTGGACACAGTGAGACATGGGGACACTGGGAGAAATGGGGACACAGACACTGGGAGACTAGGGAACTAGGCGACATGGGGACACTGACACTGTGATACATAGGGAAAATGATGCAGGCTGGCCTTCCAATTCTTTGGACAGACATGCCTCCTTTATGGGCATGTTCGCCCCTTTTGGCAGTTCTGTTCACGTGATTCGCGTCAGTGGCCCACCCTTTTACCCCACCCCTTGACTTCCTACTGGACACTGCTGTTAGGTTGTATGGATTTACTTGAAAGATGAAAGCATACATTAGAGACGGATTAGAACAGAGTATGTGTTTTCTAACAGCTGCATCCTTTGAGTTTCCCTCCAACACCAACTCCATCAGATACATGACGCTTGAGAGGTATGACTGTTTGTGTTTTTGGTCGATAAGATTCTGTATTTAGGCCCACTAGGCCCTGCTTCTACCCAATTGGTTCAGAGTGAGCTGTCTGAAATTCAGTGTATGAAAAACATGCAAATCCTATATTTAATAGAAGTAGGAATTGCTGATTTTAAAGCAGACACCGGATGGTCAGGGCTGGTTTACATGTCTGGTGCCTGTAGGAACAAAATTCTAAGGCGTACTTGCGCCCTAACCCAGAAAAGGCAGATAAGGCTGATTAAAGCATACATTTATATTTGAGAAATGCATCAGTTTAAATGCATGTATGCATATATTTATGCTTGCAATATATTGTGTTTAAATCTGTGCAACTGTGTAAAAGCATGCAGGGTTAAAAATACTGTTAGAAGTGGTTAGGGAACAGGGGGTTTAAGGTTAGAGAGGGGTTTATGTCAGATTTAGATTACATATGGTCAGAGGTGGCTCTCTAAATAGGTGCTTTAGGCCGTCTAAGGCCTCGCGCTGGCTGGGGCATCGCGGGCGCCTAAACCACCTTAGGGCAGACTGTGCCAGTAACCCCCTCACTATCACCCCATCCTAGTATACCCCTTCCCTGCCAGTAAACCCCTCACTATCACCCCCTCCCAGTATACCCCCTAATTCACACCATTACCCACTCCTTCCCAGTAGCCCCTGCACTATCACCCCCTCCCAGTAACCCCCTCACTATCATCCCCTCCCAGAATACTCCCTACTTCACACCATTACCCCCTCCCTCCCAGTAACCCCTTCACTATCACCCTCCTCCCAGTAACCCCCTCACTACCACCCCCTCCCAGTATACCCCCTACTTCACACCATTACCCCTCCTTCCCATTAACCCCTTTACTATCACCCCCTCCCAGTAACCCCTCACTATAACCCCCTCCCAATATACCCCCTACTTCCCACCATTACCCCCTCCTTCCCAGTAACTCCTTCACTATCACCCCCCTCCCAGAATACCTCCTCCCTCACACCATTACCCACTCCCTCCCAGTATAGCCCCTTACTATCACCCCCCTTTCAGTATACCCCCTCCCTCCCAGTAACTCAATCACTATCACCCTCCTCCCAGTATACCACCTCCCTCCCAGTATCCCCCCACTATCACCCCCTCCTAGTATACCACCTGACCTCCCTCACACTATCATCCCCTTCCAGTACCCCTCACCCTCACACCAAGGTCCCCCCTCCCAGTACCCCCCCTCCCTCACACTATCACCCCACTCCCTCCCAGTGAACCCCCTCCCTCAGACTATCAACCCCTCCATCCCAATATTCCCCACTTAGTATTCCCCTTCTCCATCACAGTATTCCCCCTCACAGTATTCCTCCTCCAGCACAGTATCCCCCTTCACTCATAGTATCACCCCTCCCTCACAATATCACCCCTCCCTCACAATATCACCCCTCCCTCACAATATCACCCCTCCCTCACAATATCACCCCTCCCTCACAATATCACCCCTCCCTCACAATATCACCCCTCTATCACAGTATTACCCCCTCCATCATAGTATTATCCTCTCCTTCACAGCATTACCCCCTCCCTCACACTATCACCCCTTCTCTTCCAGTATCCCCCCTCCCTCACAGAATCCCCCTGCACCATGACCCTGCTTCCTCACAGTATTACCCCCTTCCCTCACAGTATTACCCGCCTTCCTCACAGTATCTCCCCTCCCTCACAGTATCACCCCCTCCCCCACACTATTGCCCCACTGTCCCTCATACTATCGCCCCACTGTCCCTCACACTATTGCCCCACTGTCCCTCACACTATTGCCCCACTGTCCCTCATACTTTCACCCCACTGTCCCACACACTATCACCCCACTGTCCTACATTAACACCCAGCACTCCCAAGCAACCAAGTCCTGCAAAATCTTCTGAGCAGAGACTGGGCCCCTTAAAACAGCATTAACACCCAGCACTCCCAAGCAACCAAGTCCTGCAAAATCTTCTGAGCAGGGACTGGGCCCCTTAAAACAGCATTAACACCCAGCACTCCCAAGCAACCAAGTCCTGCAAAATCTTCTGAGCAGAGACTGGGCCCCTTAAAACAGCATTAACACCCAGCACTCCCAAGCAACCAAGTCCTGCAAAATCTTCTGAGCAGAGACTGGGCCCCTTAAAACAGCATTAACACCCAGCACTCCCAAGCAACCAAGTCCTGCAAAATCTTCTGAGCAGAGACTGGGCCCCTTAAAACAGCATTAACACCCAGCACTCCCAAGCAACCAAGTCCTGCAAAATCTTCTGAGCAGAGACTGGGCCCCTTAAAACAGCATTAACACCCAGCACTCCCAAGCAACCAAGTCCTGCAAAATCTTCTGAGCAGAGACTGGGCCCATTAAAACAGCATTAACACCCAGCACTCCCAAGCAACCAAGTCCTGCAAAATCTTCTGAGCAGAGACTGGGCCCCTTAAAACAGCATTAACACCCAGCACTCCCAAGCAACCAAGTCCTGCAAAATCTTCTGAGCAGAGACTGGGCCCCTTAAAACAGCATTAACACCCAGCACTCCCAAGCAACCAAGTCCTGCAAAATCTTCTGAGCAGAGACTGGGCCCCTTAAAACAGCATTAACACCCAGCACTCCCAAGCAACCAAGTCCTGCAAAATCTTCTGAGCAGAGGTATCATCTCTGGAAGATCTACTCAAGAATACCTGTATTCCTGTTTCCTTTAAACTCTTATTTTAAAATTTGTGTTCTATTCCATCTCCCTCCCTATACTATCACTACTTAATTGATAACTATATCTCCCATCCTGATCTTCTGTTTTTGTTTTTCTTAAAGCTGGTATGATCATGTCATTTTATGTTCATTCCCTAAGACTCGTTGTTAATTGTTTGTTTAGCTAGTGTTACTACTCTCACTGATAATCTAGTAAATTTATGTTCATGGTTTATGACTTTCACCTATCTGATCCTTCCTATCTTTTTATCCCAAATGTTCTCTCCTTTTAGTTTTTCATCTCTAATTAATTACCTCAATAGCCCCATGTCTCCCCACCCATAATAGTGTGTTTTGTTTCTTTTTTTTTCTAACCTCAGACCTTATATTTCAGACTGGGCCCCTTAAAACAGCATTAACTCCCAAGCAACCAAGTCCTGCAAAATCTTCTGAGCAGAGGTATCATCTCTGGAAGATTGCCCACCCCACCCCATGGTCAACAACTTACTTATAGATAGTGCACATCAGCTGGTTTCCTTAACACACCAATCAAGTTACCAAACCTCTCCTCACCTTTATTCATTTAACACACTGCATACTTACACTGGTTTAAACACTCATTGATATGTGTGTGTGTTTGTATATATGATCTACATATCTATATAATACACATTTTCTTTAATGTTCTCCCTTCTATTTTTCACTTTAACACTAACGTCTCTGATCACTAAAATATCCCTATCCTTTCACTCACCTGTCCCTGGCAACACAATCCTCATTACTTCCACCTTACTCCCCTCCCCTCTCTATTCATCCCATGCACTCTACACATACCTTTCCAGCCTATCTCCACCAACTCCTCCCAAATCCTTTACATACATACCCTCCTACAAAACGTTCAAATCCTACTCCCACCTTCACTTCCTTTCTATCCTTCTGCTCCTAGCAGCTGGTGATGTATCTCCAAACCCCGGTCCCCTCTCAACAAACACAGCACATACTAACCCAAGGACCCACACTAATCTCATACCCATCTCATGTTACTCTAGATCCTCCTTCAATACTGCCCTCTGGAACGCACGCTCTGTTTGCAATATAACTAAATCCACTGCTGTCCATGACTTCTTTATCTCTCGTTCAATAGATTTACTAGCCTTAACAGAAACCTAGCTCTCCCCCTCTGACACTGCCACCCCTGCATCTTTGTCATTCGGTGGTCTCCAACTTACCCACAACCCAAGAAACTCTGAATGTAAAGGTGGTGGTGTTGGGTTTCTCCTCTCCCCTCACTGCTCTTTTAAACCTCTTCCCACCCCCCCTTCCCTCTCTTTCCCGTCATTTGAAATACACTCAATTCGCCTTTTCAAACCCTTCTCCGCTAACATTGCTGTTATTTACCGTCCCCCTGGTTCCCCTCTTCTCTTCCTTGACCACTTTGCTGCCTGGCTACCCTATTTCCTCTCTTCTAACATTCCATCCCTAATTCTCGGGGACTTCAATATTCCTATAAACCCACCTTTGACCTCTGCAGCCACTAAACTACTTTCAATGACTTCCTCCCTCGGGCTATCACAGTGGGCAAATTCTCCCACCCATGTAGCTGGCAATACCCTTGACCTAATCTTCACTTATGCATGTACAGTAACTAATATCTGCAACACTCCATATCCACTCTCTGATCACCACCTCTTATCATTTGCTCTTGCATACCCCCTCATCCAACAACCTCAGCCTAACCCCCCTCAACTCAGGAGGGACCTTAATTCTCTGGATCTCAAACAGTTGTCAGCTGACATTGATTCACAACTGCTGTCCATCTCTTCCCTCTCCTGTCCTTCACTGGCCATCTCCATATATAACTCTACTCTTACATCTGCCTTGAACACTGCAGCGCCACTCCAAACAAGCACCTCAAGGTGGACCCGCCCCCAACCATGGCATACTAAATCAACGCGCTACCTGCAAAGATGCTCCCGTTGTGCTGAACGCTCCTGGAGGAAGTCTCGTACCCAATCAGACTTTCTCCATTATAGATTCATATTGTGTTCATACAGTGCAGCCCTTGCCCTTACCAAACAGTCCTATTTTTCCTCTCTCATTAGTTCATGTTCCCGCAACCCCAGGCGTCTCTTTGACACCTTTAATTCTCTTCTTCGCCCTGCTGTGGCCACCCCCAAAACTAACCTTACTTCTGATAACTTTGCATGTTACTTCACTGACAAGATTGAACAGCTAAGGAAATAATTCTCCCCTCCTTGCCTTTCTCTTTCTCAATCACACATAGATCATGCCTTTCCTACCCTTCAGACATTCTCCCCAGCTACTGACCAAGAGGTGGCTGCTCTTCTTTGCTCCTCTCGCCCCACCACTTGCCCGCTCGATCCTGTCCCATCTCACCTTATCAGATCTCTCTCCACTTGTCTCGTGCCTTCTCTAACACACATCTTCAACTGCTCGCTCTCTTCTGGCATTGTCCCTGCTGACCTTAAACATGCCACTGTAGTACCTATACTAAAAAAACCATCCCTCGACTCATCCACCCTCTCTAACTACCGTCCCATATCCCTGCTCCCTTTTTCCTCAAAGCTTCTGGAAAGGCTTGTCTTTACCCGTGTGTCTCATTTCCTCAATTCCAACTCTCTCCTTGACCCCCTTCAATCTGGCTTCCGCCCTCTCCACTCTACAGAGACTGCCCTTATCAAAGTCACTAACGACCTAATCGCAGCTAAATCCAAAGGCCACTACTCCATACTAATTCTTCTTGACCTCTCAGCGGCCTTTGACACCGTTGATCATGCTCTCCTTCTTCAAACTCTTCAATCGCTTGGTCTCTGTGACTCTGTCCTCTCGTGGTTTTCCTCTTATCTCTCCCAACGCTCATTCAGTGTCTCCTTTTCTAATGATACCTCCTCCCCTCGCCCTGTCTCGGTTGGAGTCCCCCAAGGCTCTGTCCTTGGTCCCCTTCTATTTTCTCTTTATACTGCCTCTCTTGGCAAACTTATCACCTCTTTTGGATTCCACTACCACCTGTACGCTGATGACACCCAGCTATATCTCTCCTCCCCGGACCTCTCCCCTGCCATCCTGCAACATGTCACTGCTTGCCTTTCTTCCATCTCTGACTGGATGTCCTCCCGCTTTCTGAAACTCAATCTCTCAAAAACTGAGCTCCTTGTCTTTCCTCCTCCTAATACTGATCCTCCTCTTTCACTCTCCCTTCAAGTTTGTGGTACCAACATCAGTCCATCTTTGCAAGCACGCTGTCTTGGCGTCATACTTGTCTTTGGTCTCACCTTTGAGCCTCACATCCAGCATGTTGCCAAATCCTGTAGATTCCATCTTAAAAACATAGCCCGCATCCGCCCCTTTCTTGCACCAGATACTACCAAGGAGCTTGTCCATGCTCTGGTAATTTCCCGCATGGATTACTGTAACCCTCTCCTGATTGGTCTTCCTAAAAGCCGTACTACACCCCTACAGTCCGTAATGAACGCTGCTGCTAGACTGATTTTCCTCTCTAGTCGTTTCTCTCACACCTCACCCCTCTGCCAGTCCTTACATTGGCTTCCTGTATGCTATAGGAGTCAATTCAAGGTACTAACTCACACCTATAAAGCACTGAACAACTCTAGCCCCTCTTATATCTCCTCACAGATCCATAGGTATGTCCCTTCTCGGTCTCTCCGCTCTGCCCGTGACCACCTCCTGTCCGTTGTCCGCACTCGTACGGCCAACTCGCGCTTGCAGGACTTCTCGCGGGCGGCTCCCTTCCTATGGAATAGCCTGCCTACCGCCATCAGACTCTCCCCTAGTCTTGCATCTTTTAAGAAGTGCCTTAAAACCCATCTCTTTAGGAAAGCATATGGCCTCCAAGACTAACCCTTACCTCACATACCTCTCTCTTGCCCTCTCCTAAAGGGCAGTCCACCTTATTTGATTGCAAATTCCTGTCCTAATGTGTTTTACATCCCCCTCCTATAGAATGTAAGCTCGATCGAGCAGGGTCCTCTTCAACCTATTGTTCCTGTAAGTTTATTTGTAATTGTCCTATTTATAGTTAAATCCCTTCTCATAATATTGTAAAGCGCTACGGAATCTGTTGGCGCTATATAAATTGCAATAATAATAATAATACACAGTATCACCCCACTGTCCCTCACAGGATCGACCTCTCCACACAGGATCACCCACCCACACAGGATCACCCCATTATATCCCGTTAGGGGCCAGGTCGCCTCTGCTGCATATATATATATATATATATATATATATATATATGTATACACAAATATAGGGAACAAGAGGCAAGCACTCACGGTCTTTTTGGTTTCTTTAAAACGATATTCCTTTATTTCATTGTTTAAAACTTGATCGACGTTTCAGCCATCATGCATGGCTTTCATCAGGATCTCTTACAGCTCAAAAGTTATTTTGAGCTGTAAGAGATCCCGATGAAAGCCATGCATGATGGCTGAAACGTCGATCAAGTTTTAAACAATGAAATTGTTCCCTATATTTGTGTATATTATGGCATTGGCTTAACAGCACCAGGCAAAAATTCACATTGAAGTGTGTGTGCAAGGAGATAACAGGACTATGTATATGTGTGTATATGTGTATATATATATATGTTCTTGATAAAGACCCTGAGGGGTCGAAACGTCGAAACAGATGAGTTAATCCTTTTTGTATCAATAAATACATGATTGAAAAGTCCTTTTGGAGTGCTCCACTTTATCGCTTGATATATATATATATATATATATATATATATATATATATATATGTGTGTGTATATATATGTGTATATATATATGCAGCAGAGGCGACCTGGCCCCTAACGGGATATAATGGGGTGATCCTGTGTGGGTGGGTGATCCTGTGTGCAGAGGGTGATCCTGTGAGGGACAGTAGGGTGATACTGTGTGGGACAGTGGGGTGAAAGTATGAGGGACAGTGGGGCAATAGTGTGAGGGACAGTGGGGCAATAGTATGAGGGACAGTGGGGCAATAGTGTGGGGGAGGGGGTGATACTGTGAGGGAGGGGATATACTGTGAAGAAGGCGCGTAATACTGTTAGGGAAGGGGGTAATACTGTGAGGGAGCAGGGTCATGGTGTGTAGGGGAGATACTCTGAGGGAGGGAGATACTGGAAGAGAAGGGGTGATAGTGTGATAGTGTGCTGTGTATATATATATATATATATGTGTGTGTGTGTGAGGGAAGGGGGTAATACTGTGAGGGAGCAGGGTCATGGTGTGTAGGGGGGATACTGTGAGGGAGGGGGGATACTGGAAGCGCAGAGGTGATAGTGTGATAGTCTGCTGTATATATATATATATATATATATATATATATATATATATATACAGGTGTGAGCTGCAGACCATCTGACTGGAGCTCACGAGAACTATATCATGAACTATATCAGTCGAAGGAACTGCAGACCGGAGGATAAGCCCACTGGACCACCAAGGAATAAAGAAAAATAGGTATGTAAGCCTCCCCACAGCCTGCCACCACTGTGCCCCCTCCACCATGCCCCATACCACTGTGCCCCCACCAGTCTGCCCCCCATAAACCTGTGCCCCCATATCCCTGTGCCCCCCACATCCTTCCCCTGTGCCCCCCACACCCTGCCCCAAAACTGTGTGCCCCCACGCTCTGCCCATACTACTGTGCCCCCACACCCTGCTCCCCACAGCCTTCCTTCACACTGCCCCTTCCACCCACGTGGTCACCTTCCTACACAGAGGGTGTGTGTGCGTGGGGATGACAGAGTGTGGGTGGGGGGATGTGACAGGGTATGTCCGTGGGGATGACAGGGTGAGGGTGGGGGTGACAGGGTGGGGTGGAGGAGTGGCTGTGACTGAAGGTGCGGGGGTGGAGGGGCTGTGACAGAGGGTGTGGAGGAGCAGTGACGGGGGTAGATGGGCAGTTACAGGGGGGTGGAGGGGCAGTGACAGTGGGAAGGGGTTGGAGGGGCAGTGACATGGGGTAAGGGGTTGGAGGAGCAGTGACATGGGGTAGGGGGTGGAGGGGCAGTGACAGAAGGTAGGGGGTGGAGGGGCAGTGACAGAAGGTAGGGGGAGGAGGAGCAGTGACAGAAGGTAGGGGATGGAGGAGCAGTGACAGAAGGTGGAGGGGCAGTGACAGAAGGTAGGGGTGGAGGGGCAGTGACAGGGGGTAGGGGGGCAGTGACAGGGATTAGGGGGTAGAGGGACAGTGACATGGAGTAGGGGGTGGAGGGGCAGTGATGGGAGTAGAGATGCAGTGACAAGGGTTAGTAGGGGTTGAGGGGCAGTAACAGGGGTTAGGGGGTAGAGGGGCAATGCCAGGGGGTAGAGGGGTGGAGGGGCAGTGACAAGGGGTAGGGGGAATGGAGGGGCAGTGACAGGGGTTAGGGGTGGTAGAGGGGCAGTGACAGGGTTTAGGGATGGTAGAGGTGAAGTGACGGGGAAGGAGGTGGAGGGGTAGTGACGCTGGATAAAGCAGTGCAGCACGGAGGTGTGATTAGGGTGTGCCCAGGCACACGCCTATGCATACACTACACAAACTGCATACACTACACATACAATGCATTAACTAGACACACTGCATCCACCACACAAACACTGCATACACCACACAAACTGCATACACTACACAGACACTACATGTACTATACACACAAAGTATTCAATACACACACTGCATACAATAGACACTACATCCATGACACACATACACTCTGCATCCACTACACGCACACACACATTCACTACAGACACTGTATCCACTACTACACAAATAGACATTGCATTCACTACACACACTGCATAATATAATGGATGTTGGCGTGCTTTGGTTCGGCGCAGGGGGCAGAGGCAACATTTAATCCTTAGATCCAGGCAGCACAATGTCTTGAGCCGGCCCTGCCCGCTCCACACAGGGTCACCCCACACACACTCACAGGATCACCCCTCACACACAAACAGTCACCCCCTCACACACACAGTATCATCCCCCTCACACACACTGTCATCCTCCCTTATACACACTGTCATGCCCCCACACACTGTCATCCCCCACAATGTGGTGTCACTATACTCTCAAACACTGTCAACCTCCCCTCACACCATCACATACCCACACATTGTAACCCATCACCACACTGTCATCCAGTGCAGCTTAAAACCACCTTAGTGTAATGTCACTTTATACACTGTGCATAAAGACAAAAAAAGGTTATATTTTTACCTTTTTGCTAAGTATTCACAAATGGGTCCTATTTTCAGTAATAGCATTTAACTGTGGACCCTGTATACAGTGAATATAAAACATAGTATAGTGTGTACTGTTGTAACAAAATAGAATTTAGTGAGAAAATGACACACTCATTTTCAGAGCCAAATAAGTTATTTTTCAATAAAACTTTTTGTTAAGGTCTGCATAAAGTTCCTAGCGCCCCTGAAAATAAATCTAGGTTTCCATCCAATGTGCTTTAGAATATCGTGATCATGCGTTAAAATACGTGATAATTTTCTTCAAATATATTTTTTTCCTTATATTTCAGAAGTTGAGATCTATCTAATTCCAAAACTTGATTTATTCCTTGCTGTAAGTTGTCCTCAGAATACCCCATTTGTTTAAATTGTTCCTTCAAAACATTTGCCTGAATAATAAAATCTGACTGTTCAGAACAATTCCTACGTATTCTTAAAAACTGGCCTTTAGGGATATTTCTCAGCCAAGGTTGGTAATGGCAGCTATCTGTTTCAATGTAGCTGTTTACATCTACCTGTTTAAAATATGTATGTGTGTTCACTATATTGTTAAAAATATATATCTCCAAATCCAAAAAATTAATATTAGTTTTGCTAATATCTTTAATCTATTTTATTCCCAATGTATTAGAGTTTAAAAATCCAAAAAAATGTTCAAATTGTTGTATAGATCCCCTCCAGATTAAAAAAAAGATATATATCATCTATGTACCTATTATAGAGGACCAAGCTCGCGTTATATTAATAAATAAACTGCTTCTCCCAATATGCCATGAACAGGTTGGCATAACTTGGCGCGAACTTGGTCCCCATAGCGGTACCTCTGACTTGAAGATAAATATCTCACTTGAACCAAAAATAATTATTATTTAAAATCATCTTAATACCCTCCACAATAAAAGTAACCTGTGGATCTAAAAATAATAGAGATTCTACTAAAAAGTGGTTTAGAGCTTCAAATCCCTTAGCGTGATCTATTATAGTGTATAAGCTTGTAGCGTCACAGGTGACCAAATAAAAATCCTCCTCCAATTTAAAACCTTGTAACATATTTAGAAGACGCATAGAGTCCTGTAAAAACGATGGCCATGTCTTAACTGAAGGCTGAATCAATATACTGGGACAAGAGAGATAAAATGGAGTTGATCCCGGACACTATGGGTCATCACTGAGGATGAATTGGTTCTTTGGGAAGTTTTGGTAGAGTGTAAATCACTTGTTTAAAAACTTTCATATTATTTGATTTTTTTAAAAGTGGGGAAAAAACTAGATTTTTTTTTCTTCAGGTTAGTATGTTTAAAATCGTCTGCACCTTGTTCTGAAGTATTCAAGGATACTATTTCTATTTCTCTTTCACAATTTTCCTCTCTATTAAAAAATTATAATATCTCTGTATGCTTCAAATTTATTGACAGGGCAGCTAGCAGCAAACTTAAATCCTTTTGTTAAAACCTTTAATTGAGTGGGGGATAATTCCTTCTATGAAAGATTAAAACATTTTATATAATTATTTACTTTTTCCTTTTCTCTCAGAATGTTTGTTCCTCCTCTAGTTCCTCGTCTAATTTTCTTGGTCTTTTCCTTGGTGTTTCTTGTGCAGATGGGGTTTTTCCCCATCTTGAGCCTAAAAAAAAGTCTTCCCCTTTATCACTTTTAAGACATTTAAATCAATTTTTCAGTGGGATTGAAAGGGACGATGTTCTTGTTCTCCCTTCTTATCCCATTCCCAATTATTTTCTCTTTCTTTTTTTCTATATTTTTTTCGTGCATCGTATTTTCAATGGGGTTTAGCATTTCTATATTCCTTTTGCCTATTTTCTTGAATGGCTGGAATATATCTTGTCCTTTGTGATAGGGGTTCTATATTACTTCTTCTATTTTGATTCTTCTGAATTTCTGGTTTGTGGAGAGATCTATACTTTGGAACATCCTTCTGTTCCCGATATATATTTCCTTTGGGAATTCTTCTTTTTTTTTTTTTTTTTTTTTTTTTTGAGGTTTTCCTCTTTTTTATTATAAGCCTTGGACAATGAAATTAAGGAGAAAGTTTTAACAAACATCGAACCTTATGTAATTTTACCCAAAAGATTCTGAATAGTTTACAGCGGAACCAGATTAAATTTTTTTCTTGCAAACATCTAGCCCCTTCTAGTTGTATGTAGATAAACTACACAATACTGAAACTTTAAAGAAAGGCATAGAATTTGTCAAACTGCCATGAATTGCAAAGAACAAGGTCTCCATTGAAGTAATAGGAAAATGTGGGAAAATCATTAAAAGTTCTTCACTGACACAATTTTATCACAAAATAATTGTTGTGGGAAAGCTATGATAATTTGCATAAAAAGCCTTGTCTGTGCCATGTCAAGGTAGGAGGTAAGAGCATAGTTTTATGCTCGATTATATTGATAAATAGGCAATGTTTCATGTTAATGTTAATGTGATTTAAAAGTGCTTTTATTTTATTTTTTTTAACTCTTTTTATTATTAATTTTTGATTTATTTTTTTACAGAAAAAAAGTATATAAAAACATTTTATACAGACATGTAGACAAAACAACAACAACATTCACCCCCCCCCCCCTCTCGAGAGCTCAACATATTTCCAATTTCTTTTACTTTTTTTTTTCAAATGGTAATCATATTACCTTTACATTTGTAGTAATTTTTTTTCCCAAGTTACCCATAGTCTCAAATTATCATCCAGGGCCCTGCAGTGGTCCTTCTCCATTTTGATTTGATAAATCAACTGACTTACTATCAATTTGATACTGAAGACAGTGTTTCCCTTCCAGTTTCTTGCAATTATTATTTTACATGCTATTAAACATTGAATAATTAAAAATTGGTTTATTTTATTTAATTTTGGCCATTGATAGTGTAATAGCATTGTTTCTGGTTTTAGAGATATTTCAACACCGCAAAGCGTATGGATGACAAATTGAGCCCACTGCCATACCACAATCACTAGTCTACAAGACCACCACATATGAATGTAGTCGCCTTTTTCCTCTCTGCACCTCCAACAGTTTACGTCCTTATGTGTGTCAAATTTAGCTATTTTAGTTGGCGTCATATACCATTGATGTATTAACTTAAAGTGTGTTTCTGTCAGTATAAAGGAATGTACATTTTTATTAATTTTCTGTATAGTTGATAACCATTCATTTACTTCTACATTTATTTTTAGTTCCCTGTTCAGTTTTTTAATAGCATTGGGAAGGACTAAATCCTCCATTGAATCCAACGTTCTTACACATCTCGAGAACATCTGCTTTGTTCTGTTCTGATGTATAATTGGTTTTAAAATATCATACAGCTTGCCGTCTTTTACTATCTCTACTTTCTCCAAAAAATGTTTAACTCTAAGGTAGGTGTATACTTCTTTGGTGGAAAACTTAAACTCTTCTATCAGTATTTTATAGGGTTTGATTTTTCCATCCTTAATCAGTTCTTTTATTGTATTTATTCCCTTTTCCTTCCACGTTTTTAAGGAGATATTCTCTATATTTGCTTCTATTGTGTCTATTCTTTGGAAATCAAATATTTTGTTGGTTATGTCCATTTTTTTCCTTATTTTTTGCCAAACTGGCATAATTTGGCCTAGGATATATGATCTAAAAAAATCACATTTTTTATTTTTCCAGATTAAATTTTGGGAATCACTTAAGTGGCTAGATTCTAGTTCAGACCACCACCATATTTCCTCTTTATTTTGGGCTATCTGAGTAGTTAAGACGTGCATTATGATCCCTGCTTCATAATATTTTCTTATGTTTGGATATCCCATACCTCCCTTCTTTAGTCCTTTTGATAATACTCCATTTTTAATTCTGGGTTTTTTCCCTTGCCATACAAAATTGGAGAAGGAAGTATTAATCATTGTCAGCCATTCATTTGGGATGCTCAAAGGGAGCATTCTAAAGATATAAATCCATTTTGGCAAGACATATGATTTCAGAATATTTATTCTCCCACCCCAAGATACCTCTATTTTCCTCCATTCTTTTAAATTTTTATTTGTTTCTTTTAGAAGGTCCATAAAGTTAATTTGCATAATATTTTTGAGATTTTTGCATATTTTAATACCTAAATATGGAAACGTTTTGGCTCTGGTAAAATTATAAGTTTTTTGATAAAAATCTATTTCTTGGCTTGACATATTGTTATATATAGCTATTGATTTTGTTTTATTTAATTTATAGTTTGATACTGAACTGTACATTTCAATTTCAGTCATTACATTTACTATTGATGTTGCAGGCTTATTTAAAAAAAGAATAGTATCGTCTGCGTAAAGAGAAATTTTCAATTCTTTCTGTCTTGCTGTAAATCCCTTAATGTTTTCATTATTTCTAATTCTATTGGCTAGAACCTCTAAAGTTATTATGAACAATAAGGGAGACAATGGGCAACCTTGTCTGGTTCCGTTGTTTAGTTTGAACCAATCTGCACATATGCCGGGGCCTATTGTTCTAGCCATTGGGTCTTTATATAGCGCGAGAATTGCATTAAGCAGCCATCCCTGAATGCCTATTTCTTCTAAAGAAAGCTTCATAAAGTCCCAGCTGACCCTGTCAAAAGCTTTTTCAGCATCTAGAGACAGGATCAGCATGGGACTTTTTTTACACTTTGATATGTCTAATGCATCTATCAGACGTCTAATGTTGTTATTTGACATTCTGTCAGGGACAAACCCTGTTTGGTCGGGATGGATTATTTGGTTAATTACTTCTTTTAATCTTTTAGCTAGAATAGAAGAGAATATCTTAACGTCTACATTAATCAATGATATTGGTCGATAACTCTGAACTTTTGTTGGGTCCTTGCCTGGTTTCAGTATAGGTAAAATATTTGCTTTAAGCATTTCTTCTGGAAAACTACCCTTTTTAGCTGCAGTATTGAAAGTATTTTTTAAATGGCCTGTTAATTGAGTTTTCATTACTTTGTAGAATTTGTTTCCAAATCCATCTGGGCCTGGCGTTTTATAGGTTTCTAATCTATCTATTGTTGTATTAATTTCTTCTTCCGTAATTTCTTTATTTAAATTTTTTACTTGTGTTTCTGTTATTTTATTCAATTTTGCTGATTTAATGTATTTTTTTATTTTTTCTGAAGAGGTGAATGTTGATTGACTATATAAATTTGCATAGTACTGATTAAATGCTTTCCCTATCTGATCTGGTAGAAGGGAGATAGTGTCATTTGTTATTATTTTATCAACCTTATTAGATATATTTTTTTTTTTCAGCATATTCGACATAATTTTATCGGCTCTGTTGGCTTTATGATAGTATTTAATTTTAAGTTTATGCATATTTATTCTTATTTTTTCGTAAGTTTTTTCCTGAATCTCAGCTTTGATCTTATTTATTTTTAGCTGATTCTCCTTACTTGGGTTTACGTTGTTTATTTTATTTAAGTTATATAGATCAATATATAGATTTTGTGCACTTACTCCTTTTTTTTTTTGCTTTAGTTTATTAAGCATTATGCAATGTCCCCTTATTACTGCTTTAAATGTACACCATAGAGTGTCGTTCTCCACTTGTCCATTATTGTTTTCTTCAAAATAGCAGATGGTCATTTTGTTTATATGATCTTTATATTCCTTGTCATCTAGTATGGATTCGTCTAACCTCCAAGTTATGTTCTTACTACCTTTAAGTCTATTACTCTTTAGTTCTAGGCATACACTATTGTGGTCTGACCATATTACTGCTTTGTTTTCTATTTTATATGTTCTTTCTATCAGTTTTAAATCTCCGAAAACAAAATCTATTCGAGAATATGAATCATGTGGCCAGGAATAAAATGTAAACTCTTTCTCTGTGGGGTTATTGAGCCTCCATATGTCGAATAGACCTTCTTTTTTCATCAGGTTGTTAAAATTCCTTGCATTTTTCAGTACTTGTTTCTCCCAAATATTATTTTTTTTTTCAGAAAACTTGTCTAATAAAGGGTCTTGTATACTATTAAAGTCTCCTGCGTATATCTTTAGTCCCACTGCTACTTTCTCAGCCTTGTGTAATACTTTTCTCAATAAGCTTATGGGGTTTTTATTGGGCAAATATACATTAATTAAAGTAAAAAGTTCGTCCTCTATTGTCGCTACTAAAATAATAAATCTCCCCTCTAAGTCTGTTTCTACATACTTTATGTTTATTTTTAAATCTTTTGAAAAGAGTATTGCTACTCCTCCTTTTTTTCCCTCCTCTCTAGATGAACAGACTTTTAGGGGAAAAGATCTACCATTCCATCTTTTTTCATCCTGTTTACGCCAGTGTGTTTCTTGTATCATAGCAATGTGGACCTGTTCCTTTTTTAGGTATTCTTGAAAAGCTTGTCTTTTTTGGGGGATATTTAAGCCTTGAATATTTAACGTAATTATTTTAACCATTTTCTAAAAAAGTTTTTTCTTTAGTTATTCTAATGAGCTCTCGTAACCAATACAAAAATTTGACATTACAGTACATAACTGAAATACCTACAAGTATCTTCATAACTTGGAGTGTATTTCCATTCATTCCAAAGACTCTAAAAAGAGTCAAAAAACACTTTACTGAGTGGATCTTAGTATCCACTATTAACCTTATCCAGGTTTCAGCAGGGGAGGCTGTTTCCCGAGCTTGGAGGAACTGTAGAGCTTTCCTTTTTCTACCTTCCTCTATCTTCCCTTCTCACACTCATTTCCCTCTGCTCTGTGAAGTATTGTTTTTGCTCTGCTCTCCTCCCTCTCTTCAAAACGAGAGATAGAGGTAGGAGGCCGAGAGAGGGGAAGAGACAAGCGAGAGAGAGAGAGAGGAGAAGAAGAAAAAAAAAAAAAAAAAAAATTTCTGGTTTGTGGAGAGATCTATACTTTGGAACATCCTTCTGTTCCCGATATATATTTCCTTTGGGAATTCTTCTAATCCTATTATTTGCATAATTATCTACATCGCTTTCATATTTTCTCTTTTTACTTTGTATAATAGAATTTTGAATTAAAAAAAAAATTCTACTTTTCCTGATAATGTCTCAAAATCTTTTGTCCCAATAAATGGTTCTAACCAAGTCTGTATTTCTTTTATCATTGATAAAGTGAGTTTAATGTTTTTGAACCTATCTGTAGTGGGTGCCACCATAATCTTCTGGCGCTTTAGCTACTAGGAGCAATCTCATTGCTGAACCCTAGCGCATGCAAAATAGATCTAATTTCCCTGGGACAGGACACTGCTTGAAGGCAGTAACTCCACCCAGAGTCAAGCAGTGTCAGGCATAGGATAAATACTGAGACAAAGTAGTCTATCTTTTGAATTGGTTGCATTTCCATCTACACCCAACACAGTCAATATGAGTGTTTCATAAAGAATTTATTTTTATGAAATGCTCATTTTATAGGGGTGGGGGAGAGGTGACAGTGCTGCTTTAAGTGGCTGCATTAATATTTATTATTTTTCAAATAAATATTAGTAAATTTATTTAAATTCTAGTGACAAAAACTTATCAGTGTAATTTGACCCAACATGCAGGCAGTTGTGCTGTGTCTGTAATTATTATGAGTAAAGGAGTTCATTATTTCCGTGTAGTTGGGTTTCTTGAGAAATAAAATTGCTGAGAGCTTAACCTGGGAGCATGCACACATCTTGGAGGTATGGGAACCAAATGATGTGGATATATATAGATTTTTAATAAAATATTGTTAGATTCAAATTTATTGTATTAATTATCACAGCTATCAACAAAGACTGCTAGCCAACCAGCAATCAGATCACTCAACATGGACATATTCCCACTTCTTCATATTATCAAGGGATATGTTGATGGGATCTGCATTAAGTTGTTACCTAGGTTCTAGCAATATATATTATGCTCACAGTCTGGAAAGTATGGAGACACACTCAGCATTGGTGGTTTGTAGCTGTCAAAAGTTTAAGAATCCTAAGTAATATGTGCCAACATTAAAGGGACACTACAGTCACCATAACAACTTCATCTAAGTGAAGTTGTTATGGTGCCAAGATGGCTCCAGCTGCACTCAGACCTTAAGGGGTAAAAACAATCGTTTTACCCCAAAGTGTGTCTCCCTGGGGCATCTTAGCACCATAGCAACTTGATTTAGATGAAGTTGTTATAGTGATCAGAGTGTCCTTTTGACATTCACATAAAAAAGGACTTAATAATTTATAATCCTGACCTTTGGTCGTCAAGATATATGTATATACAAAGAGAGAGATAGAAAGAAAGTGATTATAAAGACAAGATAATGGAGTCATTTATTTAATAAAAAAAATTCATGAAAATAGCACGCAATAAGGAATCTTTATCAGATAACTGGTCTACAGCTTAATTTTATCACCATTATTACACCTGAAAAGCATGTATATGTGCATTTATAATAATTTCCACTAGATGGCAATCGTGTCTAGGACACTAGCAACATGATGTATGCTCTTGCTTATATATGTAGTTTTCTACTGTTGATCACTTTACAAGAGTTAATGTTTGCTAGACTTGTGCATTCAGAATCAGATAAACTGCTATTTGGATGAAATTTGATAGAGAGGATTGTCTGACTAATGAACCAAATCGCCAATGACCAAATCATACAAGTGGCGAATAGCATGATGGACACAATTCTTCCATGCAATTAGGTTATTCATTGAATCGGAACGCCAATTATTTCACAGTCAAATTTCTATTTTTTTTTATTTTTTAATGTACACTACTGTTACACCTGATATGAGTTGCACTGGTGTGACACTGTGCCCTGGGAGGTCCTGAAACGCACACGTGTGAAGGAAACTGACTGCTATTATATTACAGTCAAAAAAGTTTGTTTGTTTTTGAATGCAAGCTATTGTGCCCCCAAAACGTTTGTGTGTGGGGGTGCTGGAATGACGTGGGCCAATGGGAGCCTGAATCAACTTTTGGCTCCCACTGCCCCTTTAAGAGTGAGCTCGTGACTCGAGCCGTGCTCCTAGTGCCAGGCGGGCCACGTGACCGATCACTGCGGTCAGTGCACGTGGCTAAGTCAGAAGAGGAGATCAAGCCGCATGCGGCTCGTGTGGAGGCAGGAGTGATCCAGCCACGTGTGGCTCAAGCTTAGGAGCCAGGTCAGTCCCAGGATAAGGTAAATACAGCCACAACCACTTATCCCAATCACACACCTTTCCTAACATCCTATCCCATTAAAAGCATATTACCGCGTATTTAATAAAACAGATAGACCCCCTACTTCATCCAGGTTACCGATCGATGGTTCGATATTCTGAGCCCGCTCTGATTTACTGTACACGACTATTCGATATTCCCACACATTTTATAAAGAATTTTATGTTTGTTTGAGACCACCTTAAAAATATTGGATATCGCTAAAAATCATGATCACTATATACTTTCTCTACAAACCTCTAAAACGAACCAAACTACTCATCCATCCGCTATACCACTTTATCCCACCTAGAACTAGTGCCCAATTAAAATACTTGACTCTTACTTACCCACACTCAGTCATGCCACACACATTTCACCACTACTCTCACTGAATCCCTCTGACTACGGCTAAATTCATCTTCTACATCAGAACATTACTCCTAAGATTGGGTTGTATCCATGTCTCAGGTCTTTCATTTAGAATAGGGGCAGCTTCGGTCTCCTTCAACACTGACACTCCAGTGCATATTATTAAAAGATTGGGCAGATGGAAATCCTCAGTCTACAACCGATATATTCCTCATCCCGAGAAAGAAATGAGGAAAGCTTTTAAAAGTTTGGCTTTGTAAATTTGATGCAATAAGTGTGTTTTTCTTTAATACCTTTTCACCCTCTTTGCATGAACCCGATTTACATATATTACTAATATGTTTCTGAACATATATATTATATTATTCACTCACTCACTCACTTACTCTCTGGGCCGGCCTAAGACATCATGCTGCCTAGGTCCAACGATAAATTACTATGGGGGATAATGTATAATAAACACAGGTTACTGGCTATGGGGGGGATAATGTATAATAAACACAGGTTACTGGCTATGGGAGGGATAATGTATAATAAACACAGGTTACTGGCTATGGGGGGATAATATATAATAAACACAGGTTACTGGCTATGGGAGGGATAATGTATAATAAAAGCAGGTTACTGGCTATTGGGGGACAATGTATAATAAACACAGGTTACTGGCTATGGGAGGATAATGTATAATAAACACAGGTTACTGGCTATGGGGAGGATAATGTATAATAAACACAGGTTACTGGCTATGGGAGGATAATGTATAATAAACACAGGTTACTGGCTATGGGGGATAATGTATAATAAACACAGGTTAGTGGCTATGGGGGGATAATGTATAATAAACACAGGTTACTGGCTATGGGGAGGATAATGTATAATAAACACAGGTTACTGGCTATGGGGAGGATAATGTATAATAAACACAGGTTATTGGCTATGGGGGGATAATGTATAATAAACACAGGTTACTGGCTATGGGGGGGATAATGTATAATAAACACAGGTTATTGGCTATGGGGGGATAATGTATAATAAACACAGGTTACTGGCTATGGGGGGATAATGTATAATAAACACAGGTTACTGGTTGTGGGGGGATAATGTATAATAAACACAGGTTACTGGCTATGGGGGAGATAATGCATAATAAGCACAGGTTACTGGCTATGGGGGGATAATGTATAATAAACACAGGTTACTGGCTATGTGGGGATAATGTATAATAAACACAGGTTACTGGCTATGGGGAGGATAATGTATAATAAGCACAAACACAAACACAAAAAAAAAGAATACAAAAAAAAAGAATGCAGCTTCAGAATTAATCTAAATTGTATGCTGTCTAGGAGGTGGGAGGGTCTGGGAGGGAGGGTCTGCTGCTGATTGACTGGAATGTGTCTGCTGACTGTGAGGTACAGGGTCAAAGTTTACTCAATGATGGCGAATAGGGGGCGGACCGAACATCGCATATGTTCGCCATCCGTGGCTAACGCGAACACGCTATGTTCGCCAGGAACTATTCGCCGGCGAACTGTTCGGGACATCACTAATGCTAATATAACAGTTAAACAGAACAGTGTAATTATTCTTGTGATCAAAAAAAGTTAGGAATTACATTTAGTAAAGGTCAAAGGACAAAAGAACTTTTGAACAGCAAATGACAAAATAATGATGCTGATAAAAAGAGTACATTACAAACCATAATGACATCAAACAGAAAAGTAAAACCAAGTTTTGCCTTAACCCACACGACTACTGACATGTGAAATGATGGCTTGAGGTCTGCATGACACTTGTTCCTGCCTGATGGAAAATTATTAACATGGGTTGAAAAACGGTCTGTTAACACTTTCACCATCAACATAATTGATCCAAAAGTTCATGTTATAAAATTTTCTAGTTGTGGCCCAAAATAGAGAAAACAAATCTAAATATTCACTATATAATCAGTGTGCTAATAAGGTCTGTGTTAACTATTATAGTCCTGTTTATCCTGATATAAAAAAAATGTATACAGGAAACAAAATCGATTATTTTGATGAATCTAGAACTCTATGGAGAGAATCCAATATCTTTGTTATTGTTACTATGAAAAACTCAACTGCAATAGGTAAAATTAATTTTTACCAAGTCTTAAAGGACGAATTCTAGACCCAACTGTGGATCCACATACATTGATAATGCACAAATTCCAGTTCTGCAATACCATTGCAACTTTTGAGAGAGTGGTCCCTGGGTGCTGTCGAGAGCCTCTTCTTCTGTCAAACGACTCCCAAACTGTGATGTCTACTGAGTGCAGCGATCATATTGTTAGGAGTGCCAATTTAATGTTATATACCCTCTGAAACACATTTGTAAGCAAAGGCAGCTTCTTTAGCTACTCTTTAACTAGGAGACAAAACGTGGCTGAATGCCCTGACCACAAAATCAGTGTGGCAGATTAAGATTTAACCTTTATTTGTCAATGTTTAAAAGGGAGGGATGCATATTCTAAAACAGTGCTTCCCAAACTTTTTAGGTTCAAGGCGCCCTTAATATTTCAATATTTCCAAGTCAAAACAAATTTCTAGAATGTGTATATTTACAGCGCTGCAGCATATACTGGGCCCCTGTTGAGCAGAAATGTTTCCCGGCCAGGGGCGAATACAGAGCCTAATCTTGGGAGGAGCACTGGTAGGTTATTTAAAGAAACAATCCAGGCACAATAACCACTACAGCACTCTGTAGTGGTTATGGTGCCAAGAGTGCCGTGGTGCCCTCCCAGGGTAAGTAGTCAAACTTTTTTAAGAACAGTTTGACAACTTACCTGGGATCTGCCGGCATAGGTGCTGTAGTAGGGGATAGCGTCTGTAGTGTGTGTGAGGGGTGCAATGTGTGTGGGGTGAAGTGTGTGTTTGTGTGTAAGGGGTACAGTGTGTGTGTGAGGGGTGCAGTGTGTACGGGAGTTCATTGTGGTTGTGATGGGTGCAGCGTGTGTGTGTGATGGGTGCAGCGTGTGTGTGTGTGAGGGGTGCATAGTGTGTGCGTGAGGGGTGCAGTATTTGTGTGGGAGGCAGTGTGTGTGAAGGGTACACTGTGAATGGGGGGCAGTGTGGGTGAGGTGTACAGTGTATGTGTGTGGGGTAGCCAGTGTGTGAGGGGGTATAGTGTGTGTGTATGGTGGGGGCAATGTGTGTGTATGGGTGGAGTTATTGTTGGCAGTGGGGGTAGGTATGTTCATATATATGTTCATTTCCCCCCCCCCCTTCTTGCCTTTGCCCGGGAGGGGGTACAGTACTAAATCCTGGTGGTCCGGTGAGGAAGCCCTGGTGGTCCATGTGGCGAGAGTGAACTCTAGCCTGCAGCCCCTGAATAGAAATATTTACAGGCAGTGAGAAGGATGAAAATAAGATAACATTTGAACCATAGTATTTACATTTATGGATAAGGATGAAATGAAAATAAAACAAAATAAAGTATGTACACTGAAGTCAAGAATGTAATATTGTAGGTGAGACCGAATCCAAACTTTGTTCTGAAGCTGCAATGGTTCTGAATCTCCAGTAAATGATGACTTAGCACAGGATATTTGACAGTGTAACCAGAACAGTCAGGCAGTGCATATATATCAAAAGCACTCACAATTCTGAACGTTACTCATAACTTCTAAAGAGCATCACTATATCTGAACGCTGTCTGTACCCGAAAAAGGGGAAACCTTAACTAAATAGTGCTCTAAGATTGACCCAATATCCCTAAGTCGGTACTAAAGTGAATTTTGTATTGTGCCTTTGAGGGCACCAGTGCTTGGAATACAAGCAGAAACTAACTATCGCTAGGTTAGCATTATGATACGATCTAATGATACATGGACCGATATAGCTATTGAGAAGGAGGATCCTTCCTTCTACAGATAAAAATAACGCTAGTAAGAGCAGAATCAATGTGTCCATAAGCATGAGTTGAGCCCCGACGTGCGTTTCGTCGGTTGGGCAGCTCATCAGCTCTTTATATGGTGGTTCTATTACACAAGTTTATTTGCTACTCACTTTATCTTTGAATATACATCCTCCCTTTTTAAACATTGACAAATAAAGGTTAAGTCTTAATCTGACACACTGATTTCTGCATTCAGCCACATCTTGTCACCTAGATAAATGAGTTCACGGCCTTCTGCCCTTTGACCCTTGATGCATCTTCTCCTACTCTTCTTCCTATAATATTTTTTATAACTAATATCTTCCATTCCCTTTATTAATTTAGAACCCTCCTTTGCACTGCCTCCACATACATAATTTCATTTTTGAAAGGTGAAAGCAGATGTATTCTTTAGACTTTTACATAACACGATACATGTATAAATAAAATATCGTAAAAGTGTACAAAAAGTCCAACATCACAATTTGTGGCATGGTAGAACAGTTTGCTATTCTCACAATTGTCAAGGAAACTGCCTTATATACCTTGTTTTGTCTCTCACATAGTTAATATAACCTTAATACAAAGCAAACATAGTTTGAACATGACTCACGTATGAATCACAGTCATCTAACAGTTGAGGTTATGGGCACTGTTGAGGTCTATATTAGCTCACTGACCACATGGGTTCAATTGCACATTATTAAAAAACATTGCATTTACAAACTATATCTACAGAAAATAAATGTTAACCCAGAATGAAGACTGATTGAAAGGCTTATACATTTTATTCACTTAATGAATTTAAAGCGGATTTGTCAATTCCATGCTAGTTAAGTGAGAAATATTTACCAATTCTACAACATTTAGTGTTCTAGTTTACATTTTGTATAGAAGTGTTGATTTCAATTAATAATTTGCTTAATAAAAAAAAAAAAAAAAAAAAAACCTTTGTTGTAGCTAAAAATAATGATGCCCATTACAACACTCAAAGACAAGGTATATTTTCACACATATTGTCTCCTAAACATATCTCTTTACACCGCATTTATATAAAGACCATTTATTTATTATGTTTTCACTATATCTATTTGAACTGACACAAGATAAAAGCAACATAACATAACATAGGTATAAAATTATTTTTATAATTGCTATTATTCTAGGCATCGGATTTCATACATGAATTCATACATTTTCGTAACTGTGGGCATAAGAGTGCTTGCCGAATTAAGAAATTCTTGCAATTTGATTATTTTAGCCGTAAATCTCAGTTTCTTTGATATTTTTTTTTAATTCTTTATTTTTAAATAACATTTGCATGTAAAGACTCAGTATTATCAATAAAACATGGGTCAAAATTTAGTGAAGCAGAAAGGTGCCAGAACAAAACTGCACATTTTTATCTTATATATCTAGAACCATTCAAAATACTAGCTCAGTTTTTAAGTAATATGAATAAAAGAAATAAAAAGGAGAGGGCTTTAACTGCTTTACCTAGTTTTAACGACTAGTACATCCAAGTCACAATACGCATTTTGCTAACAAACATGATACCAGCTTGATTTTATTGTTGTATGTTATTGCTAAGCAGTTAAAACCTTACTTAGTTAATCCTGACAGTTCGTCACCTGTGATGTACAAACCACTAATGCTACTATATGAACCACCTACATTATCTTGACTAATTCATGTTTATTCTACAAAACGGTTCGGTTTACGCGTTTTTACTAATCTACCTAGCACGCAATGAAACCGTTCAGTCACAAAGACATCCTTCACCTAGCCAGCCAAGTGTTATGTACCCCAAATATAAAATTTTGTGCTGTATTCTCAAGATGCATAATATTATTTCTAACTGTTCTCAACGTCATCCTACATGTATCTCTGTATGTTCTACAGATCCTCGCGTCTGCTGTTGTGGCAACACAGGACGTATTGTATTCTTAAGCACGACCAAAAATAAAGAATTAAAAAAAAAAAAAAGGAGAGGGTTTGGTCTAAAAGTACTGCAATAATGGGGTATATTTAAAATGATAATCAGGTAGTGACTTTGTAAGGTCCCTGCTCACACAGCAAACCCCACAGCGAAAGTGTGCCAAAGTTTGTGGTCTCACATAAGTGACCAAGTGGAGGTAATAAAGTCATATAAGTGCTGGAGCTCAGTTAGTGTTTAGACTATGGGTAGTGTGCTCCATATTTCTGGAGCAGAAGGGGGGGGGCTACAGTATACCTAATCAGAGCGACTGGCAGATTGTAGCTTAATTTGTCTATTATTGAAGCAAAAAAGGAATAGCAACAATAAAAATATTTTTTTTTTAATGAAATTAAGTAAAATAAAGAGATATACAAAATCAACATTATAGCAAGGTATGTGGGATAAGCCTTTGATGGATCTGTCTCCTCATGAGGAGCTGCGGTATCATGCTTTCTTCAGCCGGTGACACATCCCAGGAGTGACTTAGCCCTGCCAGGGTAATGTTGAGTTGAGTGAGGCTCCGCGCTGGTTGAATGGCGGCGGACAGATTTAACATGGTGAGACTGTCCGTTTTTGTTAGACATCAACGTTAGGGACCCCCTCTGTAGGGGATACTGGCTGATCATGGGGCCTTTGTGATCTGTGCAAAAGATCTTCCCCAGCCTAAAGTGGATAGGCACTGGCTGAAGAGAGCATGATACTGTAAGAAGAGAAGTCACATTTCTTCAATAGGGCGTTTTGCCTCATGAGGCCTCCAAAACTGCTGTTTTATCCCATAACAGAGGATAGCGGACCAGGACATCTTGTGCGGTATCGGCTGTAGCCATAGCTGATTTAGGCAGCCCAAAGCAGTGGTCGATTTGTATGTCTTTGGTTTGGTGTTGGGGTAGGAGAGTGGCCTCTATGCGCCTTCCAAAGTGTGGCAGTTTTTGCCTGTCGATTGTGTCGGCTATGCCCCAGATTTTTATGTTGTTGCACCTCTGCGCATTATCGAGGGCGTACATTCTGGCCTGAATGGCCTGATGGAAGGCCTGTAGTTGGTTCATCTTCTCTGAGGCATCTGTTTGCCTGTGAGTTATAGAAGAGATGTATCCTCCATCACCTGGACTGGTAGTCACCGTCATAATTTCTTCTCTTATAACTAACAGATCTGCATTGAACAGTGCTCTGATGTTTTTCAATTGGACCTTAAAGTCACCCTTGTTAACTGGAGCTGTGCGGTCTTTCTCTGGTAGCGGAGTGCTAAGCCCTCCATGTTGGGGATGCGATCAGGAGCATTCAGAAGTTTGTCCTCTGAGGAGTAACGGCTTAAGCCATGATTGTAGAAGGTCCCTGATATCGTGGGAATCCTCCCCTGCTAATGCTTTAAGCTTCTTAGCCCTTTTCTCCATGTCGTCCCCTGGCTCCGGTATCAGATTCTGGGGGAAACCAGTGTCTGGGTAAGTGTAAGTTGCGGTTTATTCCAGCAGAGCCGCAGGAGCTCTGTCCCTCTTTCTTTGCTAATTTACTACTGAATAAACAGTGAGAATATTCTGCTCAGTCTGGTACCTTCAGCAAATGCAATACTGCACAGCCACAGACTGCTGAACACATTCACACACACCGACTGCTAAATACACACACTGATTGCTGAGTACACACGCACACAGACTGCTGAGTACACACACAAACTGCTGAGTAGACACACAAACAGACTGCTGAACACAAACACAGTGCACTGAATACATACACACAGACTGCTGAATACACACAGGCTTCTGGAACACACACAGACTGCTGAATACATACAGACTGCTGAATACACACACAGATACTGCTAAATGCACACACAGATACAGCTAAATACACACAGGCTGCTAAATACATACACACACACTGCTGAATACACTCACATAGACTGCTAAATACACATATACTGCCTAGTACTCACAGACAGACTGCTGAGTACACACATACTGACTGCTAAATACACACACAGACACTGCTAAATACACATGGGCTGCTGAATACACACAGGCTGCTGAATACACACACATGCTGCAGAATACAAACACAGACTGCTAAATACATACATATTGCTGAATACACCCAGACTGCTAAATAAACCCAGACTGCAGTGATGTTGCAGTGTATGTGTGTAGGGGTGCTGTGTGTGTGAGGGGTGGTGTGTGTGTGCTGTGTATAAGTGGTGCTGTGTGTGCAAGGGGTGCTGTGTGTCGGGGTGAGGGTGCTGTGTGCGAAGGGTGTTGTGTGTGGATGAGCGATGCTGTGTGTGACTGAGAGAAGAGTGCTGTGTGTGAGAGAGGGTGCTGCATGTGTGTGAGGGGTGCTGTGTGTTTGTGTTTGTGTGAAGGGTGCTGTGTGTGTGAGGGTACAGGGTGTTGTGTGGAGTTGGGGGTTGCTGTGTGCATGGGGTGCTGTGTGTAAGGGGTGCTGTGTGTGTGAGGGGTGTTCTGTGTGTGTAAGTGGTGTTGTGTGTGTGTGAGGAGTGCAGTGTGTGTGTGAGGGGTGCTGTTTGTGTGTATGAGGGCGCTGTGTGTGAGGGGTGTTGTGTGTGAGGAGTGCTGAGTGTATTGGGGTGCTGTGTGTGAGTGTTAGGGAAGCAGGGAGCAAATGTTATATTAATTTTTTTTAAGTAATAATAAATATCCATATAGAAAATCTTTGCCCCCCACCCTTCTTCTTACCTTTGGGGAAGGTGGGGGGTACACTGCCAACCCTGGTGGTCCGGTGGTGATCTATAGCCTGCTGTCACGTTCTGTTACAGTCTGCAAATTATCACTAGCCATGGCTTCTGGTATCCAGTACTCTTTTTATAATTCTTGTTTAGTTTTTCTTGGTTTTTTTGGTTATCTGTTCCATGTCTTGTTTTCTTAATGTTGGGTTCATTCCATTATTCCATTCCTAGAATTGCCAGTCTCCTGGATTCCTTTAAATGTTTGTTTTCTGTTGCCACACCCGTTCCTTTGCCATTTATCCTTTTTGTTTCAGTGTGTTTCTGCTACCAGTGGTCTCATTCTTCTGTTCATTTCCTTGCAAGTACATACTGTGTTTTTTTATTATTGTACTTTTAGTCATGCATAACTAGGCAGTTAGAACCCACCATACATACATCTGCATACATCTTGGCCATTAATGTATGTCTAAATCTCCAATGTTTATTACATATATAGTACTTGGTTATTTCTCTTCTTGTTTTGCCTTGTATATCTTGTCTTGTTTTATTTAGTCTTGAATTCCCAGTACATGTACAGTCCTGTCCTGTTCTTGTTTCCCTCATGTCTTGTGTACATGTTTTGGGTTCTGCTTTCTGTCCTGCTCTGGTTTTGGGTTCTTCTAGTCTTGTCTTGTTATCTTGTTTGGTGCCTATTCTAGTTTTGCCTTGATTCTAGTACTGGATACACATCTGTATAATATCAAGCTCCTGGGATCCGCAGTAGCTGCATCAGGGCCCTGGTGTGTGGCCGCACAAACCATGGTGCTCAACACTAGGGGGCATGTGGTAACCCTGCACCAGATCCTGATTGTTAATTTTTACACTGTAACTCCTACCATCATCAGGCATACAGGGGTCCCGGTCTCTGGACCACCACCCGTGACACCTGATGCTCCTCTGCCTGCAGGATGTCTTCACTTCCACGAGCAAAATGCAGCATGCTCGCGGGAGGAGCAATCCTCCTCCCAGATCGCTCCTCCCTGCCTCCCAGGTCCCTCCTGCCCTCTCTCTCCCACTAACTAAGGTCCTTTGGACCGGTGAGGGAGATCTTTGATCTCCCCACTGGCCCCAGAGAGCCCACGGGAAGAAAATGAGAAATGTTGTTTTGGCTCACCAGAATTTTGCCATCAAAAACTTATTCAGGAACTGGGAGCAAAAATGGGCCAATCAGAGTGCTGCAAAATATATACATAATATAATGTTATGTATATATGTTGCTGTCCATCAATAGGAGCATTTTATGCCATTTAGTTCACAGATCAAGTGAGAAAAAGCAATCAATAGAGGGAAAAACAGGAGAAGTATAATGAAAATATATATTTATACTATAATATAAATATATATAGATGGTTTTGAAACCACTCCTCCTTTTTCCAAGTGAGCCTACTGCTTACTTCTCAATTGATCTGTGAATAAAACCAACATTTAGCGACTGTCCTATAGATGTCAATCATCTTTTTTCCCAAAAATCCTCTTTTTTTTGGAACCATGCGCATAATCAGAATCATGAACTGAAACGGGCATGCTTGGCGATTTTCCATTTTAGCGATTCAGTTTTTTACTGAGATACATGCCGTTACGAACATTTTCTTTTAATGCATTTACACAGCAGCGTAGGACACGTTACACTGCTGTGAAAATGCTATGGATGCTAAAGGGTGGATGTAGCGGAGTAGAGGTCTGATCCAAGATAGCTCCGCTGGTAGGCAGGAACAGCAATCCAAGACAGGTATCAAACGGGTAGCGTAGTTACAATCCCTTCCCTCCAAGAACTAGACGACACATAGCTTGGAGGTCAACTGTCAGCTTTATTCACACAATTTCTTTTATGGCTTTTTCCCATGCAAGGGAGGTAACTCAAAACAACCAATCACCTCACAATCACCTCCCCTCCCTCTCCTCCCCTTAGATTAGCAGGTAAATTAATTAGTGGGAACCGAGTTTTCCCCAGTTTCTGAATGTCCCCTAAATACGGGGGGTACGATGATAAATGAGGGGTCCCCTGGTAGGTCTGCTCTGGGTGAGTAACATATTCAAATTTCACCCAGATCAGACCAGGGGTTCGGGAGTTACAGATATTTAAAGATTTGACCGACTGCAGGGACACAGTAGCCGAAAACAGCTCCATAGATTCTGGCCCTGTAGTCGGTCTACTTCACTGAATAGAAAGTGCCGAACAGCTCAGCCATCCGACCCCAATCTTTGGTTCGGATGAATCCCCTAGACTGGGGAATGCAAACTACCGAACGGCGGGCCGTTCGGCAGTTTGGATCATACGGTTTGGCGATCCTGGAGGTCTGAGCGGTGTCTGGGTAGTCGAGCGTCCGATTTTAGTTCCAGACGCTCGACGACCAAACACCGCTGTTCGGCAGTTAAGATGGCCGCCGCCACGTGGAGATTAGGCGAACGGCGGCCACCCACGGACCCAATAACGATATGTGCAACATTGTTTCTTTCTGAACAGGAGACACACGACCACAGCAGGGTGGTCTGGCATTCGGTATTTTTAATCGGTTCTCGAACCGGGTAAGTATATCGGGCTCGGGGACCGATTACATTAACATGCTGGTACAACATACATTATATGCATAGACATATAGAGCTAAGGACAACTACATTGTAAATAAGAGTCTCTGGTGGCTGCTTCTGCCACAATGCTCCCCCAGAACCAAGCCAGCATACACAGTCTGATCCCAACGGATCGGCTTGGGGATGTCTGGAGGAGTACCCACAGATCACTTGTCTAGTTCCGTTTGTCGGGATAACCCGTCAGCATTTCCATTGAGCTTCCCCGGGCGATATTGGATATTGAAATCAAAGGGCTGAAGCGCTAAGCTCCAGCGCAGCAGTCTGGCATTGTCTCCTGACACCCGGTTCAGCCAGACCAACGGGTTGTGATCTGTGAGCAGGGAGAATGTTTGTCCATACAAATAGGGCTGTAGTTTCTTGAGGGCCCACACCACGGCAAGGCATTCCTTTTCGATGGCGGCGTAGCTTACTTCTCTGGGTAAAAGTTTTCGGCTGAGGTAAGCTACTGGGTGTTCACCGCCATCGGCTCCGATCTGGCTCAGTACTGCTCCCAATCCGAACATTGAAGCGTCTGTATGGACGAGAAAGCGTTTAGTCGGATCGGGAGCAGCCAACACAGGGGCATTAACAAGGGCATTTTTTAGGAGTTGGAAGGCCTGTTCACACTCTGGGGCCCATACTACTAATTTGGGAAGGTTCTTGCGGGTTAAGTCGGTAAGGGGCTTGGCTAGGGCGCTGTAGTTAGGTACAAACTTTCGGTAATATCCTGCCGTCCCCAAAAAGGCTAGTACCTGGGTTTTAGTGCGGGGGGTTGGCCATTTAGCTACGGCCTCTATTTTGGCTGGTTCGGGTTTTTGGTGGCCGCTGCCTACTCGGTGTCCGAGGTATTGGACCTCGGCCATCCCTATATGGCATTTACTGGGCTTGAGGGTCAGTCCGGCTTCCCGGATGCGGTCTAGTACTGCTCCGATATGGTCTAGATGATCGGCCCAGGAGTAACTAAAGATGGCTATGTCGTCTAGATAGGCGCAAGCGTACTCCTGAAACCCGTCCAATAGTCGGTCCACCATCCTCTGGAAGGTGGCCGGGGCGTTCTTCATCCCAAATGGCATGACCCGGAATTGGTACAGGCCAAATGGGGTGACGAAGGCCGACTTGGGAATAGCGTCCTCGGCTAGAGGAATTTGCCAATATCCTTTACAAAGATCAATTGTGGTTAAGTATTTCCCCCTAGCCATTTTGTCTAATAGCTCGTCTATCCGGGGCATGGGATAGGCATCGGATATGGTTTTATCATTGAGCCTTCGGTAATCTACACAGAAGCGGGTAGTTCCATCCCGCTTCGGCACGAGTACTACGGGGGATGCCCAGGGGCTATCTGAATGCTCAATTACCCCTAACTGCAACATTTCCTTCAGTTCCTTGTACATGTTCCCCCTCACCGCTTCGGGAATGCGGTAGGGCGGTTGACGGAGTGGGATCGGATCTAGGGTTTCTACTCGATGGGTAGCTAACGGGGTATATCCCGGGAGGTTGGAAAAAGTGGCTCCTTTTTCCCTAATTAAACTTTGGGCCTGAGCTTTTTCCTGGGGATTCAAGCGGTCTCCTAGTTGTACGGCTGCGAGATCCTCTTGTAGCGTTCCTCGGGCCAGCATGTCAGGGAGGGGTAGGTTATCTGTGTCCTCTGCAGCCGAGGCGCAGATGGCGGATACTTCCTCTGTGCGCTCGTGGTAGGGCTTCAGCATGTTCACATGGAACATGCGTCTGTCCCCGGTCCCGGCGCAGGGGCCGATTATATAGGTGGTATCGCAGACCTGCTCTACCACCTTGAATGGGCCCCGCCAGGAAGCCTGCAGCTTGTCAGTAGGGACGGGGCGTAGGACTAGTACTTTCTGGCCGACCTGAAAGCTGCGGTCCCTGGCTCCCTTATCATACCATTGGCGCTGGCGTGTCTGGGCCGCCTGGAGGTTGTTGCGCACAGCCCGGGTCAATTCCTCCAGGCGGTTCCGAAACTCCAACACATAGGGTACGATAGGGGTGCCGTCAATGGTCGTTCCCCCCTCCCAGTGTTCCCTTATTAGGTCTAGGGGTCCCCTTACCCTCCTTCCGTACAACAGTTCGAAGGGAGAGAACCCAGTGGACTCTTGGGGCACCTCTCGGTAGGCGAACAGGAGATGGGGTAAGAACCGCTCCCAGTTCTTCTGGGTGGCTACGAACGTGCGGATCATTTGTTTTAAGGTCCCATTAAACCGTTCGCAGAGGCCATTGGACTGGGGGTGGTATGGGGAATTAAGGATAGCTCGGACCCCGCATACTTTCCAAAGCTGTTGCGTGACCTCGGCCGTGAATTGGGTACCCTGATCCGAAATGATCTCCCGGGGGATCCCCATACGGGTAAATATACGCATGAGGGCGTCTACGATGGTCTCTGCGTGTACATTCGTCAGGGCTACTGCTTCGGGGTATCTAGTGGCATAGTCTACCACGGTCAATATGTATTTCTTGCCAGACGGGCTTTTTTGTCTCAGCGGTCCGATAATGTCTACCGCTACCCGGCTAAAGGGTTCTTCAATGATGGGCAGGGTGTGTAGTTTGGCCTTGTATCGGTCCCCCCGTTTTCCCACTCTCTGACAGGTATCACAGGTATTACAGTACTGCTTAATATCCTGTGATATCCCTGGCCAGAAGAAGTTCTGTAGCAGCCGATGTTTGGTTCGGCTGATCCCTAGGTGTCCGGACATGGGAATGTCGTGGGCGATCCGCATTAACTCTTGTCGATACTTTCGAGGCACAATTAACTGTTTAATGGGTACAGGAATTGACCCGGCTACTACCTTTTCTGCATACCGGTATAATAACCCCTTATCCCAAGCATATCTCTCCCCCTCTCTGCCAGTCTGGTTTTTATCTATCCTGTCCTTGTAAACCTGTAGGGACGGGTCCAGGGCGACCTCGCTACCAAATTCTAATGGGGCAGCCCAGGGTAATCCAGTGTGATCAGGGGGGTTCGTGCTTACCTGAGCCTCAGAGTCAAGGTGGGGTGCCGTGGTGCGAGCCTGTTGACGGGTGATGACCGGGTAAGCTTCCTGTGGAGGAGGCCGGGTAACAAAAGCGGAAGTTAGCTCCCCCAAATCGTTCCCCAAAATCACATCGGCAGGTAGATCCTGCATCATCCCCACTTCAATTTGTCCTGCCCCCGCTCCCCAGTCCAAATGTAGTTTAGCAGTGGGTACCTTGTAGATAGCTCCCCCTGCCACTCGAACTGCAATACAGTCTCCAGTGAGATGGTTCGGGGCCACTAAATGGTTCCGTACCAGAGTGATGGTGGCCCCAGAATCTCTTAACCCCTCCAGCCGCTTGCCCTCCACATGGACCACTTGCCGGTGGCCCTGGCGTTGTCTGAGGCCGCCTGGACCGGGTTTACCTCATGGAGGGTGCCCAAGGGTTCTTCTATTTGGGTAGAGGTGAAAGGTTGAGCCCAGGTCCTGCCCTGATAGCAGTGTACTGCGGCTCGGGGGGTGGTTGGTGGTCGTTGAGGGGTCCAGGCCGGTCTGGCCCGGTTTTGGGGACAGTCTCGTTGCATGTGACCCAGCTGGTTACATGCATGGCACCGGATAGATGCCCGGTTGTTGTACCGGGGGGGTTGGGACTGGTAGGTCCCCCCTGGTCGGGGCGGATTTACTGGGGTAAGCTGGGGAACAGCTGGCGTAGATTGCGCTCTACTGGATAAATGCTGTTCCCGCCGGGAGTCCTGATGCTCATCTGCTAGTTGAGCGGCCTCGTGCAGAGTACGGGGCTTACGGTCTCTTACCCAGATCTGTAGCTGTGGAGACAAACGTTCGTAGAACTGTTCCAGCATCATCAACTGCTGGATCTCTTGGGCCGTGACGGCTTTGGCTGCCTCCAGCCACCCGTTAGCTGCCCGTTGTAGGCGGTGTGCAAATTCTGCATGTGAGTCTTTTCCTGATTTGGGTAAGTTCCGGAACTGTGTTCGGTATGCTTCAGGTGTAATGGCATACCGTGCGAGCAAGGTTTGTTTTACCTTCTGATAGTCTCGGATATCCTCTGCCGGCATAGCTCGGTAGGCATCTGCTGCGCGGCCGGATAAGTTACCCGCTAGCACTCGTACTCGTTCTTCAGTGCTAATGGCATGCAGCTGGCACAAAAGTTCAAAGTTCTGTAAATAGCCATCAATGTCCCCCTCGGTATCATTAAATGCTTTGAATACCTGGTACGGTATTTTAGCTTTCGCTGGCGGGGTGGGGGCAGACGTTGCGCTTCCCTGCGCTGATCGCTGCATAAAGAGGGCCTGTACATCGTTGTACACCTGGTCTGCTTTCTGCGCTGCCATGGCTGGTGAGAATAGAGCCATCCTGGCCCTATATTCCCTGGTAAACTCAGTTTCTTCCCCCTCCCTTGGAGGTGCTGCAGCAGCTGCGACTCTGTCTCCTTCCATGAGTTCTGCGATTAGGATAGCCTTTGTTTTGTTGCTTGCTATCCTCCCTCTCGCTTCCAGTAACTCTTTTAGCGTGTCCCGTTTCAAGAGGGTATAATCTGTTTCCATTCAGTCCTTTTTAATTCCTGCTGAATGCCTCTTGCTGTGTAGTACGATCCCGTCGCTTGCCACCAATTGTAGCGGAGTAGAGGTCTGATCCAAGATAGCTCCGCTGGTAGGCAGGAACAGCAATCCAAGACAGGTATCAAATGGGTAGCGTAGTTACAATCCCTTCCCTCCAAGAACTAGACGACACATAGCTTGGAGGTCAACTGTCAGCTTTATTCACACAATTTCTTTTATGGCTTTTTCCCATGCAAGGGAGGTAACTCAAAACAACCAATCACCTCACAATCACCTCCCCTCCCTCTCCTCCCCTTAGATTAGCAGGTAAATTAATTAGTGGGAACCGAGTTTTCCCCAGTTTCTGAATGTCCCCTAAATACGGGGGGTACGATGATAAATGAGGGGTCCCCTGGTAGGTCTGCTCTGGGTGAGTAACATATTCAAATTTCACCCAGATCAGACCAGGGGTTCGGGAGTTACAGATATTTAAAGATTTGACCGACTGCAGGGACACAGTAGCCGAAAACAGCTCCATAGATTCTGGCCCTGTAGTCGGTCTACTTCACTGAATAGAAAGTGCCGAACAGCTCAGCCATCCGACCCCAATCTTTGGTTCGGATGAATCCCCTAGACTGGGGAATGCAAACTACCGAACGGCGGGCCGTTCGGCAGTTTGGATCATACGGTTTGGCGATCCTGGAGGTCTGAGCGGTGTCTGGGTAGTCGAGCGTCCGATTTTAGTTCCAGACGCTCGACGACCAAACACCGCTGTTCGGCAGTTAAGATGGCCGCCGCCACGTGGAGATTAGGCGAACGGCGGCCACCCACGGACCCAATAACGATATGTGCAACATTGTTTCTTTCTGAACAGGAGACACACGACCACAGCAGGGTGGTCTGGCATTCGGTATTTTTAATCGGTTCTCGAACCGGGTAAGTATATCGGGCTCGGGGACCGATTACATTAACATGCTGGTACAACATACATTATATGCATAGACATATAGAGCTAAGGACAACTACATTGTAAATAAGAGTCTCTGGTGGCTGCTTCTGCCACAGTGGAAGAAGGTAAGTGGACTCTCCAGTAAATAAATAAACCAGATAAATTATAATATCATTTTTTTGTAATTCTTTATTTTTGCTGTGCAGGGTTGGTACAAGAAAGTATTTCCGACTGTTGAGAAACATAAATCATAAAAAAACATGTCATTAAAAAGCATAACAGTAGAGCTCAGATTGCACATTTTGTATAAAGTTTTCAAGCTAGAAAAACGCAGTGCTAGTGCTGGTTTTAACAGTGTAATAGACTGAGTTAGATTGAGTAGAGTAGTAGCATACTAATGCTAACAGGAGAGTAAGAAAAAAATAAAAAAAAATAAAACAAAATGCCACTGAGAGTGAAAACATAAGAGAAAATACAATTCTATATTGAGTTTGGTAAAACCTTTGCCCGGTGCCTTCACCCTCTGCCACATATGGGCAGAGGGCCAAGCAAGTAGTGGAGCCAATGCTTTGCATTGATTCCATCTCTCCCGACAGAAGGATCACAGACCCGCAATGGATACCCCCGCGAGCATGTGGTCGACGTGGTATTGCCTGCTTTACAAGGGCCCCCGTCTGGAGCAGGGACAGTGAGCTGGAACCAGCTCAGGTGTCGGGGGAAAGCGCCTGCATGATGGGCACGGCGGAGTCATTACTCAAACTGAGACAGAACTTCCAACAGATCTTGTCAAATATAGCTTCAAAGACAGTAGGTCCCCCTCATTGTTATGTAGGGCCCCCACCCACCGAGCAGGGGTGGGGGCTAGTGGGGAGGACAGTAGGTTCCCCTGTCATTCTTATTTAGGGCCCCAGCCACCGCGCAGGGGTGGGGGCCAGGGGGAAGACAGTAGGTCCCACCCCCCTCATTGTTATTTAGGGCCCCCACCCACCACGCAGGGGTGGGGGCCAGGAGGGAGGACAGTAGGTTCCCTCCCCTCATTGTTATTTAGGGCCCCCATCTGCCGCTCAGGGGTGAGGGCCGGGGGTGAGGACAGTTTGTCCCCCCCCCCTCATTGTTATTTAAGGCCCCCACCCGCTGCTCAGGGGAGGGGGCCGGGGGGAGGACAATAGGTGGGAACAGGGAGCAAAGCTATTTGCATTTTACTGCATTGACTATCAAAGGGGCGCTCACACAGTTTGTCGTTGCATTTTATTCTTAACCAGTCATTGTCTTGGGGCCCCAGGCCAGCTCGGGGCCCAAGCAATTGCTTGGTTTGCTTTCCTTGTCGCAACGGGCCTGCACACGAGTCAAACGCTTTTTGATTGGCTGCCCTGCAGCTTTTCAAAACGCGCCAATAAAACACCGAACTCGAAAGCGAACTGTTACTTAAATGTCCGGGTTCGGGGTCAAAAAATCATAATGTTCCGTACAAGCCCGAACTTTACAGTTCGGGTTCGCTCAACTCTAAACAGGACTTGTTGTCTGCTTGAAAGCCAATGGGGTGTAACCAGATTAATTTATAAAAGTGCCCTTTTTGCAAAATGAAATAAAGAGGACATGCTCTTCACACATAAAGCTTTTCAGCAAGCTAAAGTGCTTTAGGGGTTTGGTGTGTTCCTTTAACCTCTGTGGTTGGGAAAATATTTGAAAGGCTGTTAAGAGATAATATTAACAAATTAATTTTGAACAAACCTATCATTAGCAGGGATCAACATTGTTTTATGAAAGACAGGTCAAACCAAACTAACTTAATTGCGTTCCATGAAGACGGTAGCAGAAATATAGATCAGGGCAGGGGCGGGCTGGGCCAGGGGGCAGGGAGGCAATTGCCCCCCAGGCCGCCCGAAATTATTTTAGGACCGGCCGCGGCGGGCCGGCCCTTTAAATGCTGCAGCCGCCGAGCGCTCTGTAAAGAGCGCTCAGACGGCTGCAGCAGCTTCTCCCCTCCCTCCCCTCCCCTGTAGCGGGGCCGAGCCGGTCTCCGGTCCGCGGTCCCGGCCGGAGTGATGGGAAGGTGCACACTGAGCGCGGAACAGGAGTTTCTGTTTCCTGTACCCGGCCGGACTGACAGGAAGGTGCACACTGAGCACCTTCCTATCACTCCGGCCGGGACCGCGGACAGGAGTGCAGCTCGGCCACCTACAGGGGAGGGGGTAAGAAGAAGGGGGGGGGGAGGAGAGTAAAAAGAGGGGAGGGGGGGAGAGTAAGAAGAGGGGAGGGGGGAGAGTAAGAAGAGGGGAGGGGGGAGAGTAAGAAGAGGGGAGGGGGAGAGTAAGAAGAGGGGAGGGGGGGAGAGTAAAAAGAGGGGAGGGGGGAGAGTAAAAAGAGGGGAGGGGGGGAGAGTAAGAAGAGGGGAGGGGGAGAGTAAGAAGAGGGGAGGGGGGAGAGTAAAAAGAGGGGAAGGGGGAGAGTAAAAAGAGGGGAGGGGGGGAGAGTAAGAAGAGGGGGGGAGAGTAAGAAGAGGGGAGGGGGGGAGAGTAAGAAGAGGGGAGGGGGGAGAGTAAGAAAAGGGGAGGGGGAGAGTAAGAAGAGGGGATGGGGAGAGTAAAAAGAGGGGAGGGGGGAGAGTAAGAAGAGGGGAGGGGGGGAGAGTAAGAAGAGGGGAGGGGGGGAGTAAGAAGAGGGAAGGGGGGAGTAAGAAGAGGGGAGGGGGGGAGAGTAAGAAGAGGGGAGGGGGGAGAGTAAAAAGAGGGGAGGGGGAGAGTAAAAAGAGGGGGGAGAGTATGAAGAGGGGAGGGGGGAGAGTAAGAAGAGGGGAGGGGGGAGAGTAAGAAGAGGGGAGGGGGGAGTAAGAAGAGGGAAGGGGGGAGTAAGAAGAGGGGAGGGGGGGAGAGTAAGAAGAGGGGAGGGGGGAGAGTAAAAAGAGGGGAGGGGGAGAGTAAAAAGAGGGGGGAGAGTATGAAGAGGGGAGGGGGGAGAGTAAGAAGAGGGGAGGGGGGAGAGTAAAAAGAGGGGAGGGGGAGAGTAAAAAGAGGGGAGGGGGAGAGTAAGAGAAGGGGGAAGTAAGAAGGAGGGGAGATAAGAAAAAGAGGGGGGTAAGAAGAAGAAGGGGGAAAGAAGAAGAGGGGGAGTAAGAAGAAGAAGGGGGTAAGAAGAAGAAGGGGGGGTAAGAAGAAGGAAGGGGTAAGAAAAAGAAGGAGGGGGTAAGAAGAAGTAGGAGGGTTAAGAAGAAGAAGGGGGGTAAGAAGAAGGGGGGAGTAATAAGAAGAACAAGGGGGGGAGTAAGAAGAACACAGGGAGGAGGGGGGTAAGAAGAACACAGGGGGGGTGAGAACACACAGAGGGAGGAGTGAGAAGAACACAGGGAGGGTGGAGGGGGGATGAGAAGAGCACAGGGAGGGTGGGTGAGTGTGAGAAGAGGCCGCTAGGGGAGGTATGGGGGAGAGGAGAGACCACTAAGGGGCAGGGGAGAGCTCTAAGGGACAGAAGGGACAGCTCTATAGGACAGGGGGCAAGACAGGGAGCTCTTTAACACTACGCGCACACACACACACACACAATGCATCCCTATACATACACAGAAACACACAATGCACCCCTATACATACACAGAAACACACAATGCACCCCTATACATACACAGAAACACACAATGCATCCCTATACATACACAGAAACAGAACATGCTTCACTTACACACAGAGAAACACACAATGCATCCATTACACACACACACAATGCAACCCTTACACACAAAGACAATGCATCATTTGCACACATACACAGAAACATACAATGCAAACCCTTACACACACATGCAAACACACACACTGTTTTTCTTACATACACACAGAAACACAATGCATCTCTTACACTCAATGCACACACATACAGACACACACCTTGCATCCCTTATGCATACAAACACAGATTCACACAATGCATCCCTCACACACAACCAGAAACACATAATACATCCCTTATACACAAATACACACTGCTTCCACTACACACAAACACACTGCATCACCTGCACAAACTGGTATCCATATACACTACATACCATAAGCACACATATGAGATCACATAACACATCCCCTACACACTCCACTCCCTGTGAGCGAGCTCATGGGTGGGTGGAACATATAAGTGGACTTATGAGTGGGCCTTATGGGCATACTCACCGTCAGGCACTGGGGCCCAGACCTTGAGCTGTGTAAGAGGCCCCCAAAAAATGGAGCTGCTTCCAATTCTCCCAGAACGTTGAATGTTGTGACCATAGTTGCAAACAGCCTCCAGAGGTCCTGTTCTACACCAGACGAGTGGAGCCAAACTGCAGCCCATCATCATCCTCATCTAATTGTAAGTAGGCAATCTAGTATATTATTAGTGACACTAATCTATAATTTACCTCACATTAAAGGGACACTATAGCTTAATGAAGTGGTTCTGGTGTCTAAAGCTGGTCCCTGCAGGCTTTTTAATGTAAACACACACTGTGTGCAGCACTGGCGTTAGTTCATATGGCAGATCATATGGGTGGGGCATTGTGATGTCACATGGGGGGGCGGCAAATGTATATTTTGTCTAGGGCGGCAAAAATCCTTGCACCGGCTCTGATCCTGGGCAGGTGCACCAGTCTACTGGTGACCCACAGGAGGGGAGTGCACTGATTGCACTGCACTCTCCTCCTGCCCAGACCCGTCTTGACCGCAGTGCAAGTGCCCTCTGCCCCTAATTTACAGTGGCTCACACTCACAACAAGCAGTGCCTAGAGCCCTTTGCAGAGACGGAAACAAAGAGGTTCTGCGGCAGCTGGCCGTCCTGCAAGCATTACATTAAACAGCTGTTCCCCAGCAGCCACAGGTGGCGTTGTGCTGGGAGACTGTGATTACTCTTCACTTCCTCCCAGCCTACAGAGAGGAGGAGGCATGATTTAATCTTGAATAAATCCTCTAAGCAAACCTTTATAAATTTGGGGGGATCAGCTCTGTTTCCACAGTTTATTGGTGTTTACTCTGATGTCTGTATTAATATTGAGGGATGTCTAAGGAGTAACGTCAGTGTGTGTCAGCAGGGCCAGCCGTTAGGGTGGGCAAGCTGTGCGGTCACGCAGGGTGCCATGACAACAGAGGCGCCCGGCGGCCAACACAGCTCACAAGTTGGGTACACCAGCATATTTAATTTAAACGATTCGCTGGTGGTCCACTGGTGCGCACCAGCAGTAGGTGCAGTCAGATCAAATCCTCTCCCTCGTGGTTCCGGCGCTCAGTTAGTGAGTCAGAGCACAGGCTCAGAGATTCTCAGCCTGTGCTCTGACAACATTGAAAGTCAGAGCCGTGAAGGAGCGGGTATGGCAAAGAGCTACTGATTAGCATAACATCAATAACATCCGTTATAAAACCAGAAAAAGGTGGGCATGGATGGTGAACTGATTTGGTGGCGCAATGGGCCACTTGACTGGTTTTGCCCCCCAGGCCTAAGGCTGCCAGCCCTCCCCTGGATCAGGGTGATCCAGTAGATGTGACCCACCTGTATTTTGCTAAAGCATTTGATCCACACAAAACTAGTAAAACTGAAATCTTTTAGATTAGACAAAAAATCATGTTCTTGGATAGAACATTGACTTAAAGATTGTAGAGAGTAGTTGAAATGTATAATTTATAAAATGGAAAACAGTGGTAAATGGAGTGCCTCAGGGTCCATTTCTCCTTACTCCATTTATATATGATCTTGAAGTGGACATTAAAAGTCATTTGTCTGTGTTTGCAGAACTATATAAGAAAATACAGGCTATACATGTCAATTTCTCTACAGAGGGATTTGGATAAATTGGGGAATTGGGCAGGCAAGTTGCAGATGAGAGTCAGTACAGATAAATGTAAAGTCATGCATTTTGGAATAAGGAACCCACAAGTCACTTATACATTAAATGGAATAGAGTGAGAGATAACATTAAATGAAACGGACTTGTGAACAATGTTAGATCACAAATTAGGCAACAGCATGCAATGTCGGTCTGCAGTTGCAAACGTTAGTAAAGTTTTTTTGTGTATGAAAAAAGATTTTGATTCTCGTGACCCAAATATAATTTTACCTTTTTACAAATCAATAGTACGGCCCCACCTGGAATATGTGGTGCTATATTGGGCACCAGTTTTAAAGAACTATTGCAGAACAAGAAAAAATGCAGAGGCGAGTTACAAAACTAGTAGGGGGGAGGGAAAACAATTATAAGGAAATGCTAGAAAAAAAAAGGTGCATCTGAGGGGATATGATACACTATACAAATACATACAGGGTCAGTACAAACCACTATGTGCTAAACTGTTCATTAGCAAGAATATACAACAGACGAGACTGGAAGAAAGGCGTTTTCGCTTACAGCAGAGGAGAGGGTTCTTTACAGACAGAACAATAAAGATGTGGAATTATCTATCTAAAGAAGTTATGTTGTCAGATTCTATAGATCATTTTTTTGAAAAAGGCTTTGATGCATTTTTGCATAGACAGAATATTCAAGGATATAACTGATATGTAAACTGGTTGTTGATCCAACAAAAATCAAATTGCCATTATGGAGTCAAGAAGGTATTTTTTCTTGCTGTTTGTGGTATAATTGGAAATGGCTACAACCGGACGAGTGGGGTTGCCTTCTTTTGGATGAGCATAAAAGAATGGTCTGCACATTAAAAACTGGATGGACTTTGGTATTTGTTCAACCTAGACAACCATGTTACTAGATGGATTAAACAAACTGTGACTATGGCTGACATTTATATTACTAAATTTGGAGTACACTACCCCACAGGAGCCATATCTACTAAAACCTTTCTAGAATGTTTTTTTATTTTTATTTTTTTCATGTCATTTCTAAAGCTGCAGCCAGGTCATCAGACTACTTTTTAAATATATATCATAAAGCTGATAGTCTATGCTTGTATTATAATTTGTTCTTTTTAACATACATATATGAGCCTCCAGTCTGCCATAAAGTTCTAAATTTTTCAAACATCTAAATTTTATAAAAGGCAGTAGGCAAATATTATTCCACTCTAGTAATCCTGCCACTATGTAAAGTCCGGTTTGTGAATAGATTTCCACACAATGGTTTGTATTGGCCCCAAATATATTTGTATAATGTTATCATATCCCCTCTCAGGCGACGTTTTTCTAAACTAAAGAGGTTTAAATTTGTTAACCTTTCTTCATAGATGATATGTTCCATTCCTTTTAATAATTTTGTAGCTCGCCTCTGCACTTTTTCTAGTGCCATAATATCCTTCTTTAGAACAGGTGCCCAAAATTGCACAGCATATTCAATATGTGGTCTTACCAGTGATTTATAAAGAGAAAAAATTATATTCTCGTTCCGAGAATGAATGCCTTTTTTCATGCATGACAATACCCTACTGGCCTTGGCCACTGCTGATTGACATTGCACATTGTTGCATAGTTTGTTGTCTATAACAATTCCCAAGTCCTTTTCGTGTGTTGTTATCCCTAATTCGCTTCCATTAAGGGTATACGTTGCTTGTGTATTCTTTACGCCGAAGTGCATAACTTTGCATTTTTCAACATTAAATTTCATCTGCCATTTGAGTGCCCAGTCCCCCATTCTATCTAAATCCCTCTGCAGCAAAGTAATATCTTGCTCACATATATACCCCATGTGCTTTTGTTTTTTGGAGTTTATTTCAAAGGACAATATATTATGATCACTATTTCCCAAGTGCTCACCTACTTGAATGTTGGTCAAAAGAGCACATTAGCATCTTTGTAAGCACTACTCTTTTATCTTCTATCTATCCAGGGCCGCGCCACCTGTAAGGCGACCTAGGCAGCTGCCTAGGGTGCAACTTACCAGGGGGCGCCGGATCCCTGTCCCCGCTGCGCCTCCTCCTGCTGCGCCGCCTGAGCGCTTTAACAAGCCCCAGGCGGCGCAGCACTGCTGCATGGAGGGCGGCCGGGTTTATGACCGGCAGGAGGGAAGCACAGAGCGCTCCCTCCTGCCGGTCTCTCCATGTAGCGTGGCCGGGCGGCGCGGGACGCGGGACAGGAACCTTTGTTTCCTGTACCCGGCCACCGGCGGAATGACAGGAAGTGCTCACTCAGTGAGCATTTCCTGTCATTCCGCCGGCGGCCGGGTACAGGAAACAAAGGTTCCTGTCCCACGTTCCGCGCCGCCCGGCCACGCTACATGGGCAGGAGGGGAGGGTAAGGACCACTAAGGGGGGGGGGGGGGGGTTTAAGGACCACTGGGGGGGATTAAGGACCACTAAGGGGTGGGAGGGGGGGTTTAAGGACCACTAAGGGGGGGAGGGGGGTTTAAGGACCACTAAGGGGGAGGGGGGGTTTAAGGACCACTAAGGGGGGGAGGGGGGTATAAGGACCACTAAGGGAGGGGGGGTATAAGGACCACTAAGGGAGGGGGGGTATAAGGACCACTAGGGGAGGGGGGGTATAAGGACCACTAGGGGAGGGGGGAGGTATAAGGACCACTAGGGGAGGGGGGAGGTATAAGGACCACTAGGGGAGGGGGGTATAAGGACCACTAGGGGAGGGATGGGGGGTATAAGGACCACTAGGGGAGGGATGGGGGGTATAAGGACCACTAGGGGAGGCATGGGGGGATAAGGACCACTAGGGGAGGGATGGGGGGATAAGGACCACTATGGGAGGGGGGGATAAGGAGCACTATGGGACGGGGGGGGGGCTAAAAAATGGAGCTGCTTCCTGTTCGTTAATTGTTGTGAGCACTGTTAAAAACAGTCTCCAGAGAGCCTCTTCTACACCAGACCTGTGGAGCCAGACTGAGCCCATCATCAGCCTCTTGTCCTCATCTGGTGGTAAGTAGGCAATCCAATATATTATTAGTGGCACTAATCTCTAATTTACCTCACATTAAATGGATACTATAGTCACCAGAAGCACTACAGCATAATGTAGTGGTTCTGGTGTCTATAGCCTGTGCCTGTAGGCTTTTTAATGTAAACACACTGTCTTTTCAGATAAGACACTTTGTGAAGACTGGCGTTGGCCCATATGGCAGAGCATATGGGCGGGGCATTGTGATGTCACATGGTGGGCTGGACATATGGGGGGGGCGGCAAAAAATTTTTTGCCTAGGGCGTCAAAAATCCTTGCACCGGCCCTGTATCTATCTATATTTTTTGTTAACTTTTTTTGCTGTTGTGAGTAGTGAATAGAGTTGAGCGAACCCGAACTGAAAAGTTCAAGTTCGTAACGAACATTAGGATTTTTGGACCCCGGACCCGAACACGGACATATCACTGTATGTTCGGGTTGGAGTTCGGAGTTCGGCGATTTAATGACGCGTTTTGAAAGGCTGCAGGGCAGCCAATCAACAAGAGTTTGACTCGTGTGCCCTTAGAAGCCATCACAGCCATGCCTACTAATGGCCAGTGCAGCAAGTGACTCTATAGAAGCAGGTCACTTAGTATTAGTAAATTATGCCCCTACTCGCTAAACCGCGAGTAGGGACGTGTCTATTAAACAGTGAGCAGCCTGAGCGGCGGTTGGGGGCCCTAAATACCAATAAGGAAGGGGGGACCTATGGTCCCCCCCCGGCCCCCCAGTCCTGAGCGGTGGGTGGGGGCCCTAAATAACAATAAGGAGGGGGGACCTACTGTTTACTAGACACGTCCCTACTCGCGTTATAGTGTGGCTGAAAGACCAATTTAGCCTTTTGGTAGATACCGTGGGAATTAGGGAGTTATCTACTAAGCGGCTGCTTATTTTATGTTATTTTAAGTTATTTCCCTATCCACATTTGTTCACAGGGCACTTGTCCTACTCTTACTCCCATTTTACTTCCTTTTGCAGCCCTCTAGCCCTTTCCAGGAGTTTTTTAGAGCCATTTTTGTGGCCAAAAGTTCGGGTCCCCATTGACTTCAAAGTTCAAAGTTTGTCCGAACCCGCCGGAACCGAACATCCAGGTGTCCACTCAACTCTAGTAGTGAATAAAGACATATGCATAATGTTTACTTCCTATTTGTAATAAAATGTATATATTCCTGCACCAAGTAGGCTAGAAAAAATCTTAAAATATAGCTAAAATTACTAAACACAAATTTTGCGTTTCAGCAAATAAGTTATGCATCTTACATTCATAGCAATTTCTGCAAAACGTATAGTTCCATTAGTTCATTATTTACAGTTAATTTCCTGTTGACAAAAAAAAATCAAAAAAAAAATTACAGTGCTCGTACAATATACCGCATGATTTGGGAGATTTGTCAAAGTGACACCAACACATTTCTGTCTAAATTTCAGTTAATATTTATCACAATTTATAAATTTCTGTCGTGTTTTTCATCTGTTTTTTATTTTGTACCCATTCCACTATATTTGACACAATTTTTTTCAGCGGTGCAATATATGTATCAATCTAAAGAGTTAATTTCAGTATAGTATAATAAGCCTATATACTGTGCATAATTATTTTATTTTTGCTTGAAATCATTCCTGGTGTATATAAATGGTTGTATAAATGGTAAAAGGTAAATGTACTTTCCATAAAAATCAGCTTTTTTGATATTGCAAGTATATGCATTGGTAATACCCCAAATAATATGACTACAACCCAAGAAATAATAGATTTGGATTCATGGGGAAAAAAACAGTCACATTATATTCAAAACAGAATCAGAACCAAAATAATAGTATAAAGACATTCGATGTGATCAGGGCCGGATTAACATAGGGGCTGATGGAGCTGCAACTCCAGGCCCATCCTCATGGAATAGACCCATTGATTAAAAAAAATAAAAAAAATAAAAAATATATATATATATATATATTTATTTATTTATTTATTTGTGTATTTACACATTACTCTTAGGGTTGCCACCTGGCCGGTATTTCTTCAGTATATGAGGCTGCCTAGCCAGTGCCGGTATTACAGTATTACCGGCAATACAAATGTCAGTCTCAGTATAAATAGAGATTATTCTACAATACCAGCGCCAGCCAGTAGGGGTCGCTGTGTGTGTGGAGAGAGGCAGGGATAAGAAGTTATAGCATCTCCCTCCCTGCCTCTTTCTACTCACTAATCCGCAGGGGAGCAGCTCTGCACAGAGAGTCCAGACAGCAGCTTCCAGCCTACAGCTCGGGTAAGTGAGGGATGGGGGAAAGGCTGCAGGGAGACATGAGGACACAGACACTAGGGGAAATTGGGAGGCACTAGGGGACACTGGGAGGCACTAGGGGACACTGCAAGACCTGGGGACACTGAGACACTAGGAGTAACTGTGAGATATGGGGATACAGACACAGACACTAGACACTGAGACAATAGGGGACACTGAGACACTAGGGGGCACTGGGAGACCTGGGGACACTGAGACACTAGGGGAAACTGTGAGACATGGGGACAGTGAGAGACTTGGAGACACAGACATTGGGGCACTGGGGGACATGGGGACCCTGAGACACTAGGGAAACAGTGGTCCCATGTCTCCCAGTGGCTCTAGTCTCTCAGTGTCCTTATGTCTCCCAGCCAGTGTCCCTAGTGTCTCGGTTTCCCCATATCTCCCAGCCAGTGTCCCTAGTGTCTCAATGTCCCCATTTCTCCCAGTGTCCTTGGTGTCTCTCAGTGTTTCTAGTCTCAGAGTCCCCTTGTCTCATAGAGTCCCCTAGTCTCCCAGAGTCCCCAAGTGTCTGTGTCCCAATGTCTCCCAAAGTCCCCAAGTGTCTGTGTCCCCATGTCTCCCAGAGTCCTCAGGTGTCTTACTGTCCCCAGGTCTCCCATGTCCTCTAGTGGGACAGTGTCTCCATGTCTCTGTGTCCTAGTGACATGGTGACACAGACACTAAGGGACACTGGGAGACATGGGGACACAAACACTAGTGGACACTGGGAGACATGGGGACACAAACGCTAGAGGACACTGGGAGAAATGGGGACACATGGTGGCACTGGGTGGCTTTGAGACCTGGGAGACTCCCAGTGTCCCCATGTCTCCCAGCCAGTGTCCCGAGTGTCTCAGTGTACCCATGTCTCCCATTGTCCCTGGTGTCTCTCAGTGTCCATAGTGTGCCATTGCCCCTAGTGTCTCAGTGTTTCCTAGTCTCCCAGAGTCACCTAGTCTCCCAGTGTCCACATGTCTCCCAGTGTCTCAGTGTTCCCTAGTAGAAAAGAAAAAACCTCAGGCACTCACTGTGATAGATTTAAGCAGGCTTATTGGACACCGCAATGTTTCAAGCTGTACCCAGATCTTTATCAAGTCTCTGGTGTCCCGTATGTATCACAGTGTCTCAGTGTCTACCAGTGTCCCCCTGTGTCTCAAAGTCACCCAGTGTAACCATGTCTCCCCCAGTGACTGTGTCCCCAGGTCTCTCAGTGTCCCCATGTCTCACAGTGTCCTTATGTCTCTGTGTGTCCTAGTGACATGGGGACACAGACACTAAGGGACACTGGGAGACATGGGGACACTGAGACACTAGGGGACACTGGGAGACATGGGGCACTGAGACACCATGATACATAGGGGACACTAGAGCCCTGGGGACACAGACACTAGGGGACACTGAGAAACAGGGAGATTAGGGGACTGGGAGACTAGGGCATACTGGGTGACATGGACACACTGGGAGACTAGGGGACACTGGGAGACATGAGGACACTGAGACACTGGGTGACATGGGGACACTGTGATACATAGGGACACTAATACACTGGGAGACTGAGACAGGGAGACACTGGGAGCAATCCATATATACAGTACAATCAAACTGTACGTAGTTTTTTGGTGATTTTACAGAATTATCTCTTATGTCACTCTTTGTGGTTTACATAATGTGATGTCACGCATACTAAATGTATATGCAAATTAGTAAGGCCGATATTTTTTTTTTCAAGAAAGGTGGCAACCCTAACTACTTTTCGTATACTCTTGCTTAAGTATGGAAATTTAAGAGGGATGTAGAGGAACAAAACTTGTGTGGACTGGCTGACAGTGAAATTAGTTTAGGTAATGCGGACTTTGGTCTCTCTAACACTATGGCATGTTCCCTTTCTTCTACACTCACTACATATACATTTTCTCTGTCATGCATTCATGCCAGGCTGTCCTTCAAATTTTTTGGGCAGACATGCCCTCTTTTTGGGTATGTTTGTCCCTTTCGGCAGTTCTGGTTACGTGATTCGCGTCAGTGGCCCACCCCTTTACCCTGTCCATAGACTTCCTGCTTCACTGGACACTGCTGTTAGGGGGTATGGATTTACTTGAAAGGTGAAAGAGTGAGATTAGCATAGGGTATGTGTTTTCTCATAGCTGCATCCTATGAGTTTACCTCCAGCACCTTCTCCATCAGATACATGATGCTTGGGAGGTATGACTGTTTTAGTGTTTTTGGTCGATAAAATTCTGTAATTAGGTCCCATCATAATTGTCAACACCAGGCCCATTGGGTTCTTAATCTAGCCCTGGATGTGATCAGACATAAAGAAAGTAGTAAAGACACCAAGGAACCACAGGATTAGTACTAAGGTCTCAAGGGAAGCATGAGTCAAAGGAAGAATCAGCATACCGTGTTCCAGGGAATCAAACTAAGTAGACTTATAGAGGTATGCCATAAGACTTACCTAATGGTTTCCAACCCTGAACTCATGGTGCACCGGTGGTTAATGCTTGGTTAGGCTTGGTCAGTAACCATAGTATATTTGAAGAGGATTGAGAAAAGTCTAAATCCGGGTGGTTGGTGTTTTCAAGACTGGCTGGGAAACCAGTGCTCTAAATTCTTCGCTCTCTGTGAAATAAAAAAATCTAGGCAGATTGTTTAGTCCTTTCATTCCCATTCAGGTGGGTTCAATAATGAAATGCAAACAGAGGTTGAACTAAAAAAAAAAAGGTTTCTTTTGTGACATTGTTACATACCTAGGTATGTTTTTTATGTAGATGTTTTCTGTTTCTTTAACAAATGGTGACCCTAAGAAGCTTACAAGTTGTAAACGTTTGTAACAAAATGGAAGACAAATGCTTTCCAAAGCATTCCTAGGAACTTACTGAAATTCTTTTGTCTGTCTAACCCTGTCCAACCAGTTTGTCCAGAATACATTTAAAAATAACCAGTACTGTCAACAAAGATGTTTGCCTGTAATGTGTAGTATTAAGATTCAAAAAAATATTTTGTGCTCATCATAATTGCCAACGTATGTGCTCATTTATCGTTACATGTATTCAGTAAATATATAAATAACCACAGCAGAGGTATATCACTCTTAGAGAAATACAGTACATTTCTCTGCTATTGTTTATTGTGTAATTCTGCAGAAATACAGAAGTAACATAACCACAGCAGTGCGATACAAAACCGCGCTCATTGGCTGAGATCGCATAGCTGGAGCTCTTAGCCAATGAGAGCAGCCCTGCATGATACCGGGTAGTTTATTGGAAAAGATAACTGCATTCTCCAGAAGGTGCACAGCGGAACCCCGGTAACATGTAAAATCGTTATAAAATATGGCATCAGTTTCTGAGAACCAAGTCTCATAGTAATAAGTATGTCCTCTAAAAAAAGGTGTGTGTGACTGCAAGGATTTTATAAAATCCAACAGATTTTCATTCGTGATAATCATAAAGAAGAGGCAACTGGCAGCATTGAAAGGAATAAATAAATTACAAAGAAAATAAAAAAAAGTTAATTTCTTTCTTTATAACTTTACATGGTTTGTGAAGGCCTTATCATTGTCAGGAGAAAGTATAGAGTGGAAAAGTTACGTTTATTCTGTATGACAGGAATGTGTATGTTACAATTCTAAGAGTGCTTTGTTTGATTTGTCATAGTAACATTGCTGGATTCATTTCATGGCTTTATTTATGTCTTCAACTTATAATGCGTAATCTCTTGACTGGTATGTTGTAAAACCTGTATTGCAGTTTTGGGTGTGAGAAAACATATTTTCTATCTGAATAAGCCTTGGGCTTTAGCTTCATTACTCAAATTCTTTGTTAACTTGTAGATTACTCAAGTAGATGTTAATTTACAGGATTAGAGAATTGACGTTTTTTTTTTGTTTGTTTTTTTAAAAACAGAGGTTAAATTAATGTATTATACAAAATACAGATTAAGGAACAAAGCACAAACAAAATATATACTGTGGTAAACTCACCAGTAGGTCACAGTACCCTAAATACTAATTTTAACATGGGAGATAAATATGCTGATTACAATACTTACGGTTTAAACGGCTTCCAGGGGACTCTCCACAATGTTAAGCTTACCTGTGGTCACCTCAAAAGGGGACTCAATACTGAAGGGCGGGGTGCTAAACCCAAAAGGAATCTTGTCTGAATTCCAAGAATAAAAAGGGAATTAGAGGCACACCCGGAACATGTAAGTTTCAGCAATATATATATATATATATATATATATATACAAAGTAGATATATATATATATATATATATATATATACAAAGTAGATAAGCAAGGCACTCCTCCTGAATTTATAAACAAAAATCAAAAACTGCCTAGGTGCAATCCCGCGTCCCAAATATACAATAATAAATAAAGGGAGCACACTAGGACTTTTAAATAGTGGGAAAAAAAAGGTCTTTACTGTATCAAATCATAATACAAATCCTGTGTAAAAGAATCGACGTTTCGACCCTCCTGGGGTCTTTATCAAGATCATGATCGTGATAAAGACCCCAGGAGGGTCGAAACGTCGATTCTTTTACACAGGATTTGTATTATGATTTGATACAGTAAAGACCTTTTTTCCACTATTTAAAAGTCCTAGTGTGCTCCCTTTATTTATTATTGTATATACAGTTTTTTTTTTTGTTTGATTTGAAATTTTTGCTCCAGAATTCTCTTGGAACATCAACAGAAAAAATGGTTTATTGTGCAAGTAGTATCTTATTCGATTCCCAAGCATATATAATACATATTTTTTTAGTTAAGTTCTGTATGTAATATCTTGAATTGGATTGTCACTATACAAGTTGGGACATCAGTGTGGTGTTAGCTGCCAATGGCATTTTTAGACTCTTTTGGGAGTTGTTCTTTGTTAGAACACTTTTCACTTGTTCCACTTTTTCACTTTGCTTAAAGGGAAACTCCAGTGCCAGAAAAACGATCCGTTTTTCTGGCACTGGAGGGTCCCTCTCCCTCCCACCCACCAATCCCCGGTTACTGAAGGGGTAAAAACCCCTTCAGTCACTTACCTGGGACAACGGCGATGTCCCTCGCCGCTGTCTCCGCCTCCGCGACGCTCCTCCTAGTGCTTACGTCGGCCGGTGGGCGAGACTAATCTCGCTCACCGGCCGAGGAGACCTAATGCGCATGCGCGGAAATGCCGCGCATGCGCATTACGTCTCCCCATAGGAAAGCATTGAAAAATCATTTCAATGCTTTCCTATGGGGTTTTGAGCGACGCTGGAGGTCCTCACACAGCGTGAGGACGTCCAGCGACGCTCTAGCACAGGAAACCTGTGCTAGAAACAAGGAAGTGACCTCTAGTGGCTGTCTAATAGACAGCCACTAGAGGTGGAGTTAACCCTGCAATGTAAATATTGCAGTTTATGAAAAACTGCAATAATTACAGTTGCAGGGTTAAGGGTAGTGGGAGTTGGCACCCAGACCACTCCAATGAGCAGAAGTGGTCTGGGTGCCTGGAGTGTCCCTTTAAGTTTATTAGCTTTCCACTTTGTTGTTCACTCTTTGGGATGGCTTTGATAGGGTCTCATCTCTTTTGATGTAGCCACAGACCCATAGTTTTACACATTTACAGTACAGGTGCAGTCTGGTCACCAGCAACATCACATATCAGCTCACTCTGGTCAATACATTATTCACTCAGTCCACATTCACATACAGTTAGTCTCTCACACAGATTGAGATACAATTTCGCATCTTGTACACTTCATATGGCACACAGTATGCCACACTCTGCATTTATATCTTTTCACATTGTAGTACATCTTGGAGCTATTTCCTTGTTTCTCTAAAATTGCCATATATATGCCTCCATTATAGGTTTTAATATACATTAGAGTATCTAATTCAGCTATTAGAACAACATTTGTATCCTCCATGCATGTTTTTATATTACTCTTCGATCCACTGCACCACAGTTCACGATATTCAGCCGTTTCTAAGCAACTGATATTGGTTGCGATCACATGACTTTAGATCACATGGTGGGTCCGTAACTAGGCAACCGTTAGAGTTGCGATCACATGACATGACGTCATCACGCACGTTCAGACGCGATTTTTTGGCGCCGGTCACAGGGGCAGGTCGGAGTAATGGGTTTCACACGGTGATAGGGTAAGATGATCTTTACACATGCTATATATTGTTTATTTTTGCAATGATTTGGCATCTTGATAAAGACCGCTTGACGGTCGAAACGTTGATTTGTTTGCCTAGCATCTGAATACACAGCTTTTCAAAAAACCAGTGAGTGCTCTCATTTCTTTTGATTTTTTATATATATATATATATATATATATATATAATAGGATATTCCTTGTTTTGGTCTGTTTTTGTCTTGAAGTGCACAACCAGTTTTTATGTATTGGACAAAGTTAATTGGGGTCAGACAATAGTCAAAGTTGTTACTATACATTAATTTGCTGGAAAAAAAAAAGTGAATTTGAGTACATCCAGAATATACACTTGTCATCAGTAGTGCTCCTGTAAATATCTAGATATATACAAAATACAGAACAGCACACACACAAAAATACAGGTTTAAATTTTACAAGGATACTGGAGTTCAAGCAGTAAGTATTGCAGTTAGCATGTTTATCTCCCATAGTAAAATTAGTGTAGGAAGCACAGACACTGGGGTATTGTGACCAGTGATGTATTTACCGCGAGGCTGACAAGGCACGTTCCAGGGGGTGACAAAAAATGCCACCCCCAAATGTTCCGGCAAATACCTTGTTACACATATACAGAGAAGTGGAAACCACCCAAAATACGTTTGAATATATATATATAAAATAGAATGACCTGTGTTTAGGTAGACTCTCCAAGCATATGCTCTGTGTAAACAAATCAAATAGCTAACATAGCGTAAAATAGTATATTGTAAGGATGTGAATAAATGTAATATAAATGCACTCACAAACGGATGAGAGAATCAGGCCTTTCACCCACTCAGGGGTACTGTGATGAAAATGAGATGTAATATCTTCCAACCAAATATGTAAGATAAAAAAATCAAATATAGTGAAGCACGTAATAAAATAATATATAGCACATTTATTGGTCGCACTTACACTTAAGTAGTATAAAAACAGCGTGTCTCCAAATAATTATGGACTTCTCGGTGATGTTATTCCAAAGTATCCACAATAGGAGTCTAGGAGCAGCGATTAGGGTACAGCAGAACATAAAATAAACAATCATAAATAAAAAAAGTTCACAAGGAATAAATCCAACGCGTTTCGTCCGGTGAGATGCTGGACTTCTTCAGGGATGTCTCTGGGTTCGTCCTTGTGAGTTTATATAGCTTGTATAATCTCCAATTCATCCGGACAGCTGATGACTCCGCGTGCGTTCCAATTGTGGAACGCAAAAAGGCGCCGAATGTCCGGAATTCTTGATTAGTAGTTCCGGGTATAAGGACGCATGCGCGTAACACGCGCATGCGTAAACAAAGAGTACCGCAACCTGAGAGGGACACAAAACATATGGCGAAAACGCCTGAATGTCTGCTAATCGAAAAAGTTAAGTTAGTGTGATAACACCAGAACCACCAATGTATATTTAGGGGACATGTATATAAAAAATATTTTATGGATGGAAGAAATACGAAACGGGGCTACAAGGTAGCTAAATATAAAATAAATAAAGTAGAGATAGTATAAAGTAAACTACCTGATCCATTATACATATAGTGTTCTGATGTATCATACCAAAAAAATATGTATTGTATAGCCATATATAGCCATTTATTAAGAAGAAAATACCAAGAAATTTTATACAAGAAATACCTTGTTAGCCTTGTTTTATGGGGATGGCCACCTTTGGGCCCCCTGCCGCGGGCAGCTAGTTGTGTTCTGGAATATGACGTTAGTCAAAAGATCACAGCTCCTTCACCATGATACATAGTGCACATGCCTGCCTGCCTGCCCACCTGCTCCACTGGACCCCAGGTATATAATCCACCCAGCTATTCCAAAAGTGGATTTGAATTTTTTTTAAAAATAACAATAATTTGTGAGTGTTGGGGGAAAGTGTGTGTGTGTGTGTGTGTGTGTGTGTGTGTGTGTGTGTAAACTACAGTATACACAGTATACACAAAATACAGTATTCATTGCACCCAACACTACATCACAGTCAGTGGTGTGTTTTTGAATTGTGCTGCCCTAAGCATGACTGTACTCAAGCACCCCCTAATTTAAATTTGTCCCACCCCTTCCTGCCACGCCACACCACTTCCTGTTCAAGATTAACACACATTTTGAGTAACAGACACACACTGACACAACCACTCACTGACAGGCACATATTCTCAGATATTCCCAGCGTCCATAGGAAAGCATGCGACCGGCTGAATGCGCGCGCGGCTCCTGCAGCGCATGCGCATTCAGCCGATGACGTCGCGAGGAAGGAGGAGAGGAGAAGGAAAGCTCCCCGTCCGGTGCTGGAAAGGTAAGTGTTTAACCTCTTCCTCTCTCCAGAGCCTGGCGGGAGGGGGTCCCTGAGGGTGGGGGCACCCTCAGGGCACTTTAGTGCCAGGAAAACTAGTATGTTTTCCTGGCACTATAGTGGTCCTTTAAGTGTGTGTGTGAGAGTGTTTGTCAGTGATTGTGTGTGTCTGTCAGTGTGTGTGTGTGTCTGTCAGTGAATGTGTGTGTTTGTGTGTATATCTGTCAGTGTGTCTGTGAGTGTGTTTAAGACATACACACACATGCACACACACACACACACACTGACAGACACAAACTGACACACCCACTCACTGACAGGCACACACTCTCAGATACTCTCAGATACTCTGACATACACACACTCACTGATTTGACACAATCTTACAGACACACACTGACAAACACTCACTGATAGACACACATTGACATACACACACAATCACTCACAGACACACTGTGGCATACATACACACTAGCTCACTCACAGACACACACATTCACTGATACACACACACTCACTCAAACACTGACAGACATACACACACACTCACTGACAGACACACATACACACTCACTGACAGAGAAACACTTACACGGACCGACACACACACTCACTGACAGACATATACACACACATTCACTGACAGACATACACACACAAATGCACACACACACATGCACACACACACACTGTTAGTGTGTGTGTCTGTCAGTGATTGTGTATGTGTGTCTGTCAGTGAATGAATGTATCTGTCTGTCTGTCAATGAATGTGTGTGTATAACAGCCAGTGTGTCTGAGTGTGTGTGTGTGTGTGTGTGTGTGGGTCTGTCAGTGAATGTGTGTATGGGTATGTCAATAATTGTGTCTGTCTGTCAGTGAGTTTGTGTGTGTCTGTCAGTGAATATGTGTGTATGTCAGTGAGTGTGTGTGTCTGTCAGTGAATGTGTGAGTATATCTGTCAGTTTGTCTGTGAGTGAGTGTGTTGTCAGTGAATGTCTGAGTGTGTTTGTCAGTGTGTGTGTCTGTAAGTGAGTGTTTGTCAGTGAGTATATGTAGGTGTATGTGTGTGTCTGTCAGTGAGTGTGTGTGTCTGTCTTTTAGTGAATGTGTGTGTGTTTGTGTGTATATCTGTCAGTGTGTCTCTGAGTGAGTGTGTCTGTGTGTGTGTGTGTGTGTGTGTGTGTGTGTCTGTAAGTGTTTCTCTGTCAGCGAGTGTGTGTGTGTGTGTCTGTCAGTGAGTGTATGTGTCTGTCTGTCAGTGAATGTGTTCGTACATGTCTGTCAGTGTCTATGAGTGAGTGAGTGTGTGTGTCGGTCAGTGTCTCTGTGAGTAAGTGTTTTTCTGTCAGTGAGTGTGTGTCTGTCAGTGAATGTGTGTGTCTGTGAGTGAGTGTGTGTGTATTTCAATGTGTGTCTGTCAGTGAGTGTGTGTGTGTGTGCGTCTGTCAGTTTTTGTCTGAGATATTGTCGTGAGCGGCAGGTGGGGACCCTAAATACCAATAAGGGGGGGACCTATTGTCCTCACCCCGGCCCCCACCCCTGAGTGGCAGGTGGGGGCCCTAAATTAGAATAAGGGGGTAACCTATTGTCCTCCCCCCAGCCCCCACCCCTGAGTGGCGGATGGGGGCCCAAATTAAAGTGTCCCCCCACAAGGTGACTAGGGATCCACAAACCCCTAGTCACCCCCCTCCCAAAAAAAAACCCAGATGCTGAAAAAGTAATCCATCTTCACCCATTGAAGGCCCCCTGCAATTAGGCTCAGAGGGACCCCTAGTCACCTGTGGGGTTACATTTTTATTTAGGGCCCCCACCCACCGCACGGGGTGGGCTGGGAGGGAGGACAATAGGTTCCCCCCTATTTTACTTTAGGGCCCCAACCCGCCGCTCAGGGGTGGGGGCTGGGGGGAGGACAATAGGTACCCTCCTTATTCTACTTTAGGGCCCCCACCCTCTGCTCAGGAGTGGGGGCCGGGGGGAGGATAATATGTCTCCCTCCCCTTATTCTGATTTAGGGCCCCCACCCGCTGCTCAGGGCTGGGGGGACACGATAGGTTCCCCCATTGTCATCCAGGGCTCCCATGTTTTTTTTTATTTTAATGGTGGCGGAGGGTGTTGTAAATTAAATAAATATATGTGTCATTAAGGTTTAGAATAACTCTTTAAAGTGGCACTGTCGAACTTACCTTTCCCCACTCGCTTACTCTTCTCTTCCTCTCTCAGGATCTGTTCTTCTATTCTTCCTATCTGATATAGTTTTCTTTAAAACATGAGAAAGTAGGGAGTATTTTGTCTTATGTAATTTCCTAAGCTTGACCAGCTGTGACCCAAAGAGGAGCTTAAGTTCGCTCCATTTCCTGAGGTCAAATAAACTTTTCCACAATACTCATCTCTCCTCCATGCTCTAGTGTTGCTTCATTCGTCGTTCGAATGGCCGTTCGCCGGCGAAACTACCAAATTTTATTCTAACCTAATGAGTATATATTGTCCATTCGTGTTAGGACGAAATTCGGTACCTTTGTTTGGAATTTCATTTGAATTAAAGAAATTCTGATCCTAGCCGTGCTGCGGCTGCATCTTGCAGTTGCTTAGTAGATAGCTCCCTAATTCCCATGGTATTTCAGCCAAATTTACTAATACTTAGTAAAGATTACTTAGTATTAGTATATAAGGTAGTTTAAAATCTCCCTTCTGCCCCTCCTCGCTATACCGTGAATTGGGGAATGTCTACTAAACAGTGAGCAGCCAGTGGCAAAAAACAAAAAAAAGACCCCGCACTCTATGCATTATGTCCCCCTGACCCCTACTCGTGCACCGTGTGTGGGGGCCACTAAACTATACAGGGGACCTCCCTCGGCCCCCACCCATAAGCGGCAGGTTACAAGAGGGGGGGGACCTACCTCCTCCCCCCTGACCCACCCATGAGCGGCGGGTGGTAGCCCTAAATAACAATGTCACCTATTGTCATTTAGGGCCCCCACCCGCTGCTCATGGGTGGGGGTCACAGGGTGACAATAGGTCCTCCTCCCTACTGTCACTATGGCCCCCACGTCACTATGGAGAGGGCATCATATCTAGCAACAAGGGTGGCATTGTTTAGGTCCATAAATGCCACATGCGGACATGGGGTCCCATATGGAGAGAAAAAGCAGTGTTTTACATTACTGGCTAGTTACACCCCTAGGTGCAGTCACTCAGACAGCCATTAGAGGTGCTTACGGTGCAGTGCTCATGTGCATGGAGGCGCTGAATGTTCCCCATAGAGATGCATTGATTCAATGCGTCTCTATGAGGAGGTGATGATTGGCGCAGCATAGAATTTTATTGTCCTATGGGAAAGTATTTGATTAGCTGAGATCATCAAGACTGCCATGGAGGCGGGGTCAGTTGCCGTAAGACCAGCGCAGCATGGAAAAAAAGGAAAGTAAACTCATTTCCTGTGCGATTTAAGGGTGGATGGAAACCTAAAGAGCTATTTTAACATTATACTGTCAGGAATACATGTTTGAACTCCTGACACTATAGCGCTCCTTTAACTGGACTGAACTTCCACTAAGAATACTAAGCGCAAGCCAGAAACAGTGGTCATGGAATGTGTTAACAATCTGCTTAACTGGACTTTGCTGGATTAGTTTCTTGACCAACAATAATTGCTTCATCCAGACCTCTATTTTACTTGACAAAGAAAAAAAATAGACAGCAGCCAGAACTGGCAGGGACATTAAAGATCTATCTGCTTGTCCCTGTGCCTACTCACCTTCTTGGTTGAGCATTGTGGTTTACACCTCTTTCAGGTTCAAATCACTTTAAGAGCTTCCTCAAAGTCCCCTGGAGCTTCTCAGAGCACCACAGCAAGCTCTCTTCATTGAATGAGCACTGGATCATGAAGAAGCAACAATACTTGCTTCAATCAGAACTGCATTTCACTTGACAAATAATAAGAAACAATTGAATATAGGACCGGTTCATTGTTATCTTCAAATTGAGATCAGTCAACGTAGCACAACACAGTTATACTCATATAACCTTAAATTTGGATTGACAAAGGTTAGACATGAACATGGTCTTGATCACACCCAGGGCCGCCATCAGGGCATGACAACCATAACGGTTGTCATGGGCCCGGCGGTCCTGGTGGGCCCGGACTACTCTGGCAGTCCGAGCCCCACATTCATTATGTGCACACATATATAGCGATTGTCGCTATATATCTGTGCACTGAGGGCCCCCTGCTACCTGTAAATTGTGGAGGGGGGCCCAGCAGCACACTCTGTCTTCCTTTCCAGTGCCTCTCTGTAACTTTCCTGCGGCCGCCAGAGTGTTGCCACAGGTTACCATGGCAACGCTCCGCACAGCACGCAGGCCAGTCTCGCAAGACTTAGTCAGAGAGGAGCTGGAAAGGAAGACAGTGTGTGCTGCTGCCCCTCCCCCCCCCCCCCCTCTCTGCAATGTACCACAGCTGGCCCCCTCCACCATGCCACTGGGCCACCAGGGAATACAGTCTTCCCCTCCCTGGCACGGTAAGAAGCAGGGAGGGGGGAATAAAATGTAAATATACACAAATAAATGTAAATAAAAATACTCCCCTCCCCCCTATTTTACACACACTGCATCCTTACAAGCACACACTCTGCACTGCAAACACTCACAATACATTAACTAAACACACTCTGCACTACACACACTCACACTACATTCACTAAACACACTCTGCACTACACACACACACTACATGCACTAAACACTCTGCACTACACTCACACACACTATATTCACTAAACACTCTGCACTACACTCACACACACTATATTAACTAAACACTCTGCACTACACTCACACACACTATATTCACTAAACACTCTGCACTACACTCACACACACTACATTCACTAAACACACTTTGCCAGGGGCGTATTAGCCGCGAGGCAAACAAGGCATTTGCCTTGGGCGGCATTTTCCAGGGGGCGGCAAAAAAAGCTGCCCCCAAATGCCCAAGGCAAATGTCTTGTTAGCCTTGCGGCTAACAAGACATGCTGGGCTGCTGCTGGGCGGTCGGGCGGCGCTGCTAGGCTGTTTGCTGGGCGGGCGGCGAGGGAGCACTTCCTCTGAGCTGTCTGCTCAGCTCCCTCGCACGCCGCAGAGTGAGGCTGGGAGCCGGAATATGACGTCATATTACGGCTCCGCCTCCCAGCCTCATTGTGCGGCGCGCGAGGGAGCTGAGCAGACAGCTCAGAGGAAGTGCTCCCTCGCCGCCCGCCCAGCAGACAGCCTAGCAGCGCCGTCCGACCGCCCAGCAGCCACTGGACCACCAGGGAAAAAAGATGACCCCCCCCCCCCAGCATTCCCAAAGGTAAGGAGGCTGGGGGGGGTTAAAGTAAAAAAAAAAAAGTGTTAATGTGAGTGAGTGTGAGTGTCTGTTAGTGAGTGTGTGTGTGAGTGTCTGTTAGTGAGTGTGAGTGTGCGAGTGTCTGTTAGTGAGTGTGAGTGTGTGTGTGTCTGTTAGTGAGTGTGAGTGTGTGTGTGTCAGTGAGTGTGAGTGTGTGTGTGTCTGTTAGTGAGTGTGTGTGTGTCTATTAGTGAGTGTGTGTGTGTGTCTGTTAGTGTGTGTGTGTGTCTGTTAGTGTGTGCGTGTGTGCGTGTGTGTCTGTTAGTGAGTGTGTGTGTGTGTGTGTGTGTGTGTCTGTTAGTGTGGGTGTCTGTGTCTGTTAGTGTGTGTCTGTTAGTGTGTGTCTGTTAGTGTGTGTGTGTCTGTTAGTGTGTTTGCCTGTGAGTGTGTGTGTGTGTGTGTCTGACTGTGTGTGTCTGTTAGTGTGTGTGTTTGCCTGTGAGTGTGTGTGTATGTTAGTGAGTGTGTGTGTCTGCTAGTTTGTGTCTGCTAGTGAGTGAGTGTGTGTCTGTTAGTGTGTGTCTGTTAGTGTGTGTCTGTTAGTGTGTGTCTGTTAGTGAGTGTCTGTTAGTGAGTGTGTTTGTCTTTTACTGAGTGTGAGTTTGTCTGTTAGTGTGTGTGTTTCTGTTAGCGAGTGTGTGTTTCTGTTAGCTAGTGTATGCATATCTGTCAGTGAATGTGTGTGTGTGTATTTAGAATGCGGGGTAAAGGTTGGGTGGGGGTGGCGCGCGGGGGGGGGGGCACCTGAGTTTTGTTCTGCCTAGGGCAGCACAAAACCAGGATACACCACTGCACTCTGCACTACACACACTACAGTCACTATATACACGCATGCATACAAACATTGCATACATTACACAAAATGTACGATTTGAATCCACTATACACACTGCATCCATGACACACATACTGCATCCATGACACACATACCGCAGCCACTACACGCATTCTACATCCACTATACACACTACATCCACTATACACACACACACTTCATCCTTGTGGGCGGACTCGGGGCTGGCCCCGGGGGCCCAGATCTTGAGCTGTGTCAGAGGCCCTAAAATTTCTGATAGCAGCCCTGATCACACCTACAGATACATACATAAATTCATACTATATTTGAAGCAGGACCTGACTAAATCTAGGCAGCAGCCTTGAACATGCTGTGATCAATATACACAAGCCAATGCCTTGTAAGCTACAGAAACTACTCAACAAATGGAACAGAAAAAGGACACTTGTACAAGTGCAGAAGCACCTTTAATTTCTAGCAGAATTATATGTAGCCATGTGCTCTTGCATGACACTAAATACTATGGCTTGAAACATCCCACAAGCATCTAACAAAGCAAAAAACATTACAAGAAATACATCTCTAACAAAAGCAAGAAACATTACAATTGTCAAGTGAATACTAATGGGTTAAAATGGGTTAGGGATACGAATACCCAGGAGATCCAAACATGTGTAGCTGATGACACACCAACTGTGAGATCAAGGCACCATGAATGAAGGTAAAGGCAAGACTTCTGGAGACACATTGCAAAGTGGTAACAAGTCAACAGGAGTTTTTTTTAATAGTTAATGCATTTCAAATACAGGAGATTTATATATTTTACCATTCCTGTGCAGTTCCTCAAATTTAATATCTATATTATAAAAATGACAATTTTTATTCTGAGGCAATACGGAGGAATAAAAAGAAATATAAATCTATGTCCTGGTGCTGGAACCAAAATGCATTTTCAGTGAAGATACAAATAAAATGAAATAGAATTCTCTCTCAGCAGATTTCTTATACCAAATTGCTTTATTATATTATGTTGAGTATGTGTGTTTACCTCAAACAGATAATTATACATTTGCCATTTGCAGATCTAACATGGTTTAAATGATTTCCATTGCTATTTTCCGATCATCTAGAGCCAATATTCTCAAAAGCTCATAAAATATAGGTGTGACACAAAAATATAATAAGGAACAAGAAATATGATGGTGCAAATTAATTTGTCATTTGATTCTGATGTAACCTTAATGGTGTGACAAACAAGTGTGAAAAGTGACTCTTTTTCAATGGTTTGAGGGAAAAACAGAAACGTGTTAAGATTAGACTTAGAGATTCCTCTCATTTTGAACTGCAGTTTATCCAAATTTGGGCCAATAGGCTGATCAGTGGAATATATGCATACTCCGAGATGGAATGTAGGGTCGCCGAATAACAAGTTAAAAGAGATGCACAATGGCTTAGCATGTAGTTTTGATACAGGATTTAGGATTCCACCCACTGAACAAGAGTGAAGCAGTAAAATAAATCTATATTTATATATTATATAATATATAAATATAGATCTTTGTACTGCTCCTCCTGTTTTCCCTCTATTGCTTACTCTCTCTCATTAGATCTGTGATACAAATAACAGGAAACGCTCCTATTAATGTACTGCAAAATATATACAAAATATTTATATCATGCATATATTCTGCAGTACACTGGCCCATTTTCACACTCTTTTGGCTCATCTGATTAGTTTCCTAAATATGTTATCTGTTCCTAAAATTCTGCCAAGCCAACCGACATATGGCAAAAACCCAGCCATTCCGAAACATTTATTATTTTTGAAAAAATGGTACAGCCGAAATAAACTTTCTCACAGTGAACGAGTTTAATTAAAATACAAATACAATCAAACTTTATTACTACATGATATTACAAACATTGTTGCCTTATATATTTCTATAATCATCACGTATTCATTATAATGTAATCCAATCTGAATGGAAGACATATAGGACCAAATGAAGTTAAATATTTATATTATTTTATTCACTTTGATTTCATGTTTAATTTGTCTCATGTCATTGTGAAGTAGGAAGTCAGATCTGTGGCATGGTGTCATTCCTTGCTGAATGTGTATACATTTTGACCAGACTAACCAAATCAAAGTTGGCTAGTCACTAAAGATATATCATCTTAGTGACCACTTTCCCGTGAGCAGCCAACATGAAGGTTCCTTTCCTCCAGATTACATAGTTAAAATTAAGTGGTAAGAAAATAGCTAAAGTTTAATCAGTAGTCATGCTTTTTGGATTTAACAAGCAGCACTTTACTCATAGGTATGAGTAAAATACTTTTTTTCCCTGGTATGTGAGAGCAGGAATGACTGTTGAAAAGCCAAGGAGTCAATGCGTTTCATAGTGTTTTCTTTGCAGAAGATAAAACTGCTTGTATCTTCAAAAGTCACACTACATTACACCCCAAACTAGAACCATTTTTTTTTTTTTAAATCTTTGCCCATATCAAAGAAGCAAATACTATAAAAGAACTACATATTTGTAGTAGCTCTGACTACTTTATACTAATGTGAAGATCCAGATTAATCAGCATAGTCAGCATAAATGGACATCTAGTGCCCAGGCTAAGAAAGGGGCCTGTGGCCCAATGCCTGTGACCGAACTGCAGGTCTAACTTTGAGGGTGGGGGTGTGGCGGAACCAACTTTGCCACTGTGAACTGGAGAAGTCTTGTTGCTAGCCTCCTGCCCTGCAACTATGGCCCTGGGGTGAATTAACCCTGTAAGAAGTGTATTTGGGCACAATGGATTTTTGTATGCTGTTCCTGGCCCTTTAAATACTTGGGAGCAGTGTTACAACTTTTAAACTGGCACTTCGAATGCAGCCGAAGTCGTCGAAGTGCCGAAGTCCTCGAAGTGGCCGCCATTCGACAAACGAACAAGTGGCGGCGGCCATTTTAACTTATTCGAACGTGGTCAGCGGTGTGTGCAGCCAAATCTATGGAACTGTTTGCGGCTACCCAAATGCACAAACACCGCTGACCCGTACCTTCTTCGACACTGCGGCTGGAGACTAAGTCCCGTTCGAAGATTCGAACGCTCGTTCGAATGGGACTTAGTCGTTTTCTCGGTGTAAAATAGACCGACCGCACAGCCCAAATTCATGGAACTGTTTTGGGCATGAAAATCTGCGTGCGGTCGGTCAAAAGTGACTTATACTTATCTCCCGAACGGCTGGATGGATTCGTATGATTTTTGGGTATGTTTGTATTTGGAATGTGCTGATTAATAATATGTAACATTGGATTAATATTAAAATTGGATGTATGGTTTTAGAGTTATGAAAGTTGGGTAAAATGTATGTTTAAATTGTACGGATAATTGGGTTTCCTCTCAGGCTAAGGGGAGGGAATCTGTGGGATGTAACCATTGTGTGATTGGATAATGTATAATTGTTTGTGGGCAGGGGAGAATTGCATAAAAGCAGAGTGTGTGTAATTAAACCTGAGTTCTACTTTACCCTCAATTTGGAGTGCCGTCTCTTATTGGAGGAATCTGCTACAAGGGATTGCTATGCTTGTCATATTCCCTTGCTACATCCCTGTTAAGCTCTTGTAAGCGCTGGTTCCTGTTTTGCTCTCTGGAGGAGTCTACGGTGGTTATGGTGTCTGCTGCAGTGCTTGGAGGCCTCAGGAAGCGCTAGGAGCATCCTTCAACGGAGGTACCCAGTCGGGGTGCCAGGTGATCCGTTACAGGGGGGACTTCCTGATTAAGGAGGGAGATCAAAAGATCTCTCTGATAGGCCCTGTGCTTCCTCACCTGTTCAATGGAGCAATGTGGTTTGCACCTCTGTTGGGTTCAGATCACTTGAATAGCTACCTTGTAGTCGCCCAGTGTTTCTCAATGATTACAAGAATTTCAGTCAGAGCTCTCAGTCATTGACTGAGTGCCAAACAGTGAGGAAGCTCTTCAAATTATCTTTACCCAATATTGGTACAGAACCCAACACTCCCCTACCAGAGCCCCAGGAAACATGATCCCTAGCTCACCCTCCATCACACCACCCAGCCCAAAATGTCCTACACTGGACTACCAGGCATAACAGTCAAATGTTAAGCAGATATTAAACACAGACAACTCTCAGGCACATTCAAAACGTAGACACTCAACCAGCACACATAGGCTTTCCCCACCCAACACAGCTTTCAACATCCTCCACATGCGAAACCCCTAGCTACTGCACACACTCTCATACACACAAAACTCCCCCACAGGCATATAACAGAACACTCACAGAACAGAGCCCATGGCTCTAGCAATGGGCCCCAATCTGGTATCCTGCCTAGGGCCCTCTGCAAACTTAATTTACCTCTGCTACCAGAAGTCTGGTTTAGAACATCATATGATATTTAGGAAATGCCTCCAATAAAGACACCCCTATTGTTTAAAAATCTCTCTAAAGAAAAACTCTATAGTAATGTTTGCCCTAATCAATTCAAGTCATACAGTATAATGTTTTGATACGCTGGTAAGAAGACTTCTCCCATCAAATTATTACTCCCCCCTGAACTTAAAGGAACACTATAGTCATCAGAACAACTACAGCTTATTGAATTTGTTCTGGTGAGTAGAATCATTACCTTCAGACTTTTTGCTGTAAACACTGTCTTTTCAGAGAAAATGCAGTGTTTACATTACAGCCTAGTGATAACTTCACTGGCCACTCCTCAGATAGCTGTTAGAGATCCTTCCTGGGTCATGGCTGTCTAAAATGCATCCAAAATTTCAGTATCTCCTCCCACTGCATGCAGACACTGAACTTTCCTCATAGAGATTTATTGATTCAATTCATCTCTATGAGGAGATACTGATTGGCCAGGACTGTGTTTGAATTGTGCTGTCTCTGCCCCATATCTGCCTTTTTGTCAGTCTCAGACAATCCTATGGGGAAGCATTGTGATTGGATAAGGGTGCCACTTCTGCTGACAAAGGGAAAAAAACAGCAGCTTCAGGCTTGAATACAAGTAATATTTTACTATATTTAGGGAGGCAAGAGGGGACCAGGGTGGCTATATGGTGGTTTTAACCCTCCAGGGTCAGGAATACATGTTTGTGTTCCTGACCCTATACTGCTCCTTTAAATGATATGTACAAGGAAATTGTATTTAGTGGCCAGATTAGATTGAAATTCATTAAATATTCATTAATACGTTGTAGTTACTTGTTCATTACAGTTAAATTAAAATAAAATATTAATTTAGCATTATATGACTTTTCAGGCTAAGTTTATTTTTAGTGGTTTTGAGAGTTTTCATTGCTAGATTTATTAATAACTTTCCCAAGATGCAGCATTAGAGAGTGTTGAAAATAATTGATGATACATGCCTGATACATTTCAAAGTGCACCTGCATTATTATAGCTGCAGGAATACAAACCTTGACATATTTGTCACAGCAGCAATAACTGTATCTTTCCAACAGCTGCTTTACTGAAGAGCCTAAGATAAAATCGTTCTACATTCAATTTTTCTTTGTATTTCTTCATAAAAGCCCTGTAAGTCATGTGATTTCATTCTTTCTACCATTGCTCAGTTATGTAATGTAACAATTGATTTACACGGAGAGTGAGCGATGAGAGTATGAGGGTTGAAGGTGAATGTTCTTTCCCTATGGCCTGTGGTTGTTTGACATGCTCATGACTCAAACCTTTGCAATGCATCCCAGCTGCAACAAGATTACAGGTAGATTAACACATTTAAAGAGGAACTGTCACTAAGGAAGAGAAGACACATTTTAATAACTAAATAAAAGTTAGAAATTAGTCAAGATTTTATGTTAGTTTGATTTCCATTTATTTAAAAGCAACCAATCATAGTTTGGGGTCCATTATGAATGTCCCCATGTTTCACTGATTGTTAAAGGGACACTCCAGGAACCAAGACCACTTGTGGAGTGATCTCGGTGCCAACTCCCACCTTGCAGGGTTAAAGGACCACTATAGTGCCAGGAAAACATACTCGTTTTCCTGGCTCTATAGGGTCCTTGGGTCCCCCTCACCCTCTGGGCCCCCCTCCCGCCAGGCTCTAGGGTGAGGAAGGGTTTAATCCCTTACCTTTTTCCCAGCGCCGGGCTCCCTCGGCGCTGGGGACTCTCCTCCTCCTTTCCCGTCATCGGCTGAATGCGCATGCGCGGCATGAGTCACACGTGTATTCAGCCAGTCAATAGGAAAGAATTCTTAATGCTTTCCTATGGACGCTGGTGTCTTCTCACTGTGATTTTCACAGTGAGGAGCGCGGAAGCGGCTCTAGCGGCTGTCAATGAGACAGCCACTAGAGGCTGGATTAACCCATTTGTAAAAATAGCAGTTTCTCTGAAACTGCTATGTTTACAGCAGAAAGGGTTCATCCTAGATGGACCTGGCACCCAGACCACTTCATTAAGCTGAAGTGGTCTGGGTACCTATAGTGGTCCTTTAAGTCCTCCTCTAGTGGCTGTCTATCGGAATCCCCATAGGAAAGCATTGAATAATGTTTTCCTATGGTGAGGTCTAATGCGCGCATGGCCATTGTCACACATGTGTATTAGGTCTCCCCCGCCGGCTGACGTCGGCGGTGCAGGAGCATGGGTGGAGCCTGACATCGGCGCTGTATTCAGGTAAGTCACTAAAGGGGTTTTAACTAAGATGTTTGCACACAGCCCTCTTGTCTCTTGTGGCAGACAATATAATGATGGTATACTCTGTGAACTTGCTAACCTACTTACCACACCTAGCTGCACACCTTCCCCAGTAAATGTTTCAATGGTATTTACTGTTGTGAGCAAAAGAGGAATAATTTCCAACAAAAAATTATGACAAGAACTCCGTAAAGAAACAGGTTTCCCATTTTCAGTTATTTTTTGAGCTTTTGTATAGATCTTCCAACAATTGGTTAAAATAAATCAATTCACCTTTATTGTGGACTATCCCAGGGTGCAACTGGCCTGAGGTTTGCCAATCCTCACAATGTGATTTGCAAAAAAGTAATGATGGTCCAGGCACTCAAGTTCAATCCAGTGGGCAGATTTATTGGAGCAAAATCGAACGAACATTTCGGCCCATAACAGGGCCTTTGTCAAACTAACCACAATTGTTTTGATATCCTTTGTAAAGGATAATCAATTCAACAATTAACACTGTGTATATCAAGACATAGATAATCAATCACATTTATCACATGTTAATAATGCATACCAATAGAGCATACAAATTGTAAAAAAAAAAACATCAAGAGCACAAGTGTCACATACATTATCTTCCAGCAATTATAGCAATTAAAAATTTGTTGTAAAAAATGAAATACAGATCTAAAATAAAAATAGTGATGTAGAGAGGAGCCTAACAGCCGGCACAGACAGTCACATGATCCTGCAGCTCTGAGCTGCTAAAACCCAAAAAAACTGGACACTTACCTTTGCTGGCTTGCTCTGGGGAAGCCATCTGGATAGCCTGGTTACCATGGGGTGCAAATAAAAAAAACAAAAAAACAGGACAGACCAAGCCTGACTATTACCGATCTGTGGAGACAGGCACATAGCGCGAAGATGGCCGCCCTATCTGGAGGCTTCTCAGACTCCTGTGATGAGCTGTCCTACAAAGCAGATGATGAACCTTTACTTGCACCTGTAAAGCCACCACAGGCCTCGATGGCACCAGACTCCTCCTCGGTGACTACCTCGGTTCTGAAGGAGCTCCTGGAAAACCTGCAGAAAAACATACTTACGGATATGGCCATGATCCACAGAGGTTTGCAGGGACTGACAGGCCGCATTGATGTACTGGAGGGAGCTTCCAATAGAGGCACACAGCAAATAGGGTCACTCCAGCAACCTGTACATGACCTACGGCAATAGAATTAACTATATGAACGCCGCTTTGCAGCACAGGAGGATAGAGGATAACAGACGTAGGAACAACATGAAGGTTAGAAGGGTTCCTGGGGGTGTCCCAGAAGCGGAACTTCCACACTTAATGAGGAGACTGTTGCTGGCCTTGTTACTGCCACCACAGGCCAGGTCAGTGATCTTGGATGGACTCTTCTGTGTCCCAAAACCAGCTATGGCTCCAGCCACAGCCTCAAGGGACCTGGTGGTCCATTTCCAGAACATGAAAGATAAATCAGGGGACTTGGCTGCCCTTTGGGGATGTGCCCTTATCAATTCGAGAACATGACTTTGGCATTCTATGCGGACCTGTCGGGCCTTACCTAAGCCTGGTGGAGATCACTCAGGCCACTTACCTCCCTCTTACAGCAGCACAACGTTCAATACCGCTGGCGCCTGTCTCATACACTAGTTACCCATAGAGACACAACATACCCCCTCCAAGACCTTCACGGTGCCAAGGCACTTTCACAAGTCCTAGGAATTCCGCCGGACTCTTTGACACAAGGAGGCCCTACTAAAGTTTCTAAACCTCCACACACCTGGGACCCAGCAAGGATTACCCTGTTTGTTCCACAACAGTCTGCACCGGACTCATATGCTGCCACTACCACCTGAAACTCAGAAGGGGACTATGATATGCAAACCACTGGGCACCTCCCTTGGTGTTGTGTCTTGTTTTGCAAATTCTAATTCGCTGCAGTTTTATTTTTCTCTTATTCTTATTATTTTTGTTGTTGTTCATTATTAGTCCACTCTCTAAGATAGCTGTCACCTCTGTTCCGGGAACAGACCAACTGGTATTAGAACCTAAATTCCCCCTCCTGCCTCAGAGCTCTGCTAACGAGAAGCATGCGCACATGTAAGACTAGAGAGGCGGTAAACTCTTCTTTATAAATATAGCTTACACAGCTTACTAGCCACGATCCTAACCCAGACTTAGCGATCTTATCTCTCACATTTTGTTACGTTGCTTTGTTTATTTTTACTCATTGATAGTAAAGCTTAGTAGTTTCCACAACCCAACACAATCTAAGCATCGACCACACACGATGCTGACACAATGACCCCGCACGCTGCTAACACGCTGACCACACATGTCGCTGTCACACGATGCTGTCACTAAGCATAAGCTGCGTACGCCATACTACGCTTGAGCCTAATTCGGCATGATATACATTGGATTGGCTGAAATAAGCAAGGGGGCATGGCCCAATGCCATTTTGGCCAATCAGCACCTCCTAATAGAGATGCATTGAATCAATGCATCTCTATGAGGAAAACTCTGCATCCCCATGCAGAGCGTGGAGGTGCTGAAAGGCACTGCTGCCTACTGTGCAGCACTGAGCCAGGAAGCACCTCCAGTGGCCATCTGATGAGTGGCCACTTGGAGGTGTCCCTAGGGGAAATGTAAACACTAGCCGAAATGTCACATGGACAGAAATCATACCCCTAAAACTAGGTCGGCCAAACCAAATGTTTCCATTGTGCCCAAGTCAATTGAGCATGATCTATACATCAAAATCACTTCATTAAAGTTGTAATCACAGTTTAGCTATTTTAGCCTGAATCTTTCGTGAATCTTGTTTTCAATTTCTTCATTTTTGGTGAATAATCCTATTGTTATTTATATTTTCTGCTACAATATTGGTTCAAAATAGCCATGTGTAACAATCCCTCTGCTTCTCTGACTGGAGCACAGGAAACAAATATTCATATGCAAATTATTCAATAATATTACTCTTTTAAATACTTTAATTCAGGATATGTTTAAAACTAAACAAAATAATAGAGTGAGTTAATTTAATTGCTTTGTTTATTTTTTGTGTAGCAATTTGCAGCATTGTGTTACCGAAGTGAGACGGAAATGTATTTTTTCTATAAAATTACTTTACAAAATATGTATTTCCCTTTCTATATTTTTTTTTTAGTTCACATACTGTATGCACTTTGAAGAGAGTTCCTCAAAGAAGCAACAGTATATCAGAAAATTATTAATTTTCACTTTTATCTCACCTGTGCTTACACATAATTAAGAGACCTAGGCACAAGAGAGAACTAGACTTAGAAATTGTATAACTCAGCAAATATCCAATATGTGGATTATGGACTACAGGGCTTCTCACAGAGGTGGAGTGGTTAAAGGAACACTATAGTGTTAGGAATACAAAACTGTGTTATAATTTCCCTCTTCTTTGCACCCCCCATGGCAATTAAAGAGTTAAAACCCCTTTAAAGACTTACTCCGTCTCCGCCTCCTCTTAGGGGATCATAATGAGCTATGAGAACCGCATGCCAGCCTGTTACCCTGTGACTATGGCCCCTGTGATAAAACTTGGTTTAAATCACAGTTCGTGCCTTTTTGAATTTTTATGGCCACAGTTCGTAATTTCGAAGTGGAACTTAAAACTTCAAAACAGTGGAAGTGGCCGTCACTTGACATTAGAACACGTGGTGGCGGCCATCTTGTTTGCATGGACCAAAACCGCGAATAGACTTCAGGGAGACTTAGCCGCGAATGCCCTGGAACTATTTTCGGCATGAAAACCTTGTGCCGAATTGCCATGGTCCCAAAGTTCCGAAATTACCGAATTTCCAAAGTGTCGAAGTGCCGAAGTTCCGAAGTGTCAAAGTGCCGAATTGCCGAAGTCCCGAATTTCGGAATGCCGAACCGAAACGAAAGTTTTTCCCATGCACATGCCTACCGGACAGTCCTCCAGCGGCACTTAGCCGCGATTCTATGGAACTGTTTTGGGCATGGGATCATGCATGCGCCTGGGTAAAACTATGACTTCCATAAAATTTCTGAACCCCTGGTCTGATCTGGGTGATTTTTGGATATGTTGTTCACCCAGATCAGGGCTATCAGGGAATATGTTATATTTTGGGGTACTTATTGGACTTTGTAAAAATGTGTGTTTTTTTCTGCCTGGGGATAATTAGTTAATGCATTATCTGCCTTAATTATATCACAGGCAGAGGCGAGTGCAGTGGCGTACACATGACACATGGGGCCCCGGTGCAAAAATTGATCCGTGGGATCCTCCACCCCCCCCTCGCGCGGTATGTACGCCAGTGCATGCAGATGCACACACACTTAAAGGACCACTACAGACACCCAGATCACATCAGCTCAATGAAGTGGTCTGGGTGTCAGGTCCCTCTAGTTTTAACCCTGCAGCTGAAAGCATAGCAGTTTCAGAGAAACGGTTATGTTTCACTGAGGGTTAATTCAGCCTCTAGTGGCTGTCTCACTGACAGCCGCTAGAGGCGCTTCCGCCATTTTAAGACACTGAACGTCCATAGGAAAGCATTGAGTAATGCTTTCCTATGGGCGGTTTGAATGCGTGCGCGGCTCTTGCCGTGCATGCGCATTCGGAGCTGAGAGGTGGAGGGATCCCCAGCGCCATGGGAGTCCGGCGCTGGAGAAAGGTAAGTGCTGAAGACACACACACACACTCTCACGAACAAATGCATACACACTAGCTAACAGACACACACATTTACTGACAGAGACACACTCAGCGGCAGACATACATACACACTCACTGACAAACACACACTCACTAACAGACATCAAACAGACTCACTAACACACACACAAACACACTCAGTAACAGACACACACAGTAACACATTCACTGACACTCACTAGCAGACACACACTCACACTAACACTCACACTAACACACTCACACTCACACTAACACTCACACACACACACTAACACTCACACACACACACTAACACTCACACACACACACACTAACACTCACACACACACACTAACACACACACACACTAACACTCACACACACACTAACACTCACACACACACTAACACTCACACACACACTAACACTCACACACACACTCACACACACACTCACACACACACACACACACTCACTCACACTAACACTCACACTCACTCACACACACTAACACTCACACTCACTCACACACACTAACACTCACACTCACTCACACTAACACTCACACTCACACACACACACACACTAACACTCACACTCACACTCACTCACACTCACACACACTAACACACACTAACACTCACACTCACTCACACACACTAACACTCACACACACTAACACTCACACACACTTACACATGTTTTTTTTTTAAAATTTAATCCCCCCAGCCTCCCTAACTTTTGGAGTGCTGAGGGGATTCCCTGGGGTCCAGTGGTGCTGCTGGACTCCTGGGGGGCCGGTCACCCGGCGGGCAGTCAGGCTGGCCAGTGCGCGAGGGAGCACTCTCCCCTGAGTGCTTCCTCTTCAGCTCCCTCGCGCGCCGCGTACTGATACTGGCGCCGGAAGATGACATCATCTTCCGGCTCCAGTATCATTGCGGTGCGCGAGGGAGCTGAAGAGGAAGCACTCAGGGGAGAGTGCTCCCTCGCGCACCGGCCAGCGTGACTGCCCGCCGGGTGTAAGCAGGGCCAGCCTCGGGGGGGCCTGAGGTGGCCGGCTCCTGGGGCCCCCAGGAGAAGAGGCTGGCCCAATGCGTACATACCGGGTCGCAGGGGCGGCCGGGCCCCCTGGTGGGCCGGGCCCGGTCGCAGCCGCGACCCCTGCGACCCTGGTATGTACGCCACTGGGCGAGTGATTGTGTACTGTATGTGGGAGTGTCATTCATTGTCACATTGTTTTTATTGGCTTGTACACTTTGTGTCCCTGTGCCCAACAAGGTCCACCTGTGCGTCACCTTTGTTGGGAAACTTGCATAAAAGGCCAGTGTGCCTCCATTAAAATTGAGCTCCTGTTTAAACCTCAACACGTAGCCTCGTCTCATGATTGAAGAGGAACTGCTTTTTTCACACTGGGGATTGCTATACTCTTTATACTCCCCTGGGTTCTGATCACTAGCTCTTCTAAGAGCTGTTTCTGCTACGCTCTCTGGAGTAGGAGAGGTCTTTCCCACACGGTCCTGGATGTCAGAGGTTGGTCCAGGGTGGAAGGAAGACGGCGAGATTCCAGTTAAGCTACGGCGGTTGTGGAGTCTCCGGTGCTTGTGGTGTCTGGTGCGGTGCTTATGGTGCTCGGCGTCAGCTAGGAAGCATCTGTTGGCGGATGTACCCAGTCGGGGTGCTAGGTGATCCGTCACACCCTATATCAAACTGGAAGCCAATGTAGGGACTGACAGAGGGGGGAGGTGTGGGGGAACAGGAAAATGAGCCTCACCGCCGCATTCATTATAGATTGCAGCGGTGCAAGCTTGGAGCACGTCCTGAGGACGTCCAGAGTGAAACAGCAGGAAGCACCTCTAGAGGCTGTCTGGTAGACAGCCACTAGAGGCAGTCTTTACCCTGCAATTTAAACATTGCAGTTTATTTGATACTGCAATGTTTTACACTGCAGGATTTAGGGGATAGGGACAATGAGACGAATTGGTCTGAGTGCCTATAGGGTACCTTTAAAAATGGTTACCATATTGTTTGTAGTAAAATAAGTAAAGTAAACGTTTGTAAAGTAAAAAAAAATGACTTTACAAAATATGTATATCCCTTCCTTTATCTGTGTTTTATTTTTTCCCCAAACTGTATGCACTTTGAAGAGAGTTCAAAGCAGCAGTATGTCCAAAAATTATTAGTTTTCACTTTTCTCTCATCTGTGCTTACTCATAATTAAGAGACCTAGGTACAAAGAGAGAACTAGACTTAGCAATTTTATTACTCAGCAAATATCAAATATGTGTGAAAGGATTATGTACTAAAGGCCTTCTCACAGAGGTGGAGTGGTTAAAGGAACACTATACTGTTAGGAATACAAAACTGTGTTCCTAATATTATGATGTCCCTTTGTCCCTCTCCTTTGCACCCCCCATGGCAATTAAAGAGTTAAAACCCCTTTAAAGGCTTACTCCACCTTCTTCCAAGGGGGAACATAAGGCACGAATCGCGAATCGCAATGGGAAAGTATTAAATTAATGCTTTCCAATTGGGGGATTTGAATATGCTGGATGTTCTCATGCACAGCGTGGGGACGTCCAGCGTGAAACAGCAGGAAGCACCTCTAGTGACTAGAGGCAGTCTTAACCCGGCTATATAAACATTGCAGTTTATCTGATACGGCAATGTTTTAGACTGCAGAGTTTCGGGGACAGGGACAATGAAGTGATTTGTGTGCCTATATTGAACCTTTAAAAATGGTTATCATATCGTTTATAGTATAATGAATGTGTATGTATGTGTATGTATAATGAATGTGTTTGCTAGACTGTACAGTACGTGGGGCTGTAGCAATTTATTTATTATGTTTCTTGTTCTCTCTGTTTGTTGTTTGCTTTCATCTCATAGTTGCATTTACCAAGAAGGATTAATTTCCTGCATCCTTTTAAATTCTTCTGAAATTCGTTCAAGTAGCATAATAAATAATATATGCATTGCATTTTTCAAATCCCCAATAACGTTTTACTTACAGGGTTATTCACTAAATTGAGAATTGTTGAGAATCCAAGGTGAACTCTATGGGAATTAAAAATGTAAGGCCAATATGAGTGAATTGCTTCCAGTTTGGCTATTTTGGCTTTACATTTGAAATTTACTTTAAATTCATTTTGAATTCTTAAAAAAACTTTTTACACATACCCATTTCCATCTCCAATGCTCCCTGGCATTGGGTTGTGCTCTTTTTCCGCCTATCTTAGCCCATAGGGGGTTCTTAATGTGCATGGCCTGCATTAGGCCTTCCCCATAGGAAAGCATCGCCTCAGTGTTTTCTTATGGGGATTTTCAATATGCTGAATGTGGATGCTGTTTCACAGAGTCAAACTTTATGAGTTTTCTGAAAGCCAGTCGTAACCCTTTAATGTAACTGCAGTGCTTCACATTGCAGGGTTAAAAGAACAGGGACATTGCAGCCAAAACACTTCAATGAGATTAAGTGGTCAGGGTGCCTATAACATTCCTTAAATCCTCATTTCAGTGAATATCCCTGTAAGAGTTCCTAACTAAAGTGTGAATTATAGAGACATCAAAGTGAATTTAAAACTTTAGGCTAAAGTGGTCAAATTAGAAACATTCTCCAAATTAGTATGTTTTCAATTCGTCTCTTTTGGACAAAATGTTTAAATTGACTTTGAATTCCCGACAAGTCATTATAAGTGGATATCTCTGTAAATGTAAGCATTGCTGATACATAGTCAATGACCTCCTTAATACTGGAGGTGTCAGCTGTCACCAGGAGGGGACCTACAATGAAATGAATCATATACCACCATCTATTTGGGTTAATCATAAATTTGAACCACAGCAATCAGCGGGAACAGTGATGGTCATTTTTTTTTGATCACAAAATTGGCCTTTTTGGAGATCTCCCAAAATGTCTACATGCTGTCTATATTGAAATTATTCCTTGCTCCTCTGTTTTGCTATATATGGCAATTAATACAGCACTTAATATGGTACTTTATTTTATAGGACATATTTGAAAACCCAGGACATACTTGAAAATGAGAGAAATCTCAATGTATCTTTCCTAGTAAAATATTTTATAAATACATTTTTCTTTTCAAAAGTGCCAGAAAACACTAATAAAACACGGGACCATCTTTTAGGTGTTGTTAATTAAAGTAAACAAACATTAATTGACTTAACAACCTGACACACATTATACATGTATTGTATAAATCACCCACTGTACAGCGCTGCAAAACCTGTTGGCGCTTCATCAATAATAATATAGTACCATCAAAGTCTGAGTTTGTATGAATTTTAGTTACTCTGTAACTCGGGTGTAATGATTTGACATTGCTGCGGAATTCGTTGGCGATTTATGAATAATAATAATAATAATAATACTGAACCATCAAAGTTTGAGTTTATATAAATCTACAGACTCTGTAACTCAGGTGTAAGCATTGTGTTTTTACAAAGTACAGATAAAGTCCCTGCTTTATGGCACCTTATCTCCTATCCTATATGTTTACTCAGCAGCTGCTGCCCTGAATCTCCCAGTTACAAGTCTCACAATAACACAGTGATACTGGGCAGTGTGAATGCCGGCTTCTATGGTTGTACATCACGCTTCAGTCCTCCCGGAGAAAGAGCAGGAGAAGGAGGAGGAGGTGGGGATGAATAAGAAGTGGGAGGAGGGCTGAGACCATCTGTGTCATGTGCTCTACTATTCATGTGTTTACAGTAGGAGATTTCCCCTGCCGGTCTATTACCTGGATTACAGTAATCACCTGGATGACGTATCACTGTAGTTTCAGCAGCATCAGAGCCAACAAGCTGAAACAGACAGAGGGAGGAAGATCAAGGGGCAGACGGCCCGGAAGCCCCTGGAATATCACAGCTCGCGGGTTCGCATCCCCACAGCAGCTTCCACCTTGCAGCATTAGAATACTGGATCTGAAGTGGTGATGGTATTGAACAGTAAGGAAGATCCAATAGTTTATACTGATATAACCGGTCCGCCTGCAATTAAGTGTTTAATCTAAGGACAACGCAGGCAGGAGGATATTTATGGTGCTAATGACAAGGATTTCATTAATTAAGGTGGGGATTGGGACCCCACCAGGGACCCCCCACGTGTAATGTACAACCCCCGGCGCTGCTGTCAAGGTACCACTGAAACAGGGTCGTGTGACACAGGGGCAGCTCAGATGACAAGTCCTAAGAAACTCATCCCATCTCCTCCAGCAGATCTGCAGACTTGTTGAACGCCTATTGCAACTTCCAGTCTCCTTGGAATTCTGAATAATTATCCATGGAATGCTTTGTATTCACTTAGAGGATATTTTATGTCTTGCCCCTCAATGGCTGGTGGACCTTAAAACCTGTTTTGAATATTATTATTAATAGTATTATTTGTTCTGTTTCGTCCTCACTGCACATACAACATTATTATTTTTTTTATATCTATGTTACACCCTAAACAAAGCACTTTTTTCGGAAACTTTATGGGGGAGATCACCAATTTTGGAGATGCTAAGGAAGGAGTTACCTTTGCCACAGGGCTGGGAAGAAGCCAGGGATGTTGATGGGAAAATCTACTACATCGATCATGCAAGTAAAACCACCAGCTGGATAGACCCCAGGGACAGGTAGGAGAAAATACCACTGTGTTTTTTTTATTTTTTTATTTAGGACTATTCTATCCTTTATAGGTTATATTGATTCACTGAAAAATGTGTCAACCTGCTATTGATCTCTGTTACTTTATTTCATGGTAAGTTCAATTGCTGACAACACTGCTGTTCGTTGGCTTTTTACTTCATTTAGTACATTTAGTACTAGGCCCCTATCAACAATAACAGCTGTCACAGGTGCCTCATTTTATTTTTGTTCCTTTGATATTAGAAATGTTTTAAATAGTTTATTTTCTTATTTTTATTGGTGTTCTCGATATATATATATATATATATATATATATATATATATATATCTTTTTTTTCTTATTTATTATTTATTATTATTATTATTATTATTATTATTATTATTAATAATAATAATATTAAATAAAATGTAAATGTTTGTTTCCTTGCAAGATTAATAACATGGCTTTATTTTTATGTTTGATTTCTTCTCTTCATATTTATTTGTTATTACTCTTATTAGAAAACAATTATTAGTAATCATGACATTCCTAATTATCTGTCTGTCATACATTGGTCCACCTATTCAATGTGTGGGTGTTATGGTAACATTAACCTATTTCATGATAAAAGTACTACTCAGCCACTTGGCAAGAAGAGGTTAATTAATTTAATTAATAGTTTGGCACAAGACAACTCTATTTGATCTGTCAACAGTGTTATTTTGCTGTTGTAATACAGAAATAATTGGAAAATGTAGTAGTAGCATGCAACCATGTTGAGAGACATATATATGTATGTATATATATATATATATATATATATATATATATATATATATATATAAATTCTCCACGTATAGAATAAGGGCAACAGTAGAAGTTTGCATATGGTCTTCTGTGGCCTGTTCATTCAGTAAGTGTTAAGTTGTATTTTCTTTACCCTAGTATAAATAATGGTAGCCTTCTGATGGAGATATTAGCAGCTAGATATTTATTACTTTAATTTAGTGTACAATGAAATTATTTGTGTAGCCAAATTGCATATATTCATTTCTTTGGTTAAAAATTAAGCATCAGCAGATATTTTAAATATTATTCTCGTTATTAATTATGTTGTTTTTTGTTTTTTTTTCATACTGTTAATCGGTGCTAAAATTGTACTTAATTTATCTTTACTGAACATAAATGTATATGCAATTAATTTGAAGTTGTCGTGGTTTGTTGGCTAAACATTGAATTTTAATGAAGTGCAAATTATACTGCAAATTTAGCTCAAATATGGAAATATTCTTCAACTTAGCTATAGTTAAAGCTGGGCTATTTTAGCATTTTTTTTTTGTTTAACTACAGTTCAGTGTTTATTGAATAAATCCTTTTTTGACCAAATGTTTCTCAAACTGAAGTTTGGTTGTGGTTGTTATAGCCACAGAACAGGTGGATTTATACCACCTGCTGTGTTTTTTTTTTTTTTTTTTTCAAATATTGATCCTACAGCAAAACATGGTGGTTTAGTTTAGTGAAATCCACCTAGTTCTCTATCAAAGATTTGCCTAAGAAAACTCTCACCCCAATAGTTTTTAGTGTCATGTATGTTTTCTCAACATCATTTTCAGAGTTATTCACCTCAGTGAGAATTGAAAGTGAATTTCAAATTTAAATCCAAAATAGCCAATCTGGAAAAATTATCTAAGTCAGCTATGCTTTCAGTTCAACTACTCAGACCTTAAAATGTAAATTCAATAGCCTTGTATATTTATCTTTTCTAATAAATAATAAAACTAATAATAAAACAGTTTACCAGCAAAAATTGAGGGCTTACACGGTTTTTCTTTTCTTCTTGTAATGCACACATTTGTAGCGCCCCTGTCTTCCCAAATCTTCTGAAATTGACTATAATAACTATAATGATGGTTTCCAGCAACATCTGAGTGGTCTGATAAATCCCACAGAACCTGTTTTTATTTAATTACATTTGTTTGGTCACCGTCACATCAGCCATAAATACAGTGGCAGTATACAACTACATAATATGTAACGATAAACCCCATCAAGGTTATTTACTAAATTGAGAATTCAAAGTAAATTTCAAATTTAAGGTCTACTCCGAAGAGCACTATTACTCTTCTTCAACTCCACCCCTCCTCCTGGCCATCCTGGGCAGTTTCGGACAGCTAATCCCACCTGACACCAGTCCACGCTGCACACCCACGCAATCACAAATCTGCCTTGAGGTATTCACCCCTCATATTTAGAGTTCACCCACTGAACTTTGTTTCTGTCTAATAATGTTAAAAAACAATATCTTTCAATAAAAAAGGTTGTCAAAAAAAGTTTTTTTTTAATTTAAGGTCAAAATTGAAAAATTCTGTAGATTTTACTACTTTAGCCTTAGCCTTTAATTTAAATTCACGTTGAATTCTCACTTCTCACTTCAAATAGACAGCAAAGCAGATCAATGGACAGGCATACATTAGTTATATGAAGTAAACTATTTTTTCAGTTAAGGGTGAAGAAAAATGCACTATTTG